>NW_027488373.1:1803852-2104494 GCF_051014445.1 Colletes latitarsis | reverse complement strand
GGTAACACACTGAAGCAGTCAATAAAACCTGGTTTCGATCAATATTTTAGAGGATAACACCGGTTAGGTCTGGGTTAGGTCTGGGATATGCGCGCATCTGGCTTATACTTTCGCCTTTTTCGCAAACTTGTTGGCCAGATCCTGGGTATTTTCCGTGTTTGAAACACGTAGTAATGTGGTAACACACTGAAGCAGTCAATTTAACCTGGTTTCGATCAATATTTCAGAGGATAACACCGGTTAGGTCTGGGTTAGGTCTGGGATATGCGCGCATCTGGCTTATACTTTCGCCTTTTTCGCAAACTTGTTGGCTAGATCCTGGGTTTTTTTCCAGTTTGAATAACGCAGTAATGTGGTACCACACTGAAGCAGTCAATTAAACCTGGTTTCGATCAATATTTTAGAGGATAACGCCGGTTAGGTCTGGGTTAGGTCTGGGAAATGCGCGCATCTGGCTTATACTTTCGCCTTCTTCGCATACTTGTTGGCCAGATCCTGGGGTACTTTCGTGTTTGAATCACGTAGGAATGTGGTAACACACTGAAGCAGTCAATTAAACCTGGTTTCGATCAATATTTTAGAGGATAACACCGGTTATGTCTGGGATAGGTCTGGGAAATGCGCGCATCTGGCTTATACTTTCGCCTTTTTCGCAAACTGGTTGGCAAGATCCTGGGTTTTTTTCGTGTTTGAATCACGTAGTAATGTGGTAACACACTGAAGCAGTCAATTAATCCTGGTTTCGATCAATATTTCAGAGGATAACACCGGTTAGGTCTGGGTTAGGTCTAGGTTATGCCCGCATCTGGCTCATGATTTTGCCTTCTTCGCATACTTGTTGGCCAGATCCTGGGTTTTTTTCGTGTTTGAATCACGTAGTAATGTGGTAACACACTGAAGCAGTCAATTAAACCTGGTTTCGATCAATATTTCAGGGGATAACGCCGGTTAGGTATGGGTTAGGTCTGGGATATGCGCGCATCTGGCTTATACTTTCGCCTTTTTCGCAAACTTGTTGGCCAGATCCTGGGTTTTTTTCGTGTTTGAATCATGTAGCAATGTGGTAACACACTGAAGCAGTCAATTAAACCTGGTTTCGATCAATATTTTAGAGGATAACGCCGGTTAGGTCTGGGAAATGCGCGCATCTGGCTCATACTTTCGCCTTTTTCGCAAACTTGTTGGCCAGATCCTGGGTTTTTTTCGTGTTTGAATCATGTAGTAATGTGGTAACACACTGAAGCAGTCAATTAAACCTGGTTTCGATCAATATTTTAGAGGATAACACCGGTTAGGTCTGGGTTAGGTCTGGGTTATGCCCGCATCTGGCTCATGATTTTGCCTTCTTCGCATACTTGTTGGCCAGATCCTGGGCTTTTTTCGTGTTTGAATCACGTAGTAATGTGGTAATACACTGAAGCAGTCAATAAAACCTGGTTTCGATCAATATTTTAGAGGATAACACCGGTTAGGTCTGGGTTAAGTCTGGGTTATGCCCGCATCTGACTCATGATTTTGCCTTCTTCGCATACTTGTTGGCCAGATCCTGGGTTTTTTCCGTGTTTGATCACGTAGTAAAGTGGTAACACACTGAAGCAGTCAATAAAACCTGGTTTCGATCAATATTTTAGAGGATAACACCGGTTCGGTCTGGGTTAGGTCTGGGATTTGCGCGCATCTGGCTTATACTTTCGCCTTTTTCGCAAACTTGTTGGCCAGATCCTGGGTATTTTCCGTGTGTGAATCACGTAGTAATGTGGTAACACACTGAAGCAGTCAATTAAACCTGGTTTCGATCAATATTTTAGAGGATAACGCCGGTTAGGGCTGGGTTAGGTCTGGGAAATGCGCGCATCTGGCTTATACTTTCGCCTTTTTCGCAAACTTGTTGGCCAGATCCTGGGTTTTTTTCGTGTTTGAATCACGTAGTAATGTGGTAATACACTGAAGCTGTCAATAAAACCTGGTTTCGATCAATATTTTAGAGGATAACACCGGTTAGGTCTGGGTTAGGTCTGGGTTATGCCCGCATCTGGCTCATGATTTTGCCTTCCTCGCATACTTGTTGGCCAGATCCTGGGGTTTTTTCGTGATTGAATCACGTAGTAATGTGGTAACACACTGAAGCAGTCAATTAAACCTGGTTTCGATGAACATTTTAGAGGATAACACCGGTTAGGTCTGGGATAGGTCCGGGATATGCCCGCTTCTGGCTCATGATTTTGCCTTCTTCGCATACTTGTTAGCCAGATCCTGGGTTTTTTTCGTGTTTGAATCACGTAGTAATGTGGTAACACACTGAAGCAGTCAATTAAACCTGGTTTCGATCAATATTTCAGAGGATAACACCGGTTAGGTCTGGGTTAGGTCTGGGATATGCGCGCATCTGGCTTATACTTTCACCTTTTTCGCAAACTTGTTGGCCAGATCCTGGGTTTTTTCCGTGTTTGAATCACGTAGTAATGTGGTAACACACTGAAGCAGTCAATTAAACCTGGTTTCGATCAATATTTTAGAGGATAACACCGGTTAGGTCTGGGATAGGTCCGGGATATGCCCGCATCAGGCTCATGATTTCGCCTTTTTCGCATACTTGTTGGCCAGATCCTGGGTTTTTTTCGTGTTCGAATCACGTAGTAATGTGGTAATACACTGAAGCAGTCAATAAAACCTGGTTTCGATCAATATTTTAGAGGATAACACCGGTTAGGTCTGGGATAGGTCCGGGATATGCCCGCATCAGGCTCATGATTTCGCCTTTTTCGCATACTTGTTGGCCAGATCCTGGGGTTTTTTCGTGTTTGAATCATGTAGGAATGTGGTAACACACTGAAGCAGTCAATTAAACCTGGTTTCGATCAATATTTTAGAGGATAACGCCGGTTAGGGCTGGGTTAGGTCTGGGAAATGCGCGCATCTGGCTTATACTTTCGCCTTTTTCGCAAACTTGTTGGCCAGATCCTGGGTTTTTTTCGTGTTCGAATCACGTAGTAATGTGGTAATACACTGAAGCAGTCAATAAAACCTGGTTTCGATCAATATTTTAGAGGATAACACCGGTTAGGTCTGGGATAGGTCCGGGATATGCCCGCATCAGGCTCATGATTTCGCCTTTTTCGCATACTTGTTGGCCAGATCCTGGGGTTTTTTCGTGTTTGAATCATGTAGGAATGTGGTAACACACTGAAGCAGTCAATTAAACCTGGTTTCGATCAATATTTTAGAGGATAACACCGGTTAGGTCTGGGTGAGGTATGGGTTATGCCCTCATCTGGCTCATGATTTTGCCTTCTTCGCATACTTGTTGGCCAGATCCTGGGTTTTTTTCCAGTTTGAATAACGCAGTAATGTGGTACCACACTGAAGCAGTCAATTAAACCTGGTTTCGATCAATATTTTAGAGGATAACGCCGGTTAGGTCTGGGTTAGGTCTGGGAAATGCGCGCATCTGGCTTATACTTTCGCCTTCTTCGCATACTTGTTGGCCAGATCCTGGGGTACTTTCGTGTTTGAATCACGTAGGAATGTGGTAACACACTGAAGCAGTCAATTAAACCTGGTTTCGATCAATATTTTAGAGGATAACACCGGTTAGGTCTGGGATAGGTCTGGGAAATGCGCGCATCTGGCTTATACTTTCGCCTTTTTCGCAAACTGGTTGGCAAGATCCTGGGTTTTTTTCGTGTTTGAATCACGTAGTAATGTGGTAACACACTGAAGCAGTCAATTAATCCTGGTTTCGATCAATATTTCAGAGGATAACACCGGTTAGGTCTGGGTTAGGTCTAGGTTATGCCCGCATCTGGCTCATGATTTTGCCTTCTTCGCATACTTGTTGGCCAGATCCTGGGTTTTTTTCATGTTTGAATCACGTAGTAATGTGGTAATACACTGAAGCAGTCAATTAAACCTGGTTTCGATCAATATTTTAGAGGATAACACCGGTTAGGTCTGGGTTAGGTCTGGGATATGCGCGCATCTGGCTTATGCTTTCGCCTTTTTCGCAAACTTGTTGGCCAGATCCTGGGCATTTTCCGTGTTTGAAACACGTAGTAATGTGGTAACACACTGAAGCAGTCAATTAAACCTGGTTTCGATCAATATTTCAGGGGATAACGCCGGTTAGGTATGGGTTAGGTCTGGGATATGCGCGCATCTGGCTTATACTTTCGCCTTTTTCGCAAACTTGTTGGCCAGATCCTGGGCATTTTCCGTGTTTGAAACACGTAGTAATGTGGTAACACACTGAAGCAGTCAATTAAACCTGGTTTCGATCAATATTTCAGGGGATAACGCCGGTTAGGTATGGGTTAGGTCTGGGATATGCGCGCATCTGGCTTATACTTTCGCCTTTTTCGCAAACTTGTTGGCCAGATCCTGGGTTTTTTTCGTGTTTGAATCATGTAGCAATGTGGTAACACACTGAAGCAGTCAATTAAACCTGGTTTCGATCAATATTTTAGAGGATAACGCCGGTTAGGTCTGGGAAATGCGCGCATCTGGCTCATACTTTCGCCTTTTTCGCAAACTTGTTGGCCAGATCCTGGGTTTTTTTCGTGTTTGAATCATGTAGTAATGTGGTAACACACTGAAGCAGTCAATTAAACCTGGTTTCGATCAATATTTTAGAGGATAACACCGGTTAGGTCTGGGTTAGGTCTGGGTTATGCCCGCATCTGGCTCATGATTTTGCCTTCTTCGCATACTTGTTGGCCAGATCCTGGGCTTTTTTCGTGTTTGAATCACGTAGTAATGTGGTAATACACTGAAGCAGTCAATAAAACCTGGTTTCGATCAATATTTTAGAGGATAACACCGGTTAGGTCTGGGTTAAGTCTGGGTTATGCCCGCATCTGGCTCATGATTTTGCCTTCTTCGCATACTTGTTGGCCAGATCCTGGGTTTTTTCCGTGTTTGATCACGTAGTAAAGTGGTAACACACTGAAGCAGTCAATAAAACCTGGTTTCGATCAATATTTTAGAGGATAACACCGGTTCGGTCTGGGTTAGGTCTGGGATTTGCGCGCATCTGGCTTATACTTTCGCCTTTTTCGCAAACTTGTTGGCCAGATCCTGGGTATTTTCCGTGTGTGAATCACGTAGTAATGTGGTAACACACTGAAGCAGTCAATTAAACCTGGTTTCGATCAATATTTTAGAGGATAACGCCGGTTAGGGCTGGGTTAGGTCTGGGAAATGCGCGCATCTGGCTTATACTTTCGCCTTTTTCGCAAACTTGTTGGCCAGATCCTGGGTTTTTTTCGTGTTTGAATCACGTAGTAATGTGGTAATACACTGAAGCTGTCAATAAAACCTGGTTTCGATCAATATTTTAGAGGATAACACCGGTTAGGTCTGGGTTAGGTCTGGGTTATGCCCGCATCTGGCTCATGATTTTGCCTTCCTCGCATACTTGTTGGCCAGATCCTGGGGTTTTTTCGTGATTGAATCACGTAGTAATGTGGTAACACACTGAAGCAGTCAATTAAACCTGGTTTCGATGAACATTTTAGAGGATAACACCGGTTAGGTCTGGGATAGGTCCGGGATATGCCCGCTTCTGGCTCATGATTTTGCCTTCTTCGCATACTTGTTAGCCAGATCCTGGGTTTTTTTCGTGTTTGAATCACGTAGTAATGTGGTAACACACTGAAGCAGTCAATTAAACCTGGTTCCGATCAATATTTCAGAGGATAACACCGGTTAGGTCTGGGTTAGGTCTGGGATATGCGCGCATCTGGCTTATACTTTCACCTTTTTCGCAAACTTGTTGGCCAGATCCTGGGTTTTTTCCGTGTTTGAATCACGTAGTAATGTGGTAACACACTGAAGCAGTCAATTAAACCTGGTTTCGATCAATATTTCAGAGGAAAACACCGGTTAGGTCTGGGTTATGTCTGGGATATGCGCGCATCTGGCTTATACTTTCGCCTTTTTCGCAAATTTGTTGGCTAGATCCTGGGTTTTTTTCCGGTTTGAATAACGCAGTAGTGTGGTACCACACTGAAGCAGTCAATTAAACCTGGTTTCGATCAATATTTTAGAGGATGACACCGGTTAGGTCTGGGTTAGGTCTGAGATATGCGCGCATCTGGCTTATACTTTCGCCTTTTTCGCAAACTTGTTGGCCAGATCCTGGGTATTTTCCGTGATTAAAACACGTAGTAATGTGGTAACACACTGAAGCAGTCAATTAAACCTGGTTTCGATCAATATTTCAGAGTATAACACCGGTTAGGTCTGGGTTAGGTCTGGGATATGCGCGCATCTGGCTTATACTTGCGCCTTTTTCGCAAACTTGGTGGCCAGATCCTGGGTATTTTCCGTGTTTGAACCACGTAGTAATGTGGTAACACACTGAAGCAGTCAATAAAACCTGGTTTCGATCAATATTTTAGAGGATAACACCGGTTAGGTCTGGGTTAGGTCTGGGATATGCGCGCATCTGGCTTATACTTTCGCCTTTTTCGCAAACTTGTTGGCCAGATCCTGGGTATTTTCCGTGTTTGAAACACGTAGTAATGTGGTAACACACTGAAGCAGTCAATTTAACCTGGTTTCGATCAATATTTCAGAGGATAACACCGGTTAGGTCTGGGTTAGGTCTGGGATATGCGCGCATCTGGCTTATACTTTCGCCTTTTTCGCAAACTTGTTGGCTAGATCCTGGGTTTTTTTCTGGTTTGAATAACGCAGTAATGTGGTACCACACTGAAGCAGTCAATTAAACCTGGTTTCGATCACTATTTTAGAGGATAACGCCGGTTAGGTCTGGGTTAGGTCTGGGAAATGCGAGCATCTGGCTTATACTTTCGCCTTTTTCGCAAACTTGTTGGCCAGATCCTGGGTTTCTTTCGTGTGTGAATCACGTAGTAATGTGGTAATACACTGAAGCTGTCAATTAAACCTGGTTTCGATCAATATTTTAGAGGATAACACCGGTTAGGTCTGGGTTAGGTATGGGTTATGCCCTCATCTGGCTCATGACTTTGCCTTCTTCGCATACTTGTTGGCCAGATCCTGGGTTTTTTTCGTGTTTGAATCACGTAGTAATGTGGTAATACACTGAAGCAGTCAATTAAACCTGGTTTCGACGAATATTTTAGAGGATAACACCGGTTAGGTCTGGGTTAGGTCTGGGTTATGCCCGCAGCTGGCTCATGATTTTGCCTTCTTCGCATACTTGTTGGCCAGATCCTGGGTTTTTTCCGTGTTTGAATCACGTAGTAATGTGGTACCAGACTGAGGCAGTCAATTAAACCTGGTTTCGACGAATATTTTAGAGGATAACACCGGTTAGGTCTGGGATAGATCCGGGATATGCCCGCATCTGGCTCATGATTTTGCCTTCTTCGCATACTTGTTGGCCAGATCCTGGGTTTTTTTCGTGTTCGAATCACGTAGTAATGTGGTAATACACTGAAGCAGTCAATAAAACCTGGTTTCGATCAATATTTTAGAGGATAACACCGGTTAGGTCTGGGATAGGTCCGGGATATGCCCGCATCAGGCTCATGATTTCGCCTTTTTCGCATACTTGTTGGCCAGATCCTGGGGTTTTTTCGTGTTTGAATCATGTAGGAATGTGGTAACACACTGAAGCAGTCAATTAAACCTGGTTTCGATCAATATTTTAGAGGATAACACCGGTTAGGTCTGGGTGAGGTATGGGTTATGCCTTCATCTGGCTCATGATTTTGCCTTCTTCGCATACTTGTTGGCCAGATCCTGGGTTTTTTTCCAGTTTGAATAACGCAGTAATGTGGTACCACACTGAAGCAGTCAATTAAACCTGGTTTCGATCAATATTTTAGAGGATAACGCCGGTTAGGTCTGGGTTAGGTCTGGGAAATGCGCGCATCAGGCTTATACTTTCGCCTTCTTCGCATACTTGTTGGCCAGATCCTGGGGTACTTTCGTGTTTGAATCACGTAGGAATGTGGTAACACACTGAAGCAGTCAATTAAACCTGGTTTCGATCAATATTTTAGAGGATAACACCGGTTAGGTCTGGGATAGGTCCGGGATATGCCCGCATCTGGCTCATGATTTTGCCTTCTTCGCATACTTGTTGGCCAGATCCTGGGTTTTTTTCGTGTTTGAATCATGTAGTAATGTGGTAACACACTGAAGCAGCCAATTAAACCTGGTTTCGGTCAATATTTTAGAGGATAACACCGGTTAGGTCTGGGTTAGGTCTGGGTTATGCCCGCATCTGGCCCATGATTTTGCCTTCTTCGCATACTTGTTGGCCAGATCCTGGGTTTTTTTCGTGTTTCAATCACGTAGTAGTGTGGTAATACACTGAAGCAGCCAATAAAACCTGGTTTCAATCAATATTTTAGAGGATAACACCGGTTAGGTCTGGGTTAGGTCTGGGTTATGCCCGCATCTGACTCATGATTTTGCCTTCTTCGCATACTTGTTGGCCAGATCCTGGGCTTTTTTCGTGTTTGAATCACGTAGTAATGTGGTAATACACTGAAGCTGTCAATAAAACCTGGTTTCGGTCAATATTTTAGAGGATAACACCGGTTAGGTCTGGGTTAGGTCTGGGTTATGCCCGCATCTGGCCCATGATTTTGCCTTCTTCGCATACTTGTTGGCCAGATCCTGGGTTTTTTTCGTGTTTGAATCACGTAGTAATGTGGTAATACACTGAAGCAGCCAATAAAACCTGGTTTCGATCAATATTTTAGAGGATAACACCGGTTAGGTCTGGGTTAGGTCTGGGTTATGCCCGCATCTGACTCATGATTTTGCCTTCTTCGCATACTTGTTGGCCAGATCCTGGGTTTTTTCCGTGTTTGAATCACGTAGTAATGTGATAACACACTGAAGCAGTCAATTAAACCTGGTTTCGATCAATATTTTAGAGGATAACACCGGTTAGGTCTGGGATAGGTCCGGGATATGCCCGCATCTGGCTCATGATTTTGCCTTCATCGCATACTTGTTGGCCAGATCCTGGGTTTTCTCCGTGTTTGAATCACGTAGTAATGTGATAACACACTGAAGCAGTCAATTAAACCTGGTTTCGATCAATATTTTAGAGGATAACACCGGTTAGGTCTGGGATAGGTCCGGGATATGCCCGCATCTGGCTCATGATTTTGCCTTCTTCGCATACTTGTTGGCCAGATCCTGGGTTTTTTTCGTGTTTGAATCATGTAGTAATGTGGTAACACACTGAAGCAGCCAATTAAACCTGGTTTCGGTCAATATTTTAGAGGATAACACCGGTTAGGTCTGGGTTAGGTCTGGGTTATGCCCGCATCTGGCCCATGATTTTGCCTTCTTCGCATACTTGTTGGCCAGATCCTGGGTTTTTTTCGTGTTTCAATCACGTAGTAGTGTGGTAATACACTGAAGCAGCCAATAAAACCTGGTTTCGATCAATATTTTAGAGGATAACACCGGTTAGGTCTGGGTTAGGTCTGGGTTATGCCCGCATCTGACTCATGATTTTGCCTTCTTCGCATACTTGTTGGCCAGATCCTGGGCTTTTTTCGTGTTTGAATCACGTAGTAATGTGGTAATACACTGAAGCTGTCAATAAAACCTGGTTTCGGTCAATATTTTAGAGGATAACACCGGTTAGGTCTGGGTTAGGTCTGGGTTATGCCCGCATCTGACTCATGATTTTGCCTTCTTCGCATACTTGTTGGCCAGATCCTGGGTTTTTTCCGTGTTTGAATCACGTAGTAATGTGATAACACACTGAAGCAGTCAATTAAACCTGGTTTCGATCAATATTTTAGAGGATAACACCGGTTAGGTCTGGGATAGGTCCGGGATATGCCCGCATCTGGCTCATGATTTTGCCTTCATCGCATACTTGTTGGCCAGATCCTGGGTTTTCTCCGTGTTTGAATCACGTAGTAATGTGATAACACACTGAAGCAGTCAATTAAACCTGGTTTCGATCAATATTTTAGAGGATAACACCGGTTAGGTCTGGGTTAGGTCCGGGATATGCCCGCATCTGGCTCATGATTTTGCCTTCTTCGCATACTTGTTGGCCAGATCCTGGGTTTTTTTCGTGTTTCAATCACGTGGTAATGTGGTAACACACTGAGGCAGTCTATTAAACCTGGATTCGGATAGCATTTTAGAGGATAACACCGGTTAGGTCTGGATTAGGTCTGGGTTATGCCCGCATCTGGCTCATGATTTTGCCTTCTTCGCATACTTGTTGGCCAGATCCTGGGTTTTTTTCGTGTTTCAATCACGTAGTAACGTGATAACACACTGAAGCAGTCAATTAAACCTGGTTTCGATCAATATTTTAGAGGATAACACCGGTTAGGTCTGGGTTAGGTCTGGGTTATGCCCGCATCTGGCTCATGATTTTGCCTTCTTCGCATACTTGTTGGCCAGATCCTGGGTTTTTTCCGTGTTTGAATCACGTAGTAATGTGATAACACACTGAAGCAGTCAATTAAACCTGGTTTCGATCAATATTTCAGAGTATAACACCGGTTAGGTCTGGGTTAGGTCTGGGATATGCGCGCATCTGGCTTACACTTTCGCCTTTTTCGCACACTTGTTGGCCAGATCCTGGGTATTTTCCGTGTTTGAAACACGTAGTAATGTGGTAACACACTGAAGCAGTCAATAAAACCTGGTTTCGATCAATATTTTAGAGGATAACACCGGTTAGGTCTGGGTTAGGTCTGGGATTTGCGCGCATCTGGCTTATACTTTCGCCTTTTTCGCAAACTTGTTGGCCAGATCCTGGGTATTTTCCGTGTTTGAAACACGTAGTAATGTGGTAACACACTGAAGGAGTCAATTAAACCTGGTTTCGACCAATATTTCAGAGGATAACACCGGTTAGGTCTGGGTTAGGTCTGGGATATGCGCGCATCTGGCTTATACTTTCGCCTTTTTCGCATACTTGTTGGCTAGATCCTGGGTTTTTTTCGGGTTTGAATAACGCAGTAATGTGGTACCACACTGAAGCAGTCAATTAAACCTGGTTTCGATCAATATTTTAAAGGATAACGCCGGTTAGGTCTGGGTTAGGTCTGGGAAATGCGCGCATCTGGCTTATACTTTCGCCTTTTTCGCAGACTTGTTGGCCAGATCCTGGGTATTTTCCGTGTTTGAAACACGTAGTAATGTGGTAACACACTGAAACAGTCAATTAAACCTGGTTTCGATCAATATTTCAGGGGATAACGCCGGTTAGGTCTGGGTTAGGTCTGGGATATGCGCGCATCTGGCTTATACTTTCGCCTTTTTCGCAAACTTGTTGGCCAGATCCTGGGATTTTTTCGTGTTTGAATCACGTAGTAATGTGGTAACACACTGAACCAGTCAATTAAACCTGGTTTCGATCAATATTTTAGAGGATAACATCGGTTAGGTCTGGGATAGGTCCGGGATATGCCCGCATCTGGCTCATGATTTCGCCTTTTTCGCAGACTTGTTGGCCAGATCCCGGGTATTTTCCGTGTTTGAATCACGTACTAATGTGGTAACACACTGAAGCAGTTAATTAAACCTGGTTTCGATCAATATTTCAGCGGATAACACCGGTTAGGTCTGGGTTAGGTCTGGGATATGCGCGCATCTGGCTTATACTTTCGCCTTTTTCGCAAACTTGTTGGCTAGATCCTGGGTTTTTTTCTGGTTTGAATAACGCAGTAATGTGGTACCACACTGAAGCAGTCAATTAAACCTGGTTTCGATCACTATTTTAGAGGATAACGCCGGTTAGGTCTGGGTTAGGTCTGGGAAATGCGAGCATCTGGCTTATACTTTCGCCTTTTTCGCAAACTTGTTGGCCAGATCCTGGGTTTCTTTCGTGTGTGAATCACGTAGTAATGTGGTAATACACTGAAGCTGTCAATTAAACCTGGTTTCGATCAATATTTTAGAGGATAACACCGGTTAGGTCTGGGTTAGGTATGGGTTATGCCCTCATCTGGCTCATGACTTTGCCTTCTTCGCATACTTGTTGGCCAGATCCTGGGTTTTTTTCGTGTTTGAATCACGTAGGAATGTGGTAACACACTGAAGCAGTCAATTAAACCTGGTTTCGATCAATATTTTAGAGGATAACACCGGTTAGGTCTGGAATAGGTCCGGGATATGCCCGCATCTGGCTCATGATTTTGCCTTCTTCGCATACTTGTTGGCCAGATCCTGGGTTTTTTTCGTGTTTGAATCACGTAGTAATGTGGTATCACACTGAAACTGTCAATTAAACCTGGTTTTGATCAATATTTTAGAGGATAACACCGGTTAGGTCTGGGATAGGTCCGGGATATGCCCGCATCTGGCTCATGATTTTGCCTTCTTCGCATACTTGTTGGCCAGATCCTGGGGTTTTTTCGTGTTTGAATCACGTAGTAATGTGGTAACAAACTGAAGCAGTCAATAAAACCTGGTTTCGATCAATATTTTAGAGGATGACACCGGTTAGGTCTGGGTTAGGTCTGAGATATGCGCGCATCTGGCTTATACTTTCGCCTTTTTCGCAAACTTGTTGGCCAGATCCTGGGTATTTTCCGTGTTTAAAACACGTAGTAATGTGGTAACACACTGAAGCAGTCAATTAAACCTGGTTTCGATCAATATTTCAGAGTATAACACCGGTTAGGTCTGGGTTAGGTCTGGGATATGCGCGCATCTGGCTTATACTTTCGCCTTTTTCGCAAACTTGGTGGCCAGATCCTGGGTATTTTCCGTGTTTGAACCACGTAGTAATGTGGTAACACACTGAAGCAGTCAATAAAACCTGGTTTAGATCAATATTTTAGAGGATAACACCGGTTAGGTCTGGGTTAGGTCTGGGATTTGCGCGCATCTGGCTTATACTTTCGCCTTTTTCGCAAACTTGTTGGCCAGATCCTGAGTATTTTCCGTGTTTGAAACACGTAGTAATGTGGTAACACACTGAAGCAGTCGATTTAACCTGGTTTCGATCAATATTTCAGAGGATAACACCGGTTAGGTCTGGGTTAGGTCTGAGATATGCGCGCATCTGGCTTATACTTTCGCCTTTTTCGCAAACTTGTTGGCTAGATCCTGGGTTTTTTTCTGGTTTGAATAACGCAGTAATGTGGTACCACACTGAAGCAGTCAATTAAACCTGGTTTCGATAACTATTTTAGAGGATAACGCCGGTTAGGTCTGGGTTAGGTCTGGGAAATGCGCGCATCTGGCTTATACTTTCGCCTTTTTCGCAAACTTGTTGGCCAGATCCTGGGTTTCTTTCGTGTGTGAATCACGTAGTAATGTGGTAATACACTGAAGCTGTCAATTAAACCTGGTTTCGATCAATATTTTAGAGGATAACACCGGTTAGGTCTGGGTTAGGTATGGGTTATGCCCTCATCTGGCTCATGATTTTGCCTTCCTCGCATACTTGTTGGCCAGATCCTGGGGTTTTTTCGTGATTGAATCACGTAGTAATGTGGTAACACACTGAAGCAGTCAATTAAACCTGGTTTCGATGAACATTTTAGAGGATAACACCGGTTAGGTCTGGGATAGGTCCGGGATATGCGCGCATCTGGCTTATGCTTTCGCCTTTTTCGCAAACTTGTTTGCCAGATCCTGGGCATTTTCCGTGTTTGAAACACGTAGTAATGTGGTAACACACTGAAGCAGTCAATTAAACCTGGTTTCGATCAATATTTCAGGGGATAACGCCGGTTAGGTCTGGGTTAGGTCTGGGCTATGCGCGCATCTGGCTTATACTTTCGCCTTTTTCGCAAACTTGTTGGCCAGATCCTGGGATTTTTTCGTGTTTGAATCATGTAGCAATGTGGTAACACACTGAAGCAGTCAATTAAACCTGGTTTCGATCAATATTTTAGAGGATAACGCCGGTTAGGTCTGGGAAATGCGCGCATCTGGCTCATACTTTCGCCTTTTTCGCAAACTTGTTGGCCAGATCCTGGGTTTTTTTCGTGTTTGAATCATGTAGTAATGTGGTAACACACTGAAGCAGTCAATTAAACCTGGTTTCGATCAATATTTTAGAGGATAACACCGGTTAGGTCTGGGATAGGTCCGGGATATGCCCGCATCTGGCTCATGATTTTGCCTTCTTCGCATACTTGTTGGCCAGATCCTGGGGTTTTTTCGTGTTTGAATCACGTAGTAATGTGGTAACAAACTGAAGCAGTCAATAAAACCTGGTTTCGATCAATATTTTAGAGGATGACACCGGTTAGGTCTGGGTTAGGTCTGAGATATGCGCGCATCTGGCTTATACTTTCGCCTTTTTCGCAAACTTGTTGGCCAGATCCTGGGTATTTTCCGTGTTTAAAACACGTAGTAATGTGGTAACACACTGAAGCAGTCAATTAAACCTGGTTTCGATCAATATTTCAGAGTATAACACCGGTTAGGTCTGGGTTAGGTCTGGGATATGCGCGCATCTGGCTTATACTTTCGCCTTTTTCGCAAACTTGGTGGCCAGATCCTGGGTATTTTCCGTGTTTGAACCACGTAGTAATGTGGTAACACACTGAAGCAGTCAATAAAACCTGGTTTAGATCAATATTTTAGAGGATAACACCGGTTAGGTCTGGGTTAGGTCTGGGATTTGCGCGCATCTGGCTTATACTTTCGCCTTTTTCGCAAACTTGTTGGCCAGATCCTGAGTATTTTCCGTGTTTGAAACACGTAGTAATGTGGTAACACACTGAAGCAGTCGATTTAACCTGGTTTCGATCAATATTTCAGAGGATAACACCGGTTAGGTCTGGGTTAGGTCTGAGATATGCGCGCATCTGGCTTATACTTTCGCCTTTTTCGCAAACTTGTTGGCTAGATCCTGGGTTTTTTTCTGGTTTGAATAACGCAGTAATGTGGTACCACACTGAAGCAGTCAATTAAACCTGGTTTCGATAACTATTTTAGAGGATAACGCCGGTTAGGTCTGGGTTAGGTCTGGGAAATGCGCGCATCTGGCTTATACTTTCGCCTTTTTCGCAAACTTGTTGGCCAGATCCTGGGTTTCTTTCGTGTGTGAATCACGTAGTAATGTGGTAATACACTGAAGCTGTCAATTAAACCTGGTTTCGATCAATATTTTAGAGGATAACACCGGTTAGGTCTGGGTTAGGTATGGGTTATGCCCTCATCTGGCTCATGATTTTGCCTTCCTCGCATACTTGTTGGCCAGATCCTGGGGTTTTTTCGTGATTGAATCACGTAGTAATGTGGTAACACACTGAAGCAGTCAATTAAACCTGGTTTCGATGAACATTTTAGAGGATAACACCGGTTAGGTCTGGGATAGGTCCGGGATATGCGCGCATCTGGCTTATGCTTTCGCCTTTTTCGCAAACTTGTTTGCCAGATCCTGGGCATTTTCCGTGTTTGAAACACGTAGTAATGTGGTAACACACTGAAGCAGTCAATTAAACCTGGTTTCGATCAATATTTCAGGGGATAACGCCGGTTAGGTCTGGGTTAGGTCTGGGCTATGCGCGCATCTGGCTTATACTTTCGCCTTTTTCGCAAACTTGTTGGCCAGATCCTGGGATTTTTTCGTGTTTGAATCATGTAGCAATGTGGTAACACACTGAAGCAGTCAATTAAACCTGGTTTCGATCAATATTTTAGAGGATAACGCCGGTTAGGTCTGGGAAATGCGCGCATCTGGCTCATACTTTCGCCTTTTTCGCAAACTTGTTGGCCAGATCCTGGGTTTTTTTCGTGTTTGAATCATGTAGTAATGTGGTAACACACTGAAGCAGTCAATTAAACCTGGTTTCGATCAATATTTTAGAGGATAACACCGGTTAGGTCTGGGTTAGGTCTGGGTTATGCCCGCATCTGGCTCATGATTTTGCCTTCTTCGCATACTTGTTGGCCAGATCCTGGGCTTTTTTCGTGTTTGAATCACGTAGTAATGTGGTAATACACTGAAGCAGTCAATAAAACCTGGTTTCGATCAATATTTTAGAGGATAACACCGGTTAGGTCTGGGTTAGGTCTGGGTTATGCCCGCATCTGGCTCATGATTTTGCCTTCTTCGCATACTTGTTGGCCAGATCCTGGGTTTTTTCCGTGTTTGATCACGTAGTAAAGTGGTAACACACTGAAGCAGTCAATAAAACCTGGTTTCGATCAATATTTTAGAGGATAACACCGGTTCGGTCTGGGTTAGGTCTGGGATTTGCGCGCATCTGGCTTATACTTTCGCCTTTTTCGCAAACTTGTTGGCCAGATCCTGGGTATTTTCCGTGTGTGAATCACGTAGTAATGTGGTAACACACTGAAGCAGTCAATTAAACCTGGTTTCGATCAATATTTCAGAGGATAACACCGGTTAGGTCTGGGTTAGGTCTGGGATATGCGCGCATCTGGCTTATACTTTCGCCTTTTTCGCAAATTTGTTGGCTAGATCCTGGGTTTTTTTCCGGTTTGAATAACGCAGTAATGTGGTACCACACTGAAGCAGTCAATTAAACCTGGTTTCGATCAATATTTTAGAGGATAACGCCGGTTAGGTCTGGGTTAGGTCTGGGAAATGCGCGCATCTGGCTTATACTTTCACCTTCTTCGCATACTTGTTGGCCAGATCCTGGGGTTTTTTCGTGTTTGAATCACGTAGGAATGTGGTAACACACTGAAGCAGTCAATAAAACCTGGTTTCGATCAATATTTTAGAGGATAACACCGGTTAGGTCTGGGATAGGTCCGGGATATGCCCGCATCTGGCTCATGATTTTGTCTTTTTCGCATACTTATTGGCCAGATCCTGGGCTTTTTCGTGTTCGAATCACGTAGTAATGTGGTAATACACTGAAGCAGTCAATAAAACCTGGTTTCGATCAATATTTTAGAGGATAACACCGGTTAGGTCTGGGATAGGTCCGGGATATGCCCGCATCTGGCTCATGATTTCGCCTTCTTCGCATACTTGTTGGCCAGATCCTGAGTTTTTTCCGTGTTTGAATCACGTAGTAATGTGGTACCACACTGAGGCAGTCAATTAAACCTGGTTTCGACGAATATTTTAGAGGATAACACCGGTTAGGTCTGGGTTAGGTCTGGGTTATGCCCGCAGCTGGCTCATGATTTTGCCTTCTTCGCATACTTGTTGGCCAGATCCTGGGTTTTTTCCGTGTTTGAATCACGTAGTAATGTGGTACCAGACTGAGGCAGTCAATTAAACCTGGTTTCGACGAATATTTTAGAGGATAACACCGGTTAGGTCTGGGATAGGTCCGGGATATGCCCGCATCTGGCTCATGATTTTGCCTTCTTCGCATACTTGTTGGCCAGATCCTGGGTTTTTTTCGTGTTCGAATCACGTAGTAATGTGGTAATACACTGAAGCAGTCAATAAAACCTGGTTTCGATCAATATTTTAGAGGATAACACCGGTTAGGTCTGGGATAGGTCCGGGATATGCCCGCATCAGGCTCATGATTTCGCCTTTTTCGCATACTTGTTGGCCAGATCCTGGGGTTTTTTCGTGTTTGAATCATGTAGGAATGTGGTAACACACTGAAGCAGTCAATTAAATCTGGTTTCGATCAATATTTTAGAGGATAATACCGGTTAGGTCTGGGTGAGGTATGGGTTATGCCCTCATCTGGCTCATGATTTTGCCTTCTTCGCATACTTGTTGGCCAGATCCTGGGTTTTTTTCCAGTTTGAATAACGCAGTAATGTGGTACCACACTGAAGCAGTCAATTAAACCTGGTTTCGATCAATATTTTAGAGGATAACGCCGGTTAGGTCTGGGTTAGGTCTGGGAAATGCGCGCATCTGGCTTATAATTTCGCCTTCTTCGCATACTTGTTGGCCAGATCCTGGGGTACTTTCGTGTTTGAATCACGTAGGAATGTGGTAACACACTGAAGCAGTCAATTAAACCTGGTTTCGATCAATATTTTAGAGGATAACACCGGTTAGGTCTGGGATAGGTCCGGGCTATGCCCGCATCTGGCTCATGATTTTGCCTTCTTCGCATACTTGTTGGCCAGATCCTGGGTTTTTTTCGAGTTTGAATCATGTAGTAATGTGGTAACACACTGAAGCAGCCAATTAAACCTGGTTTCGGTCAATATTTTAGAGGATAACACCGGTTAGGTCTGGGTTAGGTCTGGGTTATGCCCGCATCTGGCCCATGATTTTGCCTTCTTCGCATACTTGTTGGCCAGATCCTGGGTTTTTTTCGTGTTTCAATCACGTAGTAATGTGGTAATACACTGAAGCAGCCAATAAAACCTGGTTTCGATCAATATTTTAGAGGATAACACCGGTTAGGTCTGGGTTAGGTCTGGGTTATGCCCGCATCTGACTCATGATTTTGCCTTCTTCGCATACTTGTTGGCCAGATCCTGGGCTTTTTTCGTGTTTGAATCACGTAGTAATGTGGTAATACACTGAAGCTGTCAATAAAACCTGGTTTCGGTCAATATTTTAGAGGATAACACCGGTTAGGTCTGGGTTAGGTCTGGGTTATGCCCGCATCTGGCCCATGATTTTGCCTTCTTCGCATACTTGTTGGCCAGATCCTGGGTTTTTTTCGTGTTTGAATCACGTAGTAATGTGGTAATACACTGAAGCAGCCAATAAAACCTGGTTTCGATCAATATTTAAGAGGATAACACCGGTTAGGTCTGGGTTAGGTCTGGGTTATGCCCGCATCTGACTCATGATTTTGCCTTCATCGCATACTTGTTGGCCAGATCCTGGGTTTTTTCCGTGTTTGAATCACGTAGTAATGTGATAACACACTGAAGCAGTCAATTAAACCTGGTTTCGATCAATATTTTAGAGGATAACACCGGTTAGGTCTGGGTTAGGTCCGGGCTATGCCCGCATCTGGCTCATGATTTTGCCTTCTTCGCATACTTGTTGGCCAGATCCTGGGTTTTTTTCGTGTTTCAATCACGTAGTAATGTGATAACACACTGAAGCAGTCAATTAAACCTGGTTTCGATCAATATTTTGGAGGATAACACCGGTTAGGTCTGGGTTAGGTCTGGGTTATGCCCGCATCTGGCTCATGATTTTGCCTTCTTCGCATACTTGTTGGCCAGATCCTGGGTTTTTTCCGTGTTTGAATCACGTAGTAATGTGATAACACACTGAAGCAGTCAATTAAACCTGGTTTCGATCAATATTTCAGAGTATAACACCGGTTAGGTCTGGGTTAGGTCTGGGATATGCGCGCATCTGGCTTACACTTTCGCCTTTTTCGCACACTTGTTGGCCAGATCCTGGGTATTTTCCGTGTTTGAAACACGTAGTAATGTGGTAACACACTGAAGCAGTCAATAAAACCTGGTTTCGATCAATATTTTAGAGGATAACACCGGTTAGGTCTGGGTTAGGTCTGGGATTTGCGCGCATCTGGCTTATACTTTCGCCTTTTTCGCAAACTTGTTGGCCAGATCCTGGGTATTTTCCGTGTTTGAAACACGTAGTAATGTGGTAACACACTGAAGGAGTCAATTAAACCTGGTTTCGACAATATTTCAGAGGATAACACCGGTTTGGTCTGGGTTAGGTCTGGGATATGCGCGCATCTGGCTTATACTTTCGCCTTTTTCGCATACTTGTTGGCTAGATCCTGGGTTTTTTTCGGGTTTGAATAACGCAGTAATGTGGTACCACACTGAAGCAGTCAATTAAACCTGGTTTCGATCAATATTTTAAAGGATAACGCCGGTTAGGTCTGGGTTAGGTCTGGGATATGCGCGCATCTGGCTTATACTTTCGCCTTTTTCGCAAACTTGTTGGCCAGATCCTGGGTTTTTTTCGTGTTTGAATCACGTAGTAATGTGGTAACACACTGAACCAGTCAATTAAACCTGGTTTCGATCAATATTTTAGTGGATAACATCGGTTAGGTCTGGGATAGGTCCGGGATATGCCCGCATCTGGCTCATGATTTCGCCTTTTTCGCAGACTTGTTGGCCAGATCCTGGGTATTTTCCGTGTTTGAATCACGTAGTAATGTGGTAACACACTGAAGCAGTCAATTAAACCTGGTTTCGATCAATATTTCAAAGGATAACACCGGTTAGGTCTGGGTTAGGTCTGGGATATGCGCGCATCTGGCTTATACTTTCACCTTTTTCGCAAACTTGTTGGCCAGATCCTGGGTTTTTTCCGTGTTTGAATCACGTAGTGATGTGGTAACACACTGAAGCAGTCAATTAAACCTGGTTTCGATCAATATTTCAGAGGATAACATCGGTTAGGTCTGGGTTAGGTCTGGGATATGCGCGCATCTGGCTTATACTTTCGCATTTTTCGCAAATTTGTTGGCTAGATCCTGGGTTTTTTTCCGGTTTGAATAACGCAGTAATGTGGTACCACACTGAAGCAGTCAATTAAACCTGGTTTCGATCAATATTTTAGAGGATAACGCCGGTTAGGTCTGGGTTAGGTCTGGGAAATGCGCGCATCTGGCATATACTTTCACCTTCTTCGCATACTTGTTGGCCAGATCCTGGGGTTTTTTCGTGTTTGAATCACGTAGGAATGTGGTAACACACTGAAGCAGTCAATTAAACCTGGTTTCGATCAATATTTTAGAGGATAACACCGGTTAGGTCTGGAATAGGTCCGGGATATGCCCGCATCTGGCTCATGATTTTGCCTTCTTCGCATACTTGTTGGCCAGATCCTGGGTTTTTTTCGTGTTTGAATCACGTAGTAATGTGGTATCACACTGAAACTGTCAATTAAACCTGGTTTTGATCAATATTTTAGAGGATAACACCGGTTAGGTCTGGGATAGGTTCGGGATATGCCCGCATCTGGCTCATGATTTTGCCTTCTTCGCATACTTGTTGGCCAGATCCTGGGGTTTTTTCGTGTTTGAATCACGTAGTAATGTGGTAACAAACTGATGCAGTCAATAAAACCTGGTTTCGATCAATATTTTAGAGGATGACACCGGTTAGGTCTGGGTTAGGTCTGAGATATGCGCGCATCTGGCATATACTTTCGCCTTTTTCGCAAACTTGTTGGCCAGATCCTGGGTATTTTCCGTGTTTAAAATACGTAGTAATGTGGTAACACACTGAAGCAGTCAATTAAACCTGGTTTCGATCAATATTTCAGAGTATAACACCGGTTAGGTCTGGGTTAGGTCTGGGATATGCGCGCATCTGGCTTATACTTTCGCCTTTTTCGCAAACTTGGTGGCCAGATCCTGGGTATTTTCCGTGTTTGAACCACGTAGTAATGTGGTAACACACTGAAGCAGTCAATAAAACCTGGTTTAGATCAATATTTTAGAGGATAACACCGGTTAGGTCTGGGTTAGGTCTGGGATTTGCGCGCATCTGGCTTATACTTTCGCCTTTTTCGCAAACTTGTTGGCCAGATCCTGGGTATTTTCCGTGTTTGAAACACGTAGTAATGTGGTAACACACTGAAGCAGTCAATAAAACCTGGTTTCGATCAATATTTTAGAGGATAACACCGGTTAGGTCTGGGATAGGTCCGGGATATGCCCGCATCTGGCTCATGATTTTGTCTTTTTCGCATACTTATTGGCCAGATCCTGGGCTTTTTCGTGTTCGAATCACGTAGTAATGTGGTAATACACTGAAGCAGTCAATAAAACCTGGTTTCGATCAATATTTTAGAGGATAACACCGGTTAGGTCTGGGATAGGTCCGGGATATGCCCGCATCTGGCTCATGATTTCGCCTTCTTCGCATACTTGTTGGCCAGATCCTGAGTTTTTTCCGTGTTTGAATCACGTAGTAATGTGGTACCACACTGAGGCAGTCAATTAAACCTGGTTTCGACGAATATTTTAGAGGATAACACCGGTTAGGTCTGGGTTAGGTCTGGGTTATGCCCGCAGCTGGCTCATGATTTTGCCTTCTTCGCATACTTGTTGGCCAGATCCTGGGTTTTTTCCGTGTTTGAATCACGTAGTAATGTGGTACCAGACTGAGGCAGTCAATTAAACCTGGTTTCGACGAATATTTTAGAGGATAACACCGGTTAGGTCTGGGATAGGTCCGGGATATGCCCGCATCTGGCTCATGATTTTGCCTTCTTCGCATACTTGTTGGCCAGATCCTGGGTTTTTTTCGTGTTCGAATCACGTAGTAATGTGGTAATACACTGAAGCAGTCAATAAAACCTGGTTTCGATCAATATTTTAGAGGATAACACCGGTTAGGTCTGGGATAGGTCCGGGATATGCCCGCATCAGGCTCATGATTTCGCCTTTTTCGCATACTTGTTGGCCAGATCCTGGGGTTTTTTCGTGTTTGAATCATGTAGGAATGTGGTAACACACTGAAGCAGTCAATTAAATCTGGTTTCGATCAATATTTTAGAGGATAATACCGGTTAGGTCTGGGTGAGGTATGGGTTATGCCCTCATCTGGCTCATGATTTTGCCTTCTTCGCATACTTGTTGGCCAGATCCTGGGTTTTTTTCCAGTTTGAATAACGCAGTAATGTGGTACCACACTGAAGCAGTCAATTAAACCTGGTTTCGATCAATATTTTAGAGGATAACGCCGGTTAGGTCTGGGTTAGGTCTGGGAAATGCGCGCATCTGGCTTATACTTTCGCCTTCTTCGCATACTTGTTGGCCAGATCCTGGGGTACTTTCGTGTTTGAATCACGTAGGAATGTGGTAACACACTGAAGCAGTCAATTAAACCTGGTTTCGATCAATATTTTAGAGGATAACACCGGTTAGGTCTGGGATAGGTCCGGGCTATGCCCGCATCTGGCTCATGATTTTGCCTTCTTCGCATACTTGTTGGCCAGATCCTGGGTTTTTTTCGAGTTTGAATCATGTAGTAATGTGGTAACACACTGAAGCAGCCAATTAAACCTGGTTTCGGTCAATATTTTAGAGGATAACACCGGTTAGGTCTGGGTTAGGTCTGGGTTATGCCCGCATCTGGCCCATGATTTTGCCTTCTTCGCATACTTGTTGGCCAGATCCTGGGTTTTTTTCGTGTTTCAATCACGTAGTAATGTGGTAATACACTGAAGCAGCCAATAAAACCTGGTTTCGATCAATATTTTAGAGGATAACACCGGTTAGGTCTGGGTTAGGTCTGGGTTATGCCCGCATCTGACTCATGATTTTGCCTTCTTCGCATACTTGTTGGCCAGATCCTGGGCTTTTTTCGTGTTTGAATCACGTAGTAATGTGGTAATACACTGAAGCTGTCAATAAAACCTGGTTTCGGTCAATATTTTAGAGGATAACACCGGTTAGGTCTGGGTTAGGTCTGGGTTATGCCCGCATCTGGCCCATGATTTTGCCTTCTTCGCATACTTGTTGGCCAGATCCTGGGTTTTTTTCGTGTTTGAATCACGTAGTAATGTGGTAATACACTGAAGCAGCCAATAAAACCTGGTTTCGATCAATATTTAAGAGGATAACACCGGTTAGGTCTGGGTTAGGTCTGGGTTATGCCCGCATCTGACTCATGATTTTGCCTTCATCGCATACTTGTTGGCCAGATCCTGGGTTTTTTCCGTGTTTGAATCACGTAGTAATGTGATAACACACTGAAGCAGTCAATTAAACCTGGTTTCGATCAATATTTTAGAGGATAACACCGGTTAGGTCTGGGTTAGGTCCGGGCTATGCCCGCATCTGGCTCATGATTTTGCCTTCTTCGCATACTTGTTGGCCAGATCCTGGGTTTTTTTCGTGTTTCAATCACGTAGTAATGTGATAACACACTGAAGCAGTCAATTAAACCTGGTTTCGATCAATATTTTGGAGGATAACACCGGTTAGGTCTGGGTTAGGTCTGGGTTATGCCCGCATCTGGCTCATGATTTTGCCTTCTTCGCATACTTGTTGGCCAGATCCTGGGTTTTTTCCGTGTTTGAATCACGTAGTAATGTGATAACACACTGAAGCAGTCAATTAAACCTGGTTTCGATCAATATTTCAGAGTATAACACCGGTTAGGTCTGGGTTAGGTCTGGGATATGCGCGCATCTGGCTTACACTTTCGCCTTTTTCGCACACTTGTTGGCCAGATCCTGGGTATTTTCCGTGTTTGAAACACGTAGTAATGTGGTAACACACTGAAGCAGTCAATAAAACCTGGTTTCGATCAATATTTTAGAGGATAACACCGGTTAGGTCTGGGTTAGGTCTGGGATTTGCGCGCATCTGGCTTATACTTTCGCCTTTTTCGCAAACTTGTTGGCCAGATCCTGGGTATTTTCCGTGTTTGAAACACGTAGTAATGTGGTAACACACTGAAGGAGTCAATTAAACCTGGTTTCGACAATATTTCAGAGGATAACACCGGTTTGGTCTGGGTTAGGTCTGGGATATGCGCGCATCTGGCTTATACTTTCGCCTTTTTCGCATACTTGTTGGCTAGATCCTGGGTTTTTTTCGGGTTTGAATAACGCAGTAATGTGGTACCACACTGAAGCAGTCAATTAAACCTGGTTTCGATCAATATTTTAAAGGATAACGCCGGTTAGGTCTGGGTTAGGTCTGGGATATGCGCGCATCTGGCTTATACTTTCGCCTTTTTCGCAAACTTGTTGGCCAGATCCTGGGTTTTTTTCGTGTTTGAATCACGTAGTAATGTGGTAACACACTGAACCAGTCAATTAAACCTGGTTTCGATCAATATTTTAGTGGATAACATCGGTTAGGTCTGGGATAGGTCCGGGATATGCCCGCATCTGGCTCATGATTTCGCCTTTTTCGCAGACTTGTTGGCCAGATCCTGGGTATTTTCCGTGTTTGAATCACGTAGTAATGTGGTAACACACTGAAGCAGTCAATTAAACCTGGTTTCGATCAATATTTCAAAGGATAACACCGGTTAGGTCTGGGTTAGGTCTGGGATATGCGCGCATCTGGCTTATACTTTCACCTTTTTCGCAAACTTGTTGGCCAGATCCTGGGTTTTTTCCGTGTTTGAATCACGTAGTGATGTGGTAACACACTGAAGCAGTCAATTAAACCTGGTTTCGATCAATATTTCAGAGGATAACATCGGTTAGGTCTGGGTTAGGTCTGGGATATGCGCGCATCTGGCTTATACTTTCGCATTTTTCGCAAATTTGTTGGCTAGATCCTGGGTTTTTTTCCGGTTTGAATAACGCAGTAATGTGGTACCACACTGAAGCAGTCAATTAAACCTGGTTTCGATCAATATTTTAGAGGATAACGCCGGTTAGGTCTGGGTTAGGTCTGGGAAATGCGCGCATCTGGCATATACTTTCACCTTCTTCGCATACTTGTTGGCCAGATCCTGGGGTTTTTTCGTGTTTGAATCACGTAGGAATGTGGTAACACACTGAAGCAGTCAATTAAACCTGGTTTCGATCAATATTTTAGAGGATAACACCGGTTAGGTCTGGAATAGGTCCGGGATATGCCCGCATCTGGCTCATGATTTTGCCTTCTTCGCATACTTGTTGGCCAGATCCTGGGTTTTTTTCGTGTTTGAATCACGTAGTAATGTGGTATCACACTGAAACTGTCAATTAAACCTGGTTTTGATCAATATTTTAGAGGATAACACCGGTTAGGTCTGGGATAGGTCCGGGATATGCCCGCATCTGGCTCATGATTTTGCCTTCTTCGCATACTTGTTGGCCAGATCCTGGGGTTTTTTCGTGTTTGAATCACGTAGTAATGTGGTAACAAACTGAAGCAGTCAATAAAACCTGGTTTCGATCAATATTTTAGAGGATGACACCGGTTAGGTCTGGGTTAGGTCTGAGATATGCGCGCATCTGGCATATACTTTCGCCTTTTTCGCAAACTTGTTGGCCAGATCCTGGGTATTTTCCGTGTTTAAAATACGTAGTAATGTGGTAACACACTGAAGCAGTCAATTAAACCTGGTTTCGATCAATATTTCAGAGTATAACACCGGTTAGGTCTGGGTTAGGTCTGGGATATGCGCGCATCTGGCTTATACTTTCGCCTTTTTCGCAAACTTGGTGGCCAGATCCTGGGTATTTTCCGTGTTTGAACCACGTAGTAATGTGGTAACACACTGAAGCAGTCAATAAAACCTGGTTTAGATCAATATTTTAGAGGATAACACCGGTTAGGTCTGGGTTAGGTCTGGGATTTGCGCGCATCTGGCTTATACTTTCGCCTTTTTCGCAAACTTGTTGGCCAGATCCTGGGTATTTTCCGTGTTTGAAACACGTAGTAATGTGGTAACACACTGAAGCAGTCAATTTAACCTGGTTTCGATCAATATTTCAGAGGATAACACCGGTTAGGTCTGGGTTAGGTCTGAGATATGCGCGCATCTGGCTTATACTTTCGCCTTTTTCGCAAACTTGTTGGCTAGATCCTGGGTTTTTTTCTGGTTTGAATAACGCAGTAATGTGGTACCACACTGAAGCAGTCAATTAAACCTGGCTTCGATAACTATTTTAGAGGATAACGCCGGTTAGGTCTGGGTTAGGTCTGGGAAATGCGCGCATCTGGCTTATACTTTCGCCTTTTTCGCAAACTTGTTGGCCAGATCCTGGGTTTCTTTCGTGTGTGAATCACGTAGTAATGTGGTAATACACTGAAGCTGTCAATTAAACCTGGTTTCGATCAATATTTTAGAGGATAACACCGGTTAGGTCTGGGTTAGGTATGGGTTATGCCCTCATCTGGCTCATGATTTTGCCTTCCTCGCATACTTGTTGGCCAGATCCTGGGGTTTTTTCGTGATTGAATCACGTAGTAATGTGGTAACACACTGAAGCAGTCAATTAAACCTGGTTTCGATGAACATTTTAGAGGATAACACCGGTTAGGTCTGGGATAGGTCCGGGATATGCGCGCATCTGGCTTATGCTTTCGCCTTTTTCGCAAACTTGTTGGCCAGATCCTGGGCATTTTCCGTGTTTGAAACACGTAGTAATGTGGTAACACACTGAAGCAGTCAATTAAACCTGGTTTCGATCAATATTTCAGGGGATAACGCCGGTTAGGTCTGGGTTAGGTCTGGGCTATGCGCGCATCTGGCTTATACTTTCGCCTTTTTCGCAAACTTGTTGGCCAGATCCTGGGATTTTTTCGTGTTTGAATCATGTAGCAATGTGGTAACACACTGAAGCAGTCAATTAAACCTGGTTTCGATCAATATTTTAGAGGATAACGCCGGTTAGGTCTGGGAAATGCGCGCATCTGGCTCATACTTTCGCCTTTTTCGCAAACTTGTTGGCCAGATCCTGGGTTTTTTTCGTGTTTGAATCATGTAGTAATGTGGTAACACACTGAAGCAGTCAATTAAACCTGGTTTCGATCAATATTTTAGAGGATAATACCGGTTAGGTCTGGGTTAGGTCTGGGTTATGCCCGCATCTGGCTCATGATTTTGCCTTCTTCGCATACTTGTTGGCCAGATCCTGGGCTTTTTTCGTGTTTGAATCACGTAGTAATGTGGTAATACACTGAAGCAGTCAATAAAACCTGGTTTCGATCAATATTTTAGAGGATAACACCGGTTAGGTCTGGGTTAGGTCTGGGTTATGCCCGCATCTGGCTCATGATTTTGCCTTCTTCGCATACTTGTTGGCCAGATCCTGGGTTTTTTCCGTGTTTGATCACGTAGTAAAGTGGTAACACACTGAAGCAGTCAATAAAACCTGGTTTCGATCAATATTTTAGAGGATAACACCGGTTCGGTCTGGGTTAGGTCTGGGATTTGCGCGCATCTGGCTTATACTTTCGCCTTTTTCGCAAACTTGTTGGCCAGATCCTGGGTATTTTCCGTGTGTGAATCACGTAGTAATGTGGTAACATACTGAAGCAGTCAATTAAACCTGGTTTCGATCAATATTTTAGAGGATAACGCCGGTTAGGGCTGGGTTAGGTCTGGGAAATGCGCGCATCTGGCTTATACTTTCGCCTTTTTCGCAAACTTGTTGGCCAGATCCTGGGTTTTTTTCGTGTTTGAATCATGTAGTAATGTGGTAACACACTGAAGCAGTCAATTAAACCTGGTTTCGATCAATATTTTAGAGGATAACACCGGTTAGGTCTGGGTTAGGTCTGGGTTATGCACGCATCTGGCCCATGATTTTGCCTTCTTCGCATACATGTTGGCCAGATCCTGGGTTTTTGTCGTGTTTGAATCACGTAGTAATGTGGTAATACACTGAAACAGTCAATAAAACCTGGTTTCGATCAATATTTTAGAGGATAACACCGGTTAGGTCTGGGTTAGGTCTGGGTTATGCCCGCATCTGGCACATGATTTTGCCTTCTTCGCATACTTGTTGGCCAGATCCTGGGCTTTTTTCGTGTTTGAATCACGTAGTAATGTGGTAATACACTGAAGCTGTCAATAAAACCTGGTTTCGATCAATATTTTAGAGGATAACACCGGTTAGGTCTGGGTTAGGTCTGGGCTATGCCCGCATCTGGCTCATGATTTTACCTTCCTCGCATACTTGTTGGCCAGATCCTGGGGTTTTTTCGTGATTGAATCACGTAGTAATGTGGTAACACACTGAAGCAGTCAATTAAACCTGATTTCGATGAACATTTTAGAGGATAACACCGGTTAGGTCTGGGATAGGTCCGGGATATGCCCGCTTCTGGCTCATGATTTTGCCTTCTTCGCATACTTGTTAGCCAGATCCTGGGTTTTTTTCGCGTTTGAATCACGTAGTAATGTGGTAACACACTGAAGCAGTCAATTAAACCTGGTTTCGATCAATATTTCAGAGGATAACACCGGTTAGGTCTGGGTTAGGTCTAGGATATGCGCGCATCTGGCTTATACTTTCGCCTTTTTCGCAAATTTGTTGGCTAGATCCAGGGTTTTTTTCCGGTTTGAATAACGCAGTAATGTGGTACCACACTGAAGCAGTCAATTAAACCTGGTTTCGATCAATATTTTAGAGGATAACGCCGGTTAGGTCTGGGTTAGGTCTGGGAAATGCGCGCATCTGGCTTATACTTTCACCTTCTTCGCATACTTGTTGGCCAGATCCTGGGGTTTTTTCGTGTTTGAATCACGTAGGAATGTGGTAACACACTGAAGCAGTCAATTAAACCTGGTTTCGATCAATATTTTAGAGGATAACACCGGTTAGGTCTGGGATAGGTCCGGGATATGCCCGCATCTGGCTCATGATTTTGCCTTCTTCGCATACTTGTTGGCCAGATCCTGGGTTTTTTTCGTGTTTGAATCACGTAGTAATGTGGTATCACACTGAAACTGTCAATTAAACCTGGTTTTGATCAATATTTTAGAGGAGAACACCGGTTAGGTCTGGGATAGGTCCGGGATATGCCCGCATCTGGCTCATGATTTTGCCTTCTTCGCATACTTGTTGGCCAGATCCTGGGGTTTTTTCGTGTTTGAATCACGTAGTAATGTGGTAAGAAACTGAAGCAGTCAATAAAACCTGGTTTCGATCAATATTTTAGAGGATGACACCGGTTAGGTCTGGGTTAGGTCTGAGATATGCGCGCATCTGGCTTATACTTTCGCCTTTTTCGCAAACTTGTTGGCCAGATCCTGGGTATTTTCCGTGTTTAAAACACGTAGTAATGTGGTAAGACACTGAAGCAGTCAATTAAACCTGGTTTCGATCAATATTTCAGAGTATAACACCGGTTAGGTCTGGGTTAGGTCTGGGATATGCGCGCATCTGGCTTATACTTTCGCCTTTTTCGCAAACTTGGTGGCCAGATCCTGGGTATTTTCCGTGTTTGAAACACGTAGTAATGTGGTAACACACTGAAGCAGTCAATTTAACCTGGTTTCGATCAATATTTCAGAGGATAACACCGGTTAGGTCTGGGTTAGGTCTGAGATATGCGCGCATCTGGCTTATACTTTCGCCTTTTTCGCAAACTTGTTGGCTAGATCCTGGGTTTTTTTCTGGTTTGAATAACGCAGTAATGTGGTACCACACTGAAGCAGTCAATTAAACCTGGTTTCGATCACTATTTTAGAGGATAACGCCGGTTAGGTCTGGGTTAGGTCTGGGAAATGCGCGCATCTGGCTTATACTTTCGCCTTTTTCGCAAACTTGTTGGCCAGATCCTGGGTTTCTTTCGTGTGTGAATCACGTAGTAATGTGGTAATACACTGAAGCTGTCAATTAAACCTGGTTTCGATCAATATTTTAGAGGATAACACCGGTTAGGTCTGGGTTAGGTATGGGTTATGCCCTCATCTGGCTCATGACTTTGCCTTCTTCGCATACTTGTTGGCCAGATCCTGGGTTTTTTTCGTGTTTGAATCACGTAGTAATGTGGTAATACACTGAAGCAGTCAATAAAACCTGGTTTCGATCAATATTTTAGAGGATAACACCGGTTAGGTCTGGGATAGGTCCGGGATATGCCCGCATCTGGCTCATGATTTTGTCTTTTTCGCATACTTATTGGCCAGATCCTGGGCCTTTTCGTGTTCGAATCACGTAGTAATGTGGTAATACACTGAAGCAGTCAATAAAACCTGGTTTCGATCAATATTTTAGAGGATAACACCGGTTAGGTCTGGGATAGGTCCGGGATATGCCCGCATCTGGCTCATGATTTCGCCTTCTTCGCATACTTGTTGGCCAGATCCTGGGTTTTTTCCGTGTTTGAATCACGTAGTAATGTGGTACCACACTGAGGCAGTCAATTAAACCTGGTTTCGACGAATATTTTAGAGGATAACAACGGTTAGGTCTGGGTTAGGTCTGGGTTATGCCCACATCTGGCTCATGATTTTGCCTTCTTCGCATACTTGTTGACCAGATCCTGGGTTTTTTCCGTGTTTGAATCACGTAGTAATGTAGTACCAGACTGAGGCAGTCAATTAAACCTGGTTTCGACGAATATTTTAGAGGATAACACCGGTTAGGTCTGGGATAGGTCCGGGATATGCCCGCATCTGGCTCATGATTTTGCCTTCTTCGCATACTTGTTGGCCAGATCCTGGGTTTTTTTCGTGTTCGAATCACGTAGTAATGTGGTAATACACTGAAGCAGTCAATAAAACCTGGTTTCGATCAATATTTTAGAGGATAACACCGGTTAGGTCTGGGATAGGTCCGGGATATGCCCGCATCTGGCTCATGATTTCGCCTTTTTCGCATACTTGTTGGCCAGATCCTGGGGTTTTTTCGTGTTTGAATCACGTAGTAATGCGGTAACAAACTGAAGCAGTCAATAAAACCTGGTTTCGATCAATATTTTAGAGGATAACACCGGTTAGGTCTGGGTTAGGTCTGGGATTTGCGCGCATCTGGCTTATACTTTCGCCTTTTTCGCAAACTTGTTGGTCAGATCCTGGGTCTTTTCCGTGTTTGAATCACGTAGTAATGTGGTAACACACTGAAGCAGTCAATAAAACCTGGTTTCGATCAATATTTTAGAGGATAACACCGGTTAGGTCTGGGTTAGGTCTGGGATTTGCGCGCATCTGGCTTATACTTTCGCCTTTTTCGCAAACTTGTTGGCCAGATCCTGGGTTTTTTTCGTGTTTGAATCACGTAGGAATGTGGTAACACACTGAAGCAGTCAACTAAACCTGGTTTCGATCATTATTTTAGAGGATAACACCGGTTAGGTCTGGGTTAGGTCCGGGATATGCCGGCATCTGGCTCATGATTTTGCCTTCTTCGCATACTTGTTGGCCAGATCCTGGGTTTTTTTCGTGTTTGAATCACGTAGTAATGTGGTAACACACTGAAGCAGTCAATTAAACCTGGTTTCGATCAATATTTTAGAGGATAACACCGGTTAGGTCTGGGTTAGGTCTGGGATTTGCGCGCATCTGGCTTATACTTTCGCCTTTTTCGCAAACTTGTTGGCCAGATCCTAGGTATTTTCCGTGTTTGAAACACGTAGTAATGTGGTAACACACTGAAGCAGTCAATTGAACCTGGTTTCGATCAATATTTCAGAGTATAACACCGGTTAGGTCTGGGTTAGGTCTGGGATATGCGCGCATCTGGCTTATACTTTCGCCTTTTTCGCAAACTTGTTGGCCAGATCCTGGGTATTTTCCGTGTTTGAAACACGTAGTAATGTGGTAACACACTGAAGCAGTCAATTAAACCTGCTTTCGATCAATATTTTAGAGGATAACGCCGGTTAGGTCTGGGTTAGGTCTGGGAAATGCGCGCATCTGGCTTATACTTTCGCCTTTTTGGCAAACTTGTTGGCCAGATCCTGGGGTTTTTTCGTGTTTGAATCACGTAGTAATGTGGTAACATACTGAAGCAGTCAATTAAACCTGGTTACGATCAATATTTTAGAGGATAACACCGGTTAGGTCTGGGTTAGGTCTGGGTTATGCCCGCATCTGGCTCATGATTTTGCCTTCTTCGCATACTTGTTGGCCAGATCCTGGGTTTTTGCCGTGTTTGAATCACGTAGTAATGTGGTAACACACTGAAGCAGCCAATTAAACCTGATTTCGATCAATATTTCAGAGGATAACACCGGTTAGGTCTGGGTTAGGTCCGGGATATGCCCGCATCTGGCTCATGATTTTGCCTTCTTCGCATACTTGTTGGCCAGATCCTGGGTTTTTTTCGTGTTTGAATCACGTAGTAATGTGGTACCACACTGAGGCAGTCAATTAAACCTGGTTTCGATCAATATTTCAGTGGATAACGCCGGTTAGGTCTGGGTTAGGTCTGTGAAATGCGCGCATCTGGCTTATACTTTCGCCTTCTTCGCATACTTGTTGGCCAGATCCTGGGTTTTTTCCGTGTTTGAATCACGTAGTAATGTGGTACCACACTGAGGCAGTCAATTAAACCTGGTTTCGACGAATATTTTAGAGGATAACACCGGTTAGGTCTGGGTTAGGTCTGGGTTATGCCCGCATCTGGCTCATGATTTTGCCTTCTTCGCATACTTGTTGGCCAGATCCTGGGTTTTTTCCGTGTTTGAAACACGTAGTAATGTGGTAATACACTGAAGCAGTCAACAAAACCTGGTTTCGATCAATATTTTAGAGGATAACACCGGTTAGGTCTGGGATAGGTCCGGGATATGCCCGCATCTGGCTCATGATTTCGCCTTTTTCGCATACTTGTTGGCCAGATCCTGGGGTTTTTTCGTGTTTGAATCACGTAGTAATGTGGTAACAAACTGAAGCAGTCAATAAAACCTGGTTTCGATCAATATTTTAGAGGATAACACCGGTTAGGTCTGGGTTAGGTCTGGGATATGCGCGCATCTGGCTTATACTTTCGCCTTTTTCGCAAACTTGTTGGCCAGATCCTGGGTTTTTTCCGTGTTTGAATCACGTAGTAATGTGGTAACACACTGAAGCAGTCAATAAAACCTGGTTTCGATCAATATTTTAGAGGATAACACCGGTTAAGTCTGGGTTAGGTCTGGGATATGCGCGCATCTGGCTTATACTTTCGCCTTTTTCGCAAACTTGTTGGCCAGATCCTGGGTATATTCCGTGTTTGAAACACGTAGTAATGTGGTAACACACTGAAGCAGTCAATTAAACCTGGTTTCGATCAATATTTCAGAGGATAACACCGGTTAGGTCTGGGTTAGGTCTGGGTTATGCCCGCATCTGGCTCATGAATTTGCCTTCTTCGCATACTTGTTGGCCAGATACTGGGTTTTTTCCGTGTTTGAATCACGTAGTAATGTGGTAACACACTGAAGCAGCCAATTAAACCTGGTTTCGATCAATATTTCAGTGGATAACGCCGGTTAGGTCTGGGTTAGGTCTGGGAAAGGCGCGCATCTGGCTTATACTTTCGCCTTCTTCGCATACTTGTTGGCCAGATCCTGGGGTTTTTTCGTGTTTGAATCACGTAGTAATGTGGTAACATACTGAAGCAGTCAATTAAACCTGGTTACGATCAATATTTTAGAGGATAACACCGGTTAGGTCTGGGTTAGGTCTGGGTTATGCCCGCATCTGGCTCATGATTTTGCCTTCTTCGCATACTTGTTGGCCAGATCCTGGGTTTTTTCCGTGTTTGAATCACGTAGTAATGTGGTAACACACTGAAGCAGCCAATTAAACCTGGTTTCGATCAATATTTCAGAGGATAACACCGGTTAGGTCTGGGTTAGGTCCGGGATATGCCCGCATCTGGCTCATGATTTTGCCTTCTTCGCATACTTGTTGGCCAGATCCTGGGTTTTTTTCGTGTTTGAATCACGTAGCAATGTGGTACCACACTGAGGCAGTCAATTAAACCTGGTTTCGATCAATATTTCAGTGGATAACGCCGGTTAGGTCTGGGTTAGGTCTGGGAAATGCGCGCATCTGGCTTATACTTTCGCCTTCTTCGCATACTTGTTGGCCAGATCCTGGGTTTTTTCCGTGTTTGAATCACGTAGTAATGTGGTACCACACTGAGGCAGTCAATTAAACCTGGTTTCGACGAATATTTTAGAGGATAACACCGGTTAGGTCTGGGTTAGGTCTGGGTTATGCCCGCATCTGGCTCATGATTTTGCCTTCTTCGCATACTTGTTGGCCAGATCCTGGGTTTTTTCCGTGTTTGAAACACGTAGTAATGTGGTAATACACTGAAGCAGTCAACAAAACCTGGTTTCGATCAATATTTTAGAGGATAACACCGGTTAGGTCTGGGATAGGTCCGGGATATGCCCGCATCTGGCTCATGATTTCGCCTTTTTCGCATACTTGTTGGCCAGATCCTGGGGTTTTTTCGTGTTTGAATCACGTAGTAATGTGGTAACAAACTGAAGCAGTCAATAAAACCTGGTTTCGATCAATATTTTAGAGGATAACACCGGTTAGGTCTGGGTTAGGTCTGGGATATGCGCGCATCTGGCTTATACTTTCGCCTTTTTCGCAAACTTGTTGGCCAGATCCTGGGTTTTTTCCGTGTTTGAATCACGTAGTAATGTGGTAACACACTGAAGCAGTCAATAAAACCTGGTTTCGATCAATATTTTAGAGGATAACACCGGTTAGGTCTGGGTTAGGTCTGGGATATGCGCGCATCTGGCTTATACTTTCGCCTCTTTCGCAAACTTGTTGGCCAGATCCTGGTTATATTCCGTGTTTGAAACACGTAGTAATGTGGTAACACACTGAAGCAGTCAATTAAACCTGGTTTCGATCAATATTTCAGAGGATAACACCGGTTAGGTCTGGATTAGGTCTGGGATATGCGCGCATCTGGCTTATACTTTCGCCTTCACGCATACTTGTTGGCCAGATCCTGGGTTTTTTTCGTGTTTGAATCACGTAGGAATGTGGTAACACACTGAAGCAGTCAACTAAACCTGGTTTCGATCATTATTTTAGAGGATAACACCGGTTAGGTCTGGGTTAGGTCCGGGATATGCCGGCATCTGGCTCATGATTTTGCCTTCTTCGCATACTTGTTGGCCAGATCCTGGGTTTTTTTCGTGTTTGAATCACGTAGTAATGTGGTAACACACTGAAGCAGTCAATTAAACCTGGTTTCGATCAATATTTTAGAGGATAACACCGGTTAGGTCTGGGTTAGGTCTGGGATTTGCGCGCATCTGGCTTATACTTTCGCCTTTTTCGCAAACTTGTTGGCCAGATCCTAGGTATTTTCCGTGTTTGAAACACGTAGTAATGTGGTCACACACTGAAGCAGTCAATTGAACCTGGTTTCGATCAATATTTCAGAGTATAACACCGGTTAGGTCTGGGTTAGGTCTGGGATATGCGCGCATCTGGCTTATACTTTCGCCTTTTTCGCAAACTTGTTGGCCAGATCCTGGGAATTTTCCGTGTTTGAAACACGGAGTAATGTGGTAACACACTGAAGCAGTCAATTAAACCTGGTTTCGATCAATATTTTAGAGGATAACGCCGGTTAGGTCTGGGTTAGGTCTGGGAAATGCGCGCATCTGGCTTATACTTTCGCCTTTTTCGCAAACTTGTTGGCCAGATCCTGGGTTTTTTTCGTGTTTGAATCACGTAGTAATGTGGTAACATACTGAAGCAGTCAATTAGACCTGGTTACGATCAATATTTTAGGGGATAACACCGGTTAGGTCTGGGTTAGGTCTGGGTTATGCCCGCATCTGGCTCATGATTTTGCCTTCTTCGCATACTTGTTGGTCAGATCCTGGGTTTTTTCCGTGTTTGAATCACGTAGTAATGTGGTACCACACTGAGGCAGTCATTTAAACCTGGTTTCGACGTATATTTTAGAGGATAACACCGGTTAGGTCTGGGTTAGGTCTGGGTTATGCCCGCATCTGGCTCATGATTTTGCCTTCTTCGCATACTTGTTGGCCAGATCCTGGGTTTTTTCCGTGTTAGAATCACGTAGTAATGTGGTACCACACTGAGGCAGTCAATTAAACCTGGTTTCGACGAATATTTTAGAGGATAACACCGGTTAGGTCTGGGTTAGGTCTGGGCTATGCCCGCATCTGGCTCATGATTTTGCCTTCTTCGCATACTTGTTGGCCAGATCCTGGGTTTTTTTCGTGTTTGAATCACGTAGTAATGTGGTAATACACTGAAGCAGTCAACTAAACCTGGTTTCGATCAATATTTTAGAGGATAGCACCGGTTAGGTCTGGGTTAGGTCTGGGTTATGCCCGCATCTGGCTCATGATTTTGCCTTTTTCGCAAACTTGTTGGCCAGATCCTGGGTTTTTTTCGTGTTTGAATCACGTAGTAATGTGGTAACACACTGAAGCAGTCAATTAAACCTGGTTTCGACGAATATTTTAGAGGATAACACCGGTTAGGTCTGGGTTAGGTCTGGGTTATGCCCGCATCTGGCTCATGATTTTGCCTTTTTCGCAAACTTGTTGGCCAGATCCTGGGTTTTTTTCGTGTTTGAAACACGTAGTAATGTGGTAACACACTGAAGCAGTCAATTAAACCTGGTTTCGATCAATATTTCAGAGGATAACACCGGTTAGGTCTGGGTTAGGTCTGGGTTATGCCCGCATCTGGCTCATGATTTTGCCTTCTTCGCATACTTGTTGGCCAGATCCTGGGTTTTTTCGTGTTTGAATCACGTAGTAATGTGGTAACACACTGAAGCTGTCAATTAAACCTGGTTTCGATCAATATTTTAGAGGATAACACTGGTTAGGTCTGGGTTAGGTCTGGGTTATGCCCGCATCTGGCTCATGATTTTGCCTTCATCGCATACTTGTTGGCCAGATCCTGGGTTTTTTCCGTGTTTGAATCACGTAGTAATGTGGTAACACACTGAAGTAGTCAATTAAACCTGGTTTCGATCATTATTTCAGAGGATAACACCGGTTAGGTCTGGGTTAGGTCTGGGAAATGCGCGCATCTGGCTTATTCTTTCGCCTTCTTCGCATACTTCTTGGCCAGATCCTGGGTTTTTTTCGTGTTTGAATCACGTAGGAATGTGGTAACACACTGAAGCAGTCAATTAAACCTGGTTTCGATCAATATTTTAGAGGATAACACCGGTTAGGTCTGGGTTAGGTCCAGGATATGCCCGCATCTGGCTCATAATTTTGCCTTCTTCGCATACTTGTTGGCCAGATCCTGGGTTTTTTCGTGTTTGAATCACGTAGTAATGTGGTAACACACTGAAGCTGTCAATTAAACCTGGTTTCGACCAATATTTTAGAGGATAACACCGGTTAGGTCTGGGTTAGGTCTGGGTTATTCCCGCATCTGGCTCATGATTTTGCCTTCTTCGCATACTTGTTGGCCAGATCCTGGGTTTTTTTCGTGTTTGAATCACGTAGTAATGTGGTAACACACTGAAGCTGTCAATTAAACCTGGTTTCGATCAATATTTTAGAGGATAACACCGGTTAGGTCTGGGTTAGGTCTAGGTTATGCCCGCATCTGGCTCATGATTTTGCCTTCTTCGCATACTTGTTGGCCAGATCCTGGGTTTTTTTCGTGTTTGAATCACGTAGTAATGTGGTAACACACTGAAGCTGTCAATTAAACCTGGTTTCGATCAATATTTTAGAGGATAACACCGGTTAGGTCTGGGTTAGGTCTGGGTTATGCCCGCATCTGGCTCATGATTTTGCCTTCTTCGCATACTTGTTGGCCAGATCCTGGGTTTTTTTCGTGTTTGAATCACGTAGTAATGTGGTAACACACTGAAGCTGTCAATTAAACCTGGTTTCGATCAATATTTTAGAGGATAACACCGGTTAGGTCTGGGTTAGGTCTAGGTTATGCCCGCATCTGGCTCATGATTTTGCCTTCTTCGAATACTTGTTGGCCAGATCTTGGGTTTTTTTCGTGTTCGAATCACGTAGTAATGTGGTAACACACTGGAGCAGTCAATTAAACCTGGTTTCGATCAATATTTTAGAGGATAACACCGGTTAGATCTGGGTTAGGTCTGGGTTATGCCCGCATCTGGCTCATGATTTTGCCTTCATCGCATACTTGTTGGCCAGATCCTGGGTTTTTTCCGTGTTTGAATCACGTAGTAATGTGGTAACACACTGAAGTAGTCAATTAAACCTGGTTTCGATCATTATTTCAGAGGATAACACCGGTTAGGTCTGGGTTAGGTCTGGGAAATGCGCGCATCTGGCTTATTCGTTCGCCTTCTTCGCATACTTCTTGGCCAGATCCTGGGTTTTTTTCGTGTTTGAATCACGTAGGAATGTGGTAACACACTGAAGCAGTCAATTAAACCTGGTTTCGCTCAATATTTTAGAGGATAACACCGGTTAGGTCTGGGTTAGGTCCAGGATATGCCCGCATCTGGCTCATAATTTTGCCTTCTTCGCATACTTGTTGGCCAGATCCTGGGTTTTTTCCGTGTTTGAATCACGTAGTAATGTGGTACCACACTGAGGCAGTCAATTAAACCTGGTTTCGACGAATATTTTAGAGGATAACACCGGTTAGGTCTGGGTTAGGTCTGGGTTATGCCCGCATCTGGCTCATGATTTTGCCTTCTTCGCATACTTGTTGGCCAGATCCTGGGTTTTTTCCGTGTTTGAATCACGTAGTAATGTGGTACCACACTGAGGCAGTCAATTAAACCTGGTTTCGACGAATATTTTAGAGGATAACACCGGTTACGTCTGGGTTAGGTCTGGGTTATGCCCGCATCTGGCTCATGATTTTGCCTTCTTCGCATACTTGTTGGCCAGATCCTGGGTTTTTTTCGTGTTTGAATCACGTAGTAATGTGGTAATACACTGAAGCAGTCAATTAAACCTGGTTTCGATCAATATTTTAGAGGATAACACCGGTTAGGTCTGGGTTAGGTCTGGGTTATGTCCGCATCTGGCTCATGATTTTGCCTTCTTCGCATACTTGTTGGCCAGATCCTGGGTTTTTTTCGTGTTTGAATCACGTAGTAATGTGGTAACACACTGAAGCAGTCAATTAAACCTGGTTTCGATCAATATTTCAGAGGATAACACCGGTTAGGTCTGGGTTAGGTCTGGGAAATGCGCGCATCTGGCTTATACTTTCGCCTTTTTCGCAAACTTGTTGGCCAGATCCTGGGTTTTTTTCGTGTTTGAATCACGTAGTAATGTGGTAACACACTGAAGCAGTCAATTAAACCTGGTTTCGACGAATATTTTAGAGGATAACACCGGTTAGGTCTGAGTTAGGTCTGGGTTATGCCCGCATCTGGCTCATGATTTTGCCTTTTTCGCAAACTTGTTGGCCAGATCCTGGGTTTTTTTCGTGTTTGAAACACGTAGTAATGTGGTAACACACTGAAGCAGTCAATTAAACCTGGTTTCGATCAATATTTCAGAGGATAACACCGGTTAGGTCTGGGTTAGGTCTGGGTTATGCCCGCATCTGGCTCATGATTTTGCCTTCTTCGCATACTTGTTGGCCAGATCCTGGGTTTTTTCGTGTTTCAATCACGTAGTAATGTTGTACCACACTGAAGCAGTCAATTAAACCTGGTTTTGATCAATATTTCAGAGGATAACACCGGTTAGGTCTGGGTTAGGTCTGGGATTTGCGCGCATCTGGCTTATACTTTCGCCTTTTTCGCAAACTTGTTGGCCAGATCCTGGGTATTTTCCGTGTTTGAAACACGTAGTAATGTGGTAACACACTGAAGCAGTCAATTAAACCTGGTTTCGATCAATATTTTAGAGGATAACACCGGTTAGGTCTGGGTTAGGTATGGGAAATGCGCGCATCTGGCTTATACTTTCGCCTTTTTCGCAAACTTGTTGGCCAGATCCTGGGTTTTTTTCGTGTTTGAATCACGTAGTAATGTGGTAACACACTGAAGCAGTCAATAAAACCTGGTTTCGATCAATATTTCAGAGGATAACACCGATTGGGTCTGAGTTAATTCTGGGTTATGCCCGCATCTGGCTCATGATTTTGCCTTCTTCGCATACTTGTTGGCCAGATCCTGGGTATTTTCCGTGTTTGAATCACGTAGTAATGTGGTAACACACTGAAGCAGTCAATTTAACCTGGTTTCGATCAATATTTCAGAGGATAACACCGGTTAGGTCTGGGTTAGGTCTGGGTTATGCCCGCATCTGGCTCATGATTTTGCCTTCTTCGCATACTTGTTGGCCAGATCCTGGGTTTTTTTCGTGTTTGAATCACGTAGTAATGTGGTAACACACTGAAGCAGTCAATTAAACCTGGTTTCGATCAATATTTCAGAGGATAACACCGGTTAGGTCTGGGTTAGGTCTGGGAAATGCGCGCATCTGGCTTATACTTTCGCCTTTTTCGCAAACTTGTTGGCCAGATCCTGGGTTTCTTTCGTGTGTGAATCACGTAGTAATGTGGTAATACACTGAAGCTGTCAATTAAACCTGGTTTCGATCAATATTTTAGAGGATAACACCGGTTAGGTCTGGGTTAGGTATGGGAAATGCGCGCAACTGGCTTATACTTTCGCCTTTTTCGCAAATTTGTTGGCTAGATCCTGGGTGTTTTTCCGGTTTGAATAACGCAGTAATGTGGTACCACACTGAAGCAGTCAATTAAACCTGGTTTCGATCAATATTTTAGAGGATAACGCCGGTTAGGTCTGGGTTAGGTCTGGGAAATGCGCGCATCTGGCTTATACTTTCACCTTCTTCGCATACTTGTTGGCCAGATCCTGGGGTTTTTTCGTGTTTGAATCACGTAGGAATGTGGTAACACACTGAAGCAGTCAATTAAACCTGGTTTCGATCAATATTTTAGAGGATAACACCGGTTAGGTCTGGGATAGGTCCGGGATATGCCCGCATCTGGCTCATGATTTTGCCTTCTTCGCATACTTGTTGGCCAGATCCTGGGTTTTTTTCGTGTTTGAATCACGTAGTAATGTGGTATCACACTGAAACTGTCAATTAAACCTGGTTTTGATCAATATTTTAGAGGATAACACCGGTTAGGTCTGGGATAGGTCCGGGATATGCCCGCATCTGGCTCATGATTTTGCCTTCTTCGCATACTTGTTGGCCAGATCCTGAGGTTTTTTCGTGTTTGAATCACGTAGTAATGTGGTAACAAACTGAAGCAGTCAATAAAACCTGGTTTCGATCAATATTTTAGAGGATGACACCGGTTAGGTTTGGGTTAGGTCTGAGATATGCGCGCATCTGGCTTATACTTTCGCCTTTTTCGCAAACTTGTTGGCCAGATCCTGGGTATTTTCCGTGTTTAAAACACGTAGTAATGTGGTAACACACTGAAGCAGTCAATTAAACCTGGTTTCGATCAATATTTCAGAGTATAACACCGGTTAGGTCTGGGTTAGGTCTGGGATATGCGCGCATCTGGCTTATACTTTCGCCTTTTTCGCAAACTTGGTGGCCAGATCCTGGGTATTTTCCGTGTTTGAACCACGTAGTAATGTGGTAACACACTGAAGCAGTCAATAAAACCTGGTTTCGATCAATATTTTAGAGGATAACACCGGTTAGGTCTGGGTAAGGTCTGGGATTTGCGCGCATCTGGCTTATACTTTCGCCTTTTTCGCAAACTTGTTGGCCAGATCCTGGGTATTTTCCGTGTTTGAAACACGTAGTGTTGTGGTAACACACTGAAGCAGTCAATTTAACCTGGTTTCGATCAATATTTCAGAGGATAACACCGGTTAGGTCTGGGTTAGGTCTGGGATATGCGCGCATCTGGCTTATACTTTCGCCTTTTTCGCAAACTTGTTGGCTAGATCCTGGGTTTTTTTCTGGTTTGAATAACGCAGTAATGTGGTACCACACTGAAGCAGTCAATTAAACCTGGTTTCGATCACTATTTTAGAGGATAACGCCGGTCAGGTCTGGGTTAGGTCTGGGAAATGCGCGCATCTGGCCTATACTTTCGCCTTTTTCGCAAACTTGTTGGCCAGATCCTGGGTTTCTTTCGTGTGTGAATCACGTAGTAATGTGGTAATACACTGAAGCTGTCAATTAAACCTGCTTTCGATCAATATTTTAGAGGATAACACCGGTTAGGTCTGGGTTAGGTATGGGTTATGCCCTCATCTGGCTCATGACTTTGCCTTCTTCGCATACTTGTTGGCCAGATCCTGGGTTTTTTTCGTGTTTGAATCACGTAGTAATGTGGTAATACACTGAAGCAGTCAATAAAACCTGGTTTCGATCAATATTTTAGAGGATAACACCGGTTAGGTCTGGGATAGGTCCGGGATATGCCCGCATCTGGCTCATGATTTTGTCTTTTTCGCATACTTATTGGCCAGATCCTGGGCTTTTTCGTGTTCGAATCACGTAGTAATGTGGTAATACACTGAAGCAGTCAATAAAACCTGGTTTCGATCAATATTTTAGAGGATAACACCGGTTAGGTCTGGGATAGGACCGGGATATGCCCGCATCTGGCTCATGATTTCGCCTTCTTCGCATACTTGTTGGCCACATCCTGGGTTTTTTCCGTGTTTGAATCACGTAGTAATGTGGTACCACACTGAGGCAGTCAATTAAACCTGGTTTCGACGAATATTTTAGAGGATAACACCGGTTAGGTCTGGGTTAGGTCTGGGTTATGCCCGCATCTGGCTCATGATTTTGCCTTCTTCGCATACTTGTTGGCCAGATCCTGGGTTTTTTCCGTGTTTGAATCACGTAGTAATGTAGTACCAGACTGAGGCAGTCAATTAAACCTGGATTCGACGAATATTTTAGAGGATAACACCGGTTAGGTCTGGGATAGGTCCGGGATATGCCCGCATCTGGCTCATGATTTTGCCTTCTTCGCATACTTGTTGGCCAGATCCTGGGTTTTTTTCGTGTTCGAATCACGTAGTAATGTGGTAATACACTGAAGCAGTCAATAAAACCTGGTTTCGATCAATAGTTTAGAGGATAACACCGGTTAGGTCTGGGATAGGTCCGGGATATGCCCGCATCTGGCTCATGATTTCGCCTTTTTCGCATACTTGTTGGCCAGATCCTGGGGTTTTTTCGTGTTTGAATCACGTAGTAATGTGGTAACAAACTGAAGCAGTCAATAAAACCTGGTTTCGATCAATATTTTAGAGGATAACACCGGTTAGGTCTGGGTTAGGTCTGGGATTTGCGCGCATTTGGCTTATACTTTCGCCTTTTTCGCAAACTTGTTGGCCAGATCCTGGGTTTTTTCCGTGTTTGAATCACGTAGTAATGTGGTAACACACTGAAGCAGTCAATAAAACCTGGTTTCGATCAATATTTTAGAGGATAACACCGGTTAGGTCTGGGTTAGGTCTGGGATTTGCGCGCATCTGGCTTATACTTTCGCCTTTTTCGCAAACTTGTTGGCCAGATCCTGGGTATTTTCCGTGTTTGAAACACGTAGTAATGTGGTAACACACTGAAGCAGTCAATTAAACCTGGTTTCGATCAATATTTCAGAGGATAACACCGGTTAGGTCTGGGTTATGCCCGCATCTGGCTCATGATTTTGCCTTCTTCGCATACTTCTTGGCCAGATCCTGGGTTTTTTTCGTGTTTGAATCACGTAGTAATGTGGTAACACACTGAAGCTGTCAATTAAACCTGGTTTCGATCAATATTTCAGAGGATAACACCGGTTAGGTCTGGGTTAGGTCTGGGATTTGCGCGCACCTGGCTTATACTTTCGCCTTTTTCGCAAACTTGTTGGCCAGATCCTAGGTATTTTCCGTGTTTGAAACACGTAGTAATGTGGTAACACACTGAAGCAGTCAATTAAACCTGGTTTCGATCAATATTTTAGAGGATAACGCCGGTTAGGTCTGGGTTAGGTCTGGGAAATGCGCGCATCTGGCTTATACTTTCGCCTTTTTCGCAAACTTGTTGGCCAGATCCTGGGTTTTTTTCGTGTTTGAATCACGTAGTAATGTGGTAACATACTGAAGCAGTCAATTAAACCTGGTTACGATCAATATTTTAGAGGATAACACCGGTTAGGTCTGGGTTAGGTCTGGGTTATGCCCGCATCTGGCTCATGATTTTGCCTTCTTCGCATACTTGTTGGCCAGATCCTGGGGTTTTTTCCGTGTTTGAAACACGTAGTAATGTGGTAATACACTGAAGCAGTCAACAAAACCTGGTTTCGATCAATATTTTAGAGGATAACACCGGTTAGGTCTGGGATAGGTCCGGGATATGCCCGCATCTGGCTCATGATTTCGCCTTTTTCGCATACTTGTTGGCCAGATCCTGGGGTTTTTTCGTGTTTGAATCACGTAGTAATGTGGTAACAAACTGAAGCAGTCAATAAAACCTGGTTTCGATCAATATTTTAGAGGATAACACCGGTTAGGTCTGGGTTAGGTCTGGGATTTGCGCGCATCTGGCTTATACTTTCGCCTTTTTCGCAAACTTGTTGGCCAGATCCTGGGTTTTTTCCGTGTTTGAATCACGTAGTAATGTGGTAACACACTGAAGCAGTCAATAAAACCTGGTTTCGATCAATATTTTAGAGGATAACACCGGTTAGGTCTGGGTTAGGTCTGGGATTTGCGCGCATCTGGCTTATTCTTTCGCCTTTTTCGCAAACTTGTTGGCCAGATCCTGGGTTTTTTTCGTGTTTGAATCACGTAGTAATGTGGTAACATACTGAAGCAGTCAATTAAACCTGGTTACGATCAATATTTTAGAGGATAACACCGGTTAGGTCTGGGTTAGGTCTGGGTTATGCCCGCATCTGGCTCATGATTTTGCCTTCTTCGCATACTTGTTGGCCAGATCCTGGGTTTTTTTCGTGTTTGAATCACGTAGTAATGTGGTAACACACTGAGGCAGTCAATTAAACCTGGTTTCGATCAATATTTCAGGGGATAACGCCGCTTAGGTCTGGGTTAGGTCTGGGAAATGCGCGCATCTGGCTTATACTTTCGCCTTCTTCGCATACTTGTTGGCCAGATCCTGGGTTTTTTCCGTGTTTGAATCACGTAGTAATGTGGTACCACACTGAGGCAGTCAATTAAACCTGGTTTCGACGAATATTTTAGAGGATAACACCGGTTAGGTCTGGGTTAGGTCTGGGTTATGCCCGCATCTGGCTCATGATTTTGCCTTCTTCGCATACTTGTTGGCCAGATCCTGGGTTTTTTCCGTGTTTGAATCACGTAGTAATGTGGTACCACACTGAGGCAGTCATTTAAACCTGGTTTCGACGAATATTTTAGAGGATAACACCGGTTAGGTCTGGGTTAGGTCTGGGTTATGCCCGCATCTGGCTCATGATTATGCCTTCTTCGCATACTTGTTGGCCAGATCCTGGGTTTTTTTCGTGTTTGAATCACGTAGTAATGTGGTAATACACTGAAGCAGTCAATTAAACCTGGTTTCGATCAATATTTTAGAGGATAACACCGGTTAGGTCTGGGTTAGGTCTGGGAAATGCGCGCATCTGGCTTATACTTTCGCCTTTTTCGCAAACTTGTTGGCCAGATCCTGGGTTTTTTTCGTGTTTGAATCACGTAGTAATGTGGTAACATACTGAAGCAGTCAATTAAACCTGGTTACGATCAATATTCTAGAGGATAACACCGGTTAGGTCTGAGTTAGGTCTGGGTTATGCCCGCATCTGGCTCATGATTTTGCCTTCTTCGCATACTTGTTGGCCAGATCCTGGGTTTTTTCCGTGTTTGAATCACGTAGTAATGTGGTAACACACTGAAGCAGCCAATTAAACCTGGTTTCGATCAATATTTCAGAGGATAACACCGGTTAGGTCTGGGTTAGGTCCGGGATATGCCCGCATCTGGCTCATGATTTTGCCTTCTTCGCATACTTGTTGGCCAGATCCTGGGTTTTTTTCGTGTTTGAATCACGTAGTAATGTGGTACCACACTGAGGCAGTCAATTAAACCTGGTTTCGATCAATATTTCAGAGGATAACGCCGGTTAGGTCTGGGTTAGGTCTGGGAAATGCGCGCATCTGGCTTATACTTACGCCTTCTTCGCATACTTGTTGGCCAGATCCTGGGTTTTTTCCGTGTTTGAATCACGTAGTAATGTGGTACCACACTGAGGCAGTCAATTAAACCTGGTTTCGACGAATATTTTAGAGGATAACTCCGGTTAGGTCTGGGTTAGGTCTGGGTTATGCCCGCATCTGGCTCATGATTTTGCCTTCTTCGCATACTTGTTGGCCAGATCCTGGGTTTTTTCCGTGTTTGAATCACGTAGTAATGTGGTACCACACTGAGGCAGTCATTTAAACCTGGTTTCGACGAATATTTTAGAGGATAACACCGGTTAGGTCTGGGTTAGGTCTGGGTTATGCCCGCATCTGGCTCATGATTTTGCCTTCTTCGCATACTTGTTGGCCAGATCCTGGGATTTTTCCGTGTTTGAATCACGTAGTAATGTGGTACCACACTGAGGCAGTCAATTAAACCTGGTTTCGACGAATATTTTAGAGGATAACACCGGTTAGGTCTGGGTTAGGTCTGGGTTATGCCCGCATCTGGCTCATGATTTTGCCTTCTTCGCATACTTGTTGGCCAGATCCTGGGTTTTTTTCGTGTCTGAATCACGTAGTAATGTGGTAATACACTGAAGCAGTCAATTAAACCTGGTTTCGATCAATACTTTAGAGGATAACACCGGTTAGGTCTGGGTTAGGTCTGGGTTATGCCCGCATCTGGCTCATGATTTTGCCTTCTTCGCATACTTGTTGGCCAGATCCTGGGTTTTTTCGTGTTTGAATCACGTAGTAATGTGGTAACACACTGAAGCTGTCAATTAAACCTGGTTTCGATCAATATTTTAGAGGATAACACCGGTTAGGTCTGGCTTAGGTCTAGGTTATGCCCGCATCTGGCTCATGATTTTGCCTTCTTCGCATACTTGTTGGCCAGATCTTGGGTTTTTCTCGTGTTCGAATCACGTAGTAATGTGGTAACACACTGAAGCTGTCAATTAAACCTGGTTTCGATCAATATTTTAGAGGATAACACCGGTTAGGTCTGGCTTAGGTCTAGGTTATGCCCGCATCTGGCTCATGATTTTGCCTTCTTCGCATACTTGTTGGCCAGATCCTGGGTTTTTTCCGTGTTTGAATCACGTAGTAATGTGGTACCACACTGAGGCAGTCATTTAAACCTGGTTTCGACGAATATTTTAGAGGATAACACCGGGTAGGTCTGGGTTGGGTCTGGGTTATGCCCGCATCTGGCTCATGATTTTGCCTTCTTCGCATACTTGTTGGCCAGATCCTGGGTTTTTTCCGTGTTTGAATCACGTAGTAATGTGGTACCACACTGAGGCAGTCAATTAAACCTGGTTTCGACGAATATTTTAGAGGATAACACCGGTTAGGTCTGGGTTAGGTCTGGGTTATGCCCGCATCTGGCTCATGATTTTGCCTTCTTCGCATACTTGTTGGCCAGATCCTGGGTTTTTTTCGTGTTTGAATCACGTAGTAATGTGGTAATACACTGAAGCAGTCAATTAAACCTGGTTTCGATCAATATTTTAGAGGATAACACCGGTTAGGTCTGGGTTAGGTCTGGGTTATGCCCGCATCTGGCTCATGATTTTGCCTTCTTCGCATACTTGTTGGCCAGATCCTGGGTTTTTTTCGTGTTTGAATCACGTAGTAATGTGGTAACACACTGAAGCAGTCAATTAAACCTGGTTTCGATCAATATTTCAGAGGATAACACCGGTTAGGTCTGGGTTAGGTCTGGGAAATGCGCGCATCTGGCTTATACTTTCGCCTTTTTCGCAAAATTGTTGGCCAGATCCTGGGTTTTTTTCGTGTTTGAATCACGTAGTAATGTGGTAACACACTGAAGCTGTCAATTAAACCTGGTTTCGATCAATATTTTAGAGGATAACACCGGTTAGGTCTGGGTTAGGTCTAGGTTATGCCCGCATCTGGCTCATGATTTTGCCTTCTTCGCATACTTGTTGGCCAGATCTTGGGTTTTTTTCGTGTTCGAATCACGTAGTAATGTGGTAACACACTGGAGCAGTCAATTAAACCTGGTTTCGATCAATATTTTAGAGGATAACACCGGTTAGGTCTGGGTTAGGTCTGGGTTATGCCCGCATCTGGCTCATGATTTTGCCTTCATCGCATACTTGTTGGCCAGATCCTGGGTTTTTTCCGCGTTTGAATCACGTAGTAATGTGGTAACACACTCAAGTAGTCAATTAAACCTGGTTTCGATCATTATTTCAGAGGATAACACCGGTTAGGTCTGGGTTAGGTCTGCGAAATGCGCGCATCTGGCTTATTCTTTCGCCTTCTTCGCATACTTCTTGGCCAGATCCTGGGTTTTTTCCGTGTTTGAATCACGTAGTAATGTGGTACCACACTGAGGCAGTCATTTAGACCTGGTTTCGACGAATATTTTAGAGGATAACACCGGTTAGGTCTGGGTTAGGTCTGGGTTATGCCCGCATCTGGCTCATGATTTTGCCTTCTTCGCATACTTGTTGGCCAGATCCTGGGATTTTTCCGTGTTTGAATCACGTAGTAATGTGGTACCACACTGAGGCAGTCAATTAAACCTGGTTTCGACGAATATTTTAGAGGATAACACCGGTTAGGTCTGGGTTAGGTCTGGGTTATGCCCGCATCTGGCTCATGATTTTGCCTTCTTCGCATACTTGTTGGCCAGATCCTGGGTTTTTTTCGTGTTTGAATCACGTAGTAATGTGGTAATACACTGAAGCAGTCAATTAAACCTGGTTTCGATCAATACTTTAGAGGATAACACCGGTTAGGTCTGGGTTAGGTCTGGGTTATGCCCGCATCTGGCTCATGATTTTGCCTTCTTCGCATACTTGTTGGCCAGATCCTGGGTTTTTTCGTGTTTGAATCACGTAGTAATGTGGTAACACACTGAAGCTGTCAATTAAACCTGGTTTCGATCAATATTTTAGAGGATAACACCGGTTAGGTCTGGCTTAGGTCTAGGTTATGCCCGCATCTGGCTCATGATTTTGCCTTCTTCGCATACTTGTTGGCCAGATCTTGGGTTTTTTTCGTGTTCGAATCACGTAGTAATGTGGTAACACACTGAAGCTGTCAATTAAACCTGGTTTCGATCAATATTTTAGAGGATAACACCGGTTAGGTCTGGCTTAGGTCTAGGTTATGCCCGCATCTGGCTCATGATTTTGCCTTCTTCGCATACTTGTTGGCCAGATCCTGGGTTTTTTCCGTGTTTGAATCACGTAGTAATGTGGTACCACACTGAGGCAGTCATTTAAACCTGGTTTCGACGAATATTTTAGAGGATAACACCGGGTAGGTCTGGGTTAGGTCTGGGTTATGCCCGCATCTGGCTCATGATTTTGCCTTCTTCGCATACTTGTTGGCCAGATCCTGGGTTTTTTCCGTGTTTGAATCACGTAGTAATGTGGTACCACACTGAGGCAGTCAATTAAACCTGGTTTCGACGAATATTTTAGAGGATAACACCGGTTAGGTCTGGGTTAGGTCTGGGTTATGCCCGCATCTGGCTCATGATTTTGCCTTCTTCGCATACTTGTTGGCCAGATCCTGGGTTTTTTTCGTGTTTGAATCACGTAGTAATGTGGTAATACACTGAAGCAGTCAATTAAACCTGGTTTCGATCAATATTTTAGAGGATAACACCGGTTAGGTCTGGGTTAGGTCTGGGTTATGCCCGCATCTGGCTCATGATTTTGCCTTCTTCGCATACTTGTTGGCCAGATCCTGGGTTTTTTTCGTGTTTGAATCACGTAGTAATGTGGTAACACACTGAAGCAGTCAATTAAACCTGGTTTCGATCAATATTTCAGAGGATAACACCGGTTAGGTCTGGGTTAGGTCTGGGAAATGCGCGCATCTGGCTTATACTTTCGCCTTTTTCGCAAAATTGTTGGCCAGATCCTGGGTTTTTTTCGTGTTTGAATCACGTAGTAATGTGGTAACACACTGAAGCAGTCAATTAAACCTGGTTTCGACGAATATTTTAGAGGATAACACCGGTTAGGTCTGGGTTAGGTCTGGGTTATGCCCGCATCTGGCTCATGATTTTGCCTTTTTCGCAAACTTGTTGGCCAGATCCTGGGTTTTTTTCGTGTTTGAAACACGTAGTAATGTGGTAACACACTGAAGCAGTCAATTAAACCTGGTTTCGATCAATATTTCAGAGGATAACACCGGTTAGGTCTGGGTTAGGTCTGGGTTATGCCCGCATCTGGCTCATGATTTTGCCTTCTTCGCATACTTGTTGGCCAGATCCTGGGTTTTTTCGTGTTTGAATCACGTAGTAATGTGGTAACACACTGAAGCTGTCAATTAAACCTGGTTTCGATCAATATTTTAGAGGATAACACCGGTTAGGTCTGGGTTAGGTCTAGGTTATGCCCGCATCTGGCTCATGATTTTGCCTTCTTCGCATACTTGTTGGCCAGATCTTGGGTTTTTTTCGTGTTCGAATCACGTAGTAATGTGGTAACACACTGGAGCAGTCAATTAAACCTGGTTTCGATCAATATTTTAGAGGATAACACCGGTTAGGTCTGGGTTAGGTCTGGGTTATGCCCGCATCTGGCTCATGATTTTGCCTTCATCGCATACTTGTTGGCCAGATCCTGGGTTTTTTCCGCGTTTGAATCACGTAGTAATGTGGTAACACACTCAAGTAGTCAATTAAACCTGGTTTCGATCATTATTTCAGAGGATAACACCGGTTAGGTCTGGGTTAGGTCTGGGAAATGCGCGCATCTGGCTTATTCTTTCGCCTTCTTTGCATACTTCTTGGCCAGATCCTGGGTTTTTTTCGTGTTTGAATCACGTAGGAATGTGGTAACACATTGAAGCAGTCAATTAAACCTGGTTTCGATCAATATTTTAGAGGATAACACCGGTTAGGTGTGGGTTAGGTCCAGGATATGCCCGCATCTGGCTCATAATTTTGCCTTCTTCGCATGCTTGTTGGCCAGATCCTGGGTTTTTTCCGTGTTTGAATCACGTAGTAATGTGGTGACACACTGAAGCTGTCAATTAAACCTGGTTTCGATCAATATTTTAGAGGATAACACCGGTTAGGTCTGGGTTAGGTCTGGGTTATGCCCGCATCTGGCTCATGATTTTGCCTTCTTCGCATACTTGTTGGCCAGATCCTGGGTTTTTTTCGTGTTTGAATCACGTAGTAATGTGGTAACACTCTGAAGCTGTCAATTAAACCTGGTTTCGATCAATATTTTAGAGGATAACACCGGTTAGGTCTGGGTTAGGTCTGGGTTATGCCCACATCTGGCTCATGATTTTGCCTTCTTCGCATACTTGTTGGCCAGATCCTGGGTTTTTTTCGTGTTTGAATCGCGTAGTAATGTGGTAACACACTGAAGCTGTCAATTAAACCTGGTTTCGATCAATATTTCAGAGGATAACACCGATTAGGTCTGAGTTAAGTCTGGGAAATGCGCGCATCTGGCTTATACTTTCGCCTTTTTCGCAAACTTGTTGGCCAGATCCTGGGTAATTTCCGTGTTTGAATCACGTAGTAATGGGGTAACACACTGAAGCAGTCAATTAAACCTGGTTTCGATCAATATTTCAGAGGATAACACCGGTTAGGTCTGGGTTAGGTCTGGGTTATGCCCGCATCTGGCTCATGATTTTGCCATCTTCGCATACTTGTTGGCCAGATCCTGGGTTTTTTCCGTGTTTGAATCACGTAGCAATGTGGTACCACACTGAGGCAGTCAATTAAACCTGGTTTCGACGAATATTTTAGAGGATAACACCGGTTAGGTCTGGGTTAGGTCTGGGTTATGCCCGCATCTGGCTCATGATTTTGCCTTCATCGCATACTTGTTGGCCAGATCCTGGGTTTTTTCCGCGTTTGAATCACGTAGTAATGTGGTAACACACTCAAGTAGTCAATTAAACCTGGTTTCGATCATTATTTCAGAGGATAACACCGGTTAGGTCTGGGTTAGGTCTGGGAAATGCGCGCATCTGGCTTATTCTTTCGCCTTCTTTGCATACTTCTTGGCCAGATCCTGGGTTTTTTTCGTGTTTGAATCACGTAGGAATGTGGTAACACATTGAAGCAGTCAATTAAACCTGGTTTCGATCAATATTTTAGAGGATAACACCGGTTAGGTGTGGGTTAGGTCCAGGATATGCCCGCATCTGGCTCATAATTTTGCCTTCTTCGCATGCTTGTTGGCCAGATCCTGGGTTTTTTCCGTGTTTGAATCACGTAGTAATGTGGTGACACACTGAAGCTGTCAATTAAACCTGGTTTCGATCAATATTTTAGAGGATAACACCGGTTAGGTCTGGGTTAGGTCTGGGTTATGCCCGCATCTGGCTCATGATTTTGCCTTCTTCGCATACTTGTTGGCCAGATCCTGGGTTTTTTTCGTGTTTGAATCACGTAGTAATGTGGTAACACTCTGAAGCTGTCAATTAAACCTGGTTTCGATCAATATTTTAGAGGATAACACCGGTTAGGTCTGGGTTAGGTCTGGGTTATGCCCACATCTGGCTCATGATTTTGCCTTCTTCGCATACTTGTTGGCCAGATCCTGGGTTTTTTTCGTGTTTGAATCGCGTAGTAATGTGGTAACACACTGAAGCTGTCAATTAAACCTGGTTTCGATCAATATTTCAGAGGATAACACCGATTAGGTCTGAGTTAAGTCTGGGAAATGCGCGCATCTGGCTTATACTTTCGCCTTTTTCGCAAACTTGTTGGCCAGATCCTGGGTAATTTCCGTGTTTGAATCACGTAGTAATGGGGTAACACACTGAAGCAGTCAATTAAACCTGGTTTCGATCAATATTTCAGAGGATAACACCGGTTAGGTCTGGGTTAGGTCTGGGTTATGCCCGCATCTGGCTCATGATTTTGCCATCTTCGCATACTTGTTGGCCAGATCCTGGGTTTTTTCCGTGTTTGAATCACGTAGCAATGTGGTACCACACTGAGGCAGTCAATTAAACCTGGTTTCGACGAATATTTTAGAGGATAACACCGGTTAGGTCTGGGTTAGGTCTGGGTTATGCCCGCATCTGGCACATGATTTTGCCTTCTTCGCATACTTGTTGGCCAGATCCTGGGTTTTTTCGTGTTTGAATCACGTAGTAATGTGGTAACACACTGAAGCTGTCAATTAAACCTGGTTTCGATCAATATTTTAGAGGATAACACCGGTTAGGTCTGGGTTAGGTCTAGGTTATGCCCGCATCTGGCTCATGATTTTGCCTTCTTCGCATACTTGTTGGCCAGATCTTGGGACTTTTTCGTGTTCGAATCACGTAGTAATGTGGTAACACACTGGAGCAGTCAATTAAACCTGGTTTCGATCAATATTTTAGAGGATAACACCGGTTAGGTCTGGGTTAGGTCTGGGTTATGCCCGCATCTGGCTCATGATTTTGCCTTCATCGCATACTTGTTGGCCAGATCCTGGGTTTTTTTCGTGTTTGAATCACGTAGGAATGTGGTAACACACTGAAGCAGTCAATTAAACCTGGTTTCGATCAATATTTTAGAGGATAACACCGGTTAGGTCTGGGTTAGGTCTGGGTTATGCCCGCAACTGGCTCATGATTTTGCCTTCTTCGCATACTTGTTGGCCAGATCCTGGGTTTTTTTCGTGTTTGAATCACGTAGTAATGTGGTAACACACTGAAGCAGTCAATTAAACCTGGTTTCGATCAATATTTCAGAGGATAACACCGGTTAGGTCTGGGATAGGTCTGGGAAATGCGCGCATCTGGCTTATACTTTCGCCTTTTTCGCAAACTTGTTGGCCAGATCCTGGGTTTTTTTCGTGTTTGAATCACGTAGTAATGTGGTAACACACTGAAGCAGTCACTTAAACCTGGTTTCGACGAATATTTTAGAGGATAACACCGGTTAGGTCTGGGTTAGGTCTGGGTTATGCCCACATCTGGCTCATGATTTTGCCTTCTTCGCATACTTGTTGGCCAGATCCTGGGTTTTTTTCGTGTTTGAATCGCGTAGTAATGTGGTAATACACTGAAGCAGTCAACAAAACCTGGTTTCGATCAATATTTTAGAGGATAACACCGGTTAGGTCTGGGATAGGTCCGGGATATGCCCGCATCTGGCTCATGATTTTGCCTTCTTCGCATACTTGTTGGCCAGATCCTGGGTTTTTTTCGTGTTTGAATCGCGTAGTAATGTGGTAACACACTGAAGCTGTCAATTAAACCTGGTTTCGATCAATATTTCAGAGGATAACACCGATTAGGTCTGAGTTAAGTCTGGGATTTGCGCGCATCTGGCTTATACTTTCGCCTTTTTCGCAAACTTGTTGGCCAGATCCTGGGTAATTTCCGTGTTTGAATCACGTAGTAATGGGGTAACACACTGAAGCAGTCAATTAAACCTGGTTTCGATCAATATTTCAGAGGATAACACCGGTTAGGTCTGGGTTAGGTCTGGGTTATGCCCGCATCTGGCTCATGATTTTGCCTTCTTCGCATACTTGTTGGCCAGATCCTGGGTTTTTTCCGTGTTTGAATCACGTAGTAATGTGGTACCACACTGAGGCAGTCAATTAAACCTGGTTTCGACGAATATTTTAGAGGATAACACCGGTTAGGTCTGGGTTAGGTCTGGGTTATGCCCGCATCTGGCTCATGATTTTGCCTTCTTCGCATACTTGTTGGCCAGATCTTGGGTTTTTTTCGTGTTCGAATCACGTAGTAATGTGGTAACACACTGGAGCAGTCAATTAAACCTGGTTTCGATCAATATTTTAGAGGATAACACCGGTTAGGTCTGGGTTAGGTCTGGGTTATGCCCGCATCTGGCTCATGATTTTGCCTTCATCGCATACTTGTTGGCCAGATCCTGGGTTTTTTCCGTGTTTGAATCACGTAGTAATGTGGTAACACACTGAAGTAGTCAATTAAACCTGGTTTCGATCATTATTTCAGAGGATAACACCGGTTAGGTCTGGGTTAGGTCTGGGAAATGCGCGCATCTGGCTTATTCTTTCGCCTTCTCCGCATACTTCTTGGCCAGATCCTGGGTTTTTTTCGTGTTTGAATCACGTAGTAATGTGGTAACACACTGAAGCAGTCAATTAAACCTGGTTTCGACGAATATTTTAGAGGATAACACCGGTTAGGTCTGGGTTAGGTCTGGGTTATGCCCGCATCTGGCTCATGATTTTGCCTTTTTCGCAAACTTGTTGGCCAGATCCTGGGTTTTTTTCGTGTTTGAAACACGTAGTAATGTGGTAACACACTGAAGCAGTCAATTAAACCTGGTTTCGATCAATATTTCAGAGGATAACACCGGTTAGGTCTGGGTTAGGTCTGGGTTATGCCCGCATCTGGCTCATGATTTTGCCTTCTTCGCATACTTGTTGGCCAGATCCTGGGTTTTTTCGTGTTTGAATCACGTAGTAATGTGGTAACACACTGAAGCTGTCAATTAAACCTGGTTTCGATCAATATTTCAGAGGATAACACCGGTTAGGTCTGGGTTAGGTCTAGGTTATGCCCGCATCTGGCTCATGATTTTGCCTTCATCGCATACTTGTTGGCCAGATCCTGGGTTTTTTCCGTGTTTGAATCACGTAGTAATGTGGTAACACACTGAAGTAGTCAATTAAACCTGGTTTCGATCATTATTTCAGAGGATAACACCGGTTAGGTCTGGGTTAGGTCTGGGAAATGCGCGCATCTGGCTTATTCTTTCGCCTTCTTCGCATACTTCTTCGCCAGATCCTGGGTTTTTTTCGTGTTTGAATCACGTAGGAATGTGGTAACACACTGAAGCAGTCAATTAAACCTGGTTTCGATCAATATTTTAGAGGATAACACCGGTTAGGTCTGGGTTAGGTCCAGGATATGCCCGCATCTGGCTCATAATTTTGCCTTCTTCGCATACTTGTTGGCCAGATCCAGGGTTTTTTTCGTGTTTGAATCACGTAGTAATGTGGTAACACACTGAAGCTGTCAATTAAACCTGGTTTCGATCAATATTTTAGAGGATAACACCGGTTAGGTCTGGGTTAGGTCTGGGTTATGCCCGCATCTGGCTCATGATTTTGCCTTCTTCGCATACTTGTTGGCCAGATCCTGGGTTTTTTTCGTGTTTGAATCGCGTAGTAATGTGGTAACACACTGAAGCTGTCAATTAAACCTGGTTTCGATCAATATTTCAGAGGATAACACCGATTAGGTCTGAGTTAAGTCTGGGATTTGCGCGCATCTGGCTTATACTTTCGCCTTTTTCGCAAACTTGTTGGCCAGATCCTGGGTAATTTCCGTGTTTGAATCACGTAGTAATGGGGTAACACACTGAAGCAGTCAATTAAACCTGGTTTCGGTCAATATTTCAGAGGATAACACCGGTTAGGTCTGGGTTAGGTCTGGGTTATGCCCGCATCTGGCTCATGATTTTGCCTTCTTCGCATACTTGTTGGCCAGATCCTGGGTTTTTTCCGTGTTTGAATCACGTAGTAATGTGGTACCACACTGAGGCAGTCAATTAAACCTGGTTTCGACGAATATTTTAGAGGATAACACCGGTTAGGTCTGGGTTAGGTCTGGGTTATGCCCGCATCTGGCACATGATTTTGCCTTCTTCGCATACTTGTTGGCCAGATCCTGGGTTTTTTCCGTGTTTGAATCACGTAGTAATGTGGTACCACACTGAGGCAGTCAATTAAACCTGGTTTCGACGAATATTTTAGAGGATAACACCGGTTAGGTCTGGGTTAGGTCTGGGTTATGCCCGCATCTGGCTCATGATTTTGCCTTCTTCGCATACTTGTTGGCCAGATCCTGGGTTTTTTCCGTGTTTGAATCACGTAGTAATGTGGTACCACACTGAGGCAGTCAATTAAACCTGGTTTCGACGAATATTTTAGAGGATAACAGCGGTTAGGTCTGGGTTAGGTCTGGGTTATGCCCGCATCTGGCTCATGATTTTGCCTTCTTCGCATACTTGTTGGCCAGATCCTGGGTTTTTTTCGTGTTTGAATCACGTAGTAATGTGGTAATACACTGAAGCAGTCAATTAAACCTGGTTTCGATCAATATTTTAGAGGATAACACCGGTTAGGTCTGGGTTAGGTCTGGGTTATGCCCGCATCTGGCTCATGATTTTGCCTTCTTCGCATACTTGTTGGCCAGATCCTGGGTTTTTTTCGTGTTTGAATCACATAGTAATGTGGTAACACACTGAAGCAGTCAATTAAACCTGGTTTCGATCAATATTTCAGAGGATAACACCGGTTAGGTCTGGGTTAGGTCTGGGAAATGCGCGCATCTGGCTTATACTTTCGCCTTTTTCGCAAACTTGTTGGCCAGATCCTGGGTTTTTTTCGTGTTTGAATCACGTAGTAACGTGGTAACACACTGAAGCAGTCAATTAAACCTGGTTTCGACGAATATTTTAGAGGATAACACCGGTTAGGTCTGGGTTAGGTCTGGGTTATGCCCGCATCTGGCTCATGATTTTGCCTTTTTCGCAAACTTGTTGGCCAGATCCTGGGTTTTTTTCGTGTTTGAAACACGTAGTAATGTGGTAACACACTGAAGCAGTCAATTAAACCTGGTTTCGATCAATATTTCAGAGGATAACACCGGTTAGGTCTGGGTTAGGTCTGGGTTATGCCCGCATCTGGCTCATGATTTTGCCTTCTTCGCATACTTGTTGGCCAGATCCTGGGTTTTTTCGTGTTTGAATCACGTAGTAATGTGGTAACACACTGAAGCTCTCAATTAAACCTGGTTTCGATCAATATTTTAGAGGATAACACCGGTTAGGTCTGGGTTAGGTCTAGGTTATGCCCGCATCTGGCTCATGATTTTGCCTTCTTCGCATACTTGTTGGCCAGATCCTGGGTTTTTTCCGTGTTTGAATCACGTAGTAATGTGGTAACATACTGAAGTAGTCAATTAAACCTGGTTTCGATCATTATTTCAGAGGATAACACCGGATAGGTCTGGGTTAGGTCTGGGAAATGCGCGCATCTGGTTTATTCTTTCGCCTTCTTCGCATACTTCTTGGCCAGATCCTGGGTTTTTTTCGTGTTTGAATCACGTAGGAATGTGGTAACACACTGAAGCAGTCAATTAAACCTGGTTTCGATCAATATTTCAGAGGATAACACCGGTTAGGTCTGGGTTAGGTCTGGGAAATGCGCGCATCTGGCTTATACTTTCGCCTTTTTCGCAAACTTGTTGGCCAGATCCTGGGTTTTTTTCGTGTTTGAATCACGTAGTAATGTGGTAACACACTGAAGCAGTCAATTAAACCTGGTTTCGACGAATATTTTAGAGGATAACACCGGTTAGGTCTGGGTTAGGTCTGGGTTATGCCCGCATCTGGCTCATGATTTTGCCTTTTTCGCAAACTTGTTGGCCAGATCCTGGGTTTTTTTCGTGTTTGAAACACGTAGTAATGTGGTAACACACTGAAGCAGTCAATTAAACCTGGTTTCGATCAATATTTCAGAGGATAACACCGGTTAGGTCTGGGTTAGGTCTGGGTTATGCCCGCATCTGGCTCATGATTTTGCCTTCTTCGCATACTTGTTGGCCAGATCCTGGGTTTTTTCGTGTTTGAATCACGTAGTAATGTGGTAACACACTGAAGCTGTCAATTAAACCTGGTTTCGATCAATATTTTAGAGGATAACACCGGTTAGGTCTGGGTTAGGTCTAGGTTATGCCCGCATCTGGCTCATGATTTTGCCTTCTTCGCATACTTGTTGGCCAGATCCTGGGTTTTTTCCGTGTTTGAATCACGTAGTTATGTGGTAACACACTGAAGTAGTCAATTAAACCTGGTTTCGATCATTATTTCAGAGGATAACACCGGTTAGGTCTGGGTTAGGTCTGGGAAATGCGCGCATCTGGCTTATTCTTTCGCCTTCTTCGCATACTTCTTGGCCAGATCCTGGGTTTTTTTCGTGTTTGAATCAGGTAGGAATGTGGTAACACACTGAAGCAGTCAATTAAACCTGGTTTCGATCAATATTTTAGAGGATAACACCGGCTAGGTCTGGGTTAGGTCCAGGATATGCCCGCATCTGGCTCATAATTTTGCCTTCTTCGCATACTTGTTGGCCAGATCCTGGGTTTTTTTCGTGTTTGAATCACGTAGTAATGTGGTAACACACTGAAGCTGTCAATTAAACCTGGTTTCGATCAATATTTTAGAGGATAACACCGGTTAGGTCTGGGTTAGGTCTGGGTTATGCCCGCATCTGGCTCATGATTTTGCCTTTTTCGCAAACTTGTTGGCCAGATCCTGGGTTTTTTTCGTGTTTGAAACACGTAGTAATGTGGTAACACACTGAAGCAGTCAATTAAACCTGGTTTCGATCAATATTTCAGAGGATAACACCGGTTAGGTCTGGGTTAGGTCTGGGTTATGCCCGCATCTGGCTCATGATTTTGCCTTCTTCGCATACTTGTTGGCCAGATCCTGGGTTTTTTCGTGTTTGAATCACGTAGTAATGTGGTAACACACTGAAGCTGTCAATTAAACCTGGTTTCGATCAATATTTTAGAGGATAACACCGGTTAGGTCTGGGTTAGGTCTAGGTTATGCCCGCATCTGGCTCATGATTTTGCCTTCATCGCATACTTGTTGGCCAGATCCTGGGTTTTTTCCGTGTTTGAATCACGTAGTAATGTGGTAACACACTGAAGTAGTCAATTAAACCTGGTTTCGATCATTATTTCAGAGGATAACACCGGTTAGGTCTGGGTTAGGTCTGGGAAATGCGCGCATCTGGCTTATTCTTTCGCCTTCTTCGCATACTTCTTCGCCAGATCCTGGGTTTTTTTCGTGTTTGAATCACGTAGGAATGTGGTAACACACTGAAGCAGTCAATTAAACCTGGTTTCGATCAATATTTTAGAGGATAACACCGGTTAGGTCTGGGTTAGGTCCAGGATATGCCCGCATCTGGCTCATAATTTTGCCTTCTTCGCATACTTGTTGGCCAGATCCAGGGTTTTTTTCGTGTTTGAATCACGTAGTAATGTGGTAACACACTGAAGCTGTCAATTAAACCTGGTTTCGATCAATATTTTAGAGGATAACACCGGTTAGGTCTGGGTTAGGTCTGGGTTATGCCCGCATCTGGCTCATGATTTTGCCTTCTTCGCATACTTGTTGGCCAGATCCTGGGTTTTTTTCGTGTTTGAATCACGTAGTAATGTGGTAACACTCTGAAGCTGTCAATTAAACCTGGTTTCGATCAATATTTTAGAGGATAACACCGGTTAGGTCTGGGTTAGGTCTGGGTTATGCCCACATCTGGCTCATGATTTTGCCTTCTTCGCATACTTGTTGGCCAGATCCTGGGTTTTTTTCGTGTTTGAATCGCGTAGTAATGTGGTAACACACTGAAGCTGTCAATTAAACCTGGTTTCGATCAATATTTCAGAGGATAACACCGATTAGGTCTGAGTTAAGTCTGGGATTTGCGCGCATCTGGCTTATACTTTCGCCTTTTTCGCAAACTTGTTGGCCAGATCCTGGGTAATTTCCGTGTTTGAATCACGTAGTAATGGGGTAACACACTGAAGCAGTCAATTAAACCTGGTTTCGGTCAATATTTTAGAGGATAACACCGGTTAGGTCTGGGTTAGGTCTGGGTTATGCCCGCATCTGGCTCATGATTTTGCCTTCTTCGCATACTTGTTGGCCAGATCCTGGGTTTTTTCCGTGTTTGAATCACGTAGTAATGTGGTACCACACTGAGGCAGTCAATTAAACCTGGTTTCGACGAATATTTTAGAGGATAACACCGGTTAGGTCTGGGTTAGGTCTGGGTTATGCCCGCATCTGGCACATGATTTTGCCTTCTTCGCATACTTGTTGGCCAGATCCTGGGTTTTTTCCGTGTTTGAATCACGTAGTAATGTGGTACCACACTGAGGCAGTCAATTAAACCTGGTTTCGACGAATATTTTAGAGGATAACACCGGTTAGGTCTGGGTTAGGTCTGGGTTATGCCCGCATCTGGCTCATGATGTTGCCTTCTTCGCATACTTGTTGGCCAGATCCTGGGTTTTTTCCGTGTTTGAATCACGTAGTAATGTGGTACCACACTGAGGCAGTCATTTAAACCTGGTTTCGACGAATATTTTAGAGGATAACACCGGTTAGGTCTGGGTTAGGTCTGGGTTATGCCCGCATCTGGCTCATGATTTTGCCTTCTTCGCATACTTGTTGGCCAGATCCTGGGTTTTTTCCGTGTTTGAATCACGTAGTAATGTGGTACCACACTGAGGCAGTCAATTAAACCTGGTTTCGACGAATATTTTAGAGGATAACAGCGGTTAGGTCTGGGTTAGGTCTGGGTTATGCCCGCATCTGGCTCATGATTTTGCCTTCTTCGCATACTTGTTGGCCAGATCCTGGGTTTTTTTCGTGTTTGAATCACGTAGTAATGTGGTAATACACTGAAGCAGTCAATTAAACCTGGTTTCGATCAATATTTTAGAGGATAACACCGGTTAGGTCTGGGTTAGGTCTGGGTTATGCCCGCATCTGGCTCATGATTTTGCCTTCTTCGCATACTTGTTGGCCAGATCCTGGGTTTTTTTCGTGTTTGAATCACATAGTAATGTGGTAACACACTGAAGCAGTCAATTAAACCTGGTTTCGATCAATATTTCAGAGGATAACACCGGTTAGGTCTGGGTTAGGTCTGGGAAATGCGCGCATCTGGCTTATACTTTCGCCTTTTTCGCAAACTTGTTGGCCAGATCCTGGGTTTTTTTCGTGTTTGAATCACGTAGTAATGTGGTAACACACTGAAGCAGTCAATTAAACCTGGTTTCGACGAATATTTTAGAGGATAACACCGGTTAGGTCTGGGTTAGGTCTGGGTTATGCCCGCATCTGGCTCATGATTTTGCCTTTTTCGCAAACTTGTTGGCCAGATCCTGGGTTTTTTTCGTGTTTGAAACACGTAGTAATGTGGTAACACACTGAAGCAGTCAATTAAACCTGGTTTCGATCAATATTTCAGAGGATAACACCGGTTAGGTCTGGGTTAGGTCTGGGTTATGCCCGCATCTGGCTCATGATTTTGCCTTCTTCGCATACTTGTTGGCCAGATCCTGGGTTTTTTCGTGTTTGAATCACGTAGTAATGTGGTAACACACTGAAGCTCTCAATTAAACCTGGTTTCGATCAATATTTTAGAGGATAACACCGGTTAGGTCTGGGTTAGGTCTAGGTTATGCCCGCATCTGGCTCATGATTTTGCCTTCTTCGCATACTTGTTGGCCAGATCCTGGGTTTTTTCCGTGTTTGAATCACGTAGTAATGTGGTAACATACTGAAGTAGTCAATTAAACCTGGTTTCGATCATTATTTCAGAGGATAACACCGGTTAGGTCTGGGTTAGGTCTGGGAAATGCGCGCATCTGGTTTATTCTTTCGCCTTCTTCGCATACTTCTTGGCCAGATCCTGGGTTTTTTTCGTGTTTGAATCACGTAGGAATGTGGTAACACACTGAAGCAGTCAATTAAACCTGGTTTCGATCAATATTTCAGAGGATAACACCGGTTAGGTCTGGGTTAGGTCTGGGAAATGCGCGCATCTGGCTTATACTTTCGCCTTTTTCGCAAACTTGTTGGCCAGATCCTGGGTTTTTTTCGTGTTTGAATCACGTAGTAATGTGGTAACACACTGAAGCAGTCAATTAAACCTGGTTTCGACGAATATTTTAGAGGATAACACCGGTTAGGTCTGGGTTAGGTCTGGGTTATGCCCGCATCTGGCTCATGATTTTGCCTTTTTCGCAAACTTGTTGGCCAGATCCTGGGTTTTTTTCGTGTTTGAAACACGTAGTAATGTGGTAACACACTGAAGCAGTCAATTAAACCTGGTTTCGATCAATATTTCAGAGGATAACACCGGTTAGGTCTGGGTTAGGTCTGGGTTATGCCCGCATCTGGCTCATGATTTTGCCTTCTTCGCATACTTGTTGGCCAGATCCTGGGTTTTTTCGTGTTTGAATCACGTAGTAATGTGGTAACACACTGAAGCTGTCAATTAAACCTGGTTTCGATCAATATTTTAGAGGATAACACCGGTTAGGTCTGGGTTAGGTCTAGGTTATGCCCGCATCTGGCTCATGATTTTGCCTTCTTCGCATACTTGTTGGCCAGATCCTGGGTTTTTTCCGTGTTTGAATCACGTAGTAATGTGGTAACACACTGAAGTAGTCAATTAAACCTGGTTTCGATCATTATTTCAGAGGATAACACCGGTTAGGTCTGGGTTAGGTCTGGGAAATGCGCGCATCTGGCTTATTCTTTCGCCTTCTTCGCATACTTCTTGGCCAGATCCTGGGTTTTTTTCGTGTTTGAATCAGGTAGGAATGTGGTAACACACTGAAGCAGTCAATTAAACCTGGTTTCGATCAATATTTTAGAGGATAACACCGGCTAGGTCTGGGTTAGGTCCAGGATATGCCCGCATCTGGCTCATAATTTTGCCTTCTTCGCATACTTGTTGGCCAGATCCTGGGTTTTTTTCGTGTTTGAATCACGTAGTAATGTGGTAACACACTGAAGCTGTCAATTAAACCTGGTTTCGATCAATATTTTAGAGGATAACACCGGTTAGGTCTGGGTTAGGTCTGGGTTATGCCCGCATCTGGCTCATGATTTTGCCTTCTTCGCATACTTGTTGGCCAGATCCTGGGGTTTTTTCGTGTTTGAATCAGGTAGTAATGTCGTAACACTCTGAAGCTGTCAATTAAACCTGGTTTCGATCAATATTTTAGAGGATAACACCGGTTAGGTCTGGGTTAGGTCTGGGTTATGCCCGCATCTGGCTCATGATTTTGCCTTCTTCGCATACTTGTTGGCCAGATCCTGGGTTTTTTTCGTGTTTGAATCGCGTAGTAATGTGGTAACACACTGAAGCTGTCAATTAAACTTGGTTTCGATCTATATTTCAGAGGATAACACCGATTAGGTCTGAGTTAAGTCTGGGATTTGCGCGCATCTGGCTTATACTTTCGCCTTTTTCGCAAACTTGTTGGCCAGATCCTGGGTAATTTCCGTGTTTGAATCACGTAGTAATGGGGTAACACACTGAAGCAGTCAATTAAACCTGGTTTCGATCAATATTTCAGAGGATAACACCGGTTAGGTCTGGGTTAGATCCGGGTTATGCCCGCATCTGGCTCATGATTTTGCCTTCTTCGCATACTTGTTGGCCAGATCCTGGGTTTTTTCCGTGTTTGAATCACGTAGTAATGTGGTACCACACTGAGGCAGTCAATTAAACCTGGTTTCGACGAATATTTTAGAGGATAACACCGGTTAGGTCTGTGTTAGCTCTGGGTTATGCCCGCATCTGGCTCATGATTTTGCCTTCTTCGCATACTTGTTGGCCAGATCCTGGGTTTTTTCCGTGTTTGAATCACGTAGTAATGTGGTACCACACTGAGGCAGTCAATTAAACCTGATTTCGACGAATATTTTAGAGGATAACACCGGTTAGGTCTGGGTTAGGTCTGGGTTATGCCTGCATCTGGCTCATGATTTTGCCTTCTTCGCATACTTCTTGGCCAGATCCTGGGTTTTTTTCGTGTTTGAATCACGTAGTAATGTGGTAATACACTGAAGCTGTCAATTAAACCTGGTTTCGATCAATATTTTAGAGGATAACACCGGTTAGGTCTGAGTTAGGTCTGGGTTATGCCCGCATCTGGCTCATGATTTTGCCTTTTTCGCAAACTTGTTGGCCAGATCCTGGGTTTTTTTCGTGTTTGAAACACGTAGTAATGTGGTAACACACTGAAGCAGTCAATTAAACCTGGTTTCGATCAATATTTCAGAGGGTAACACCGGTTAGGTCTGGGTTAGGTCTGGGTTATGCCCGCATCTGGCTCATGATTTTGCCTTCTTCGCATACTTGTTGGCCAGATCCTGGGTTTTTTCGTGTTTGAATCACGTAGTAATGTGGTAACACACTGAAGCTGTCAAATAAACCTGGTTTCGATCAATATTTTAGAGGATAACACCGGTTAGGTCTGGGTTAGGTCTAGGTTATGCCCGCATCTGGCTCATGATTTTGCCTTCTTCGCATACTTGTTGGCCAGATCCTGGGTTTTTTCCGTGTTTGAATCACGTAGTAATGTGGTAACACACTGAAGTAGTCAATTAAACCTGGTTTCGATCATTATTTCAGAGGATAACACCGGTTAGGTCTGGGTTAGGTCTGGGAAATGCGCGCATCTGGCTTATTCTTTCGCCTTCTTCGCATACTTCTTGGCCAGATCCTGGGTTTTTTTCGTGTTTGAATCACGTAGGAATGTGGTAACACACTGAAGCAGTCAATTAAACCTGGTTTCGATCAATATTTTAGAGGATAACACCGGCTAGGTCTGGGTTAGGTCCAGGATATGCCCGCATCTGGCTCATAATTTTGCCTTCTTCGCATACTTGTTGGCCAGATCCTGGGTTTTTTTCGTGTTTGAATCACGTAGTAATGTGGTAACACACTGAAGCTGTCAATTATACCTGGTTTCGATCAATATTTTAGAGGATAACACCGGTTAGGTCTGGGTTAGGTCTGGGTTATGCCCGCATCTGGCTCATGATTTTGCCTTCTTCGCATACTTGTTGGCCAGATCCTGGGTTTTTTTCGTGTTTGAATCACGTAGTAATGTGGTAACACTCTGAAGCTGTCAATTAAACCTGGTTTCGATCAATATTTTAGAGGATAACACCGGTTAGGTCTGGGTTAGGTCTGGGTTATGCCCGCATCTGGCTCATGATTTTGCCTTCTTCGCATACTTGTTGGCCAGATCCTGGGTTTTTTTCGTGTTTGAATCGCGTAGTAATGTGGTAACACACTGAAGCTGTCAATTAAACCTGGTTTCGATCTATATTTCAGAGGATAACACCGATTAGGTCTGAGTTAAGTCTGGGATTTGCGCGCATCTGGCTTATACTTTCGCCTTTTTCGCAAACTTGTTGGCCAGATCCTGGATAATTTCCGTGTTTGAATCACGTAGTAATGGGGTAACACACTGAAGCAGTCAATTAAACCTGGTTTCGATCAATATTTCAGAGGATAACACCGGTTAGGTCTGGGTTAGATCTGGGTTATGCCCGCATCTGGCTCATGATTTTGCCTTCTTCGCATACTTGTTGGCCAGATCCTGGGTTTTTTCCGTGTTTGAATCACGTAGTAATGTGGTACCACACTGAGGCAGTCAATTAAACCTGGTTTCGACGAATATTTTAGAGGATAACACCGGTTAGGTCTGGGTTAGCTCTGGGTTATGCCCGCATCTGGCTCATGATTTTGCCTTCTTCGCATACTTGTTGGCCAGATCCTGGGTTTTTTCCGTGTTTGAATCACGTAGTAATGTGGTACCACACTGAGGCAGTCAATTAAACCTGATTTCGACGAATATTTTAGAGGATAACACCGGTTAGGTCTGGGTTAGGTCTGGGTTATGCCTGCATCTGGCTCATGATTTTGCCTTCTTCGCATACTTCTTGGCCAGATCCTGGGTTTTTTTCGTGTTTGAATCACGTAGTAATGTGGTAATACACTGAAGCTGTCAATTAAACCTGGTTTCGATCAATATTTTAGAGGATAACACCGGTTAGGTCTGAGTTAGGTCTGGGTTATGCCCGCATCTGGCTCATGATTTTGCCTTTTTCGCAAACTTGTTGGCCAGATCCTGGGTTTTTTTCGTGTTTGAAACACGTAGTAATGTGGTAACACACTGAAGCAGTCAATTAAACCTGGTTTCGATCAATATTTCAGAGGATAACACCGGTTAGGTCTGGGTTAGGTCTGGGTTATGCCCGCATCTGGCTCATGATTTTGCCTTCTTCGCATACTTCTTGGCCAGATCCTGGGTTTTTTCGTGTTTGAATCACGTAGTAATGTGGTAACACACTGAAGCTGTCAATTAAACCTGGTTTCGATCAATATTTTAGAGGATAACACCGGTTAGGTCTGGGTTAGGTCTAGGTTATGCCCGCATCTGGCTCATGATTTTGCCTTCTTCGCATACTTGTTGGCCAGATCCTGGGTTTTTTCCGTGTTTGAATCACGTAGTAATGTGGTAACACACTGAAGTAGTCAATTAAACCTGGTTTCGATCAATATTTCAGAGGATAACACCGGTTAGGTCTGGGTTAGGTCTGGGTTATGCCCGCATCTGGCTCATGATTTTGCCTTCTTCGCATACTTGTTGGCCAGATCCTGGGTTTTTTCGTGTTTGAATCACGTAGTAATGTGGTAACACACTGAAGCTGTCAAATAAACCTGGTTTCGATCAATATTTTAGAGGATAACACCGGTTAGGTCTGGGTTAGGTCTAGGTTATGCCCGCATCTGGCTCATGATTTTGCCTTCTTCGCATACTTGTTGGCCAGATCCTGGGTTTTCTCCGTGTTTGAATCACGTAGTAATGTGGTAACACACTGAAGTAGTCAATTAAACCTGGTTTCGATCATTATTTCAGAGGATAACACCGGTTAGGTCTGGGTTAGGTCTGGGAAATGCGCGCATCTGGCTTATTCTTTCGCCTTCTTCGCATACTTCTTGGCCAGATCCTGGGTTTTTTTCGTGTTTGAATCACGTAGGAATGTGGTAACACACTGAAGCAGTCAATTAAACCTGGTTTCGATCAATATTTTAGAGGATAACACCGGCTAGGTCTGGGTTAGGTCCAGGATATGCCCGCATCTGGCTCATAATTTGGCCTTCTTCGCATACTTGTTGGCCAGATCCTGGGTTTTTTTCGTGTTTGAATCACGTAGTAATGTGGTAACACACTGAAGCTGTCAATTAAACCTGGTTTCGATCAATATTTTAGAGGATAACACCGGTTAGGTCTGGGTTAGGTCTGGGTTATGCCCGCATCTGGCTCATGATTTTGCCTTCTTCGCATACTTGTTGGCCAGATCCTGGGTTTTTTTCGTGTTTGAATCACGTAGTAATGTGGTAACACTCTGAAGCTGTCAATTAAACCTGGTTTCGATCAATATTTTAGAGGATAACACCGGTTAGGTCTGGGTTAGGTCTGGGTTATGCCCGCATCTGGCTCATGATTTTGCCTTCTTCGCATACTTGTTGGCCAGATCCTGGGTTTTTTTCGTGTTTGAATCGCGTAGTAATGTGGTAACACACTGAAGCTGTCAATTAAACCTGGTTTCGATCTATATTTCAGAGGATAACACCGATTAGGTCTGAGTTAAGTCTGGGATTTGCGCGCATCTGGCTTATACTTTCGCCTTTTTCGCAAACTTGTTGGCCAGATCCTGGATAATTTCCGTGTTTGAATCACGTAGTAATGGGGTAACACACTGAAGCAGTCAATTAAACCTGGTTTCGATCAATATTTCAGAGGATAACACCGGTTAGGTCTGGGTTAGATCTGGGTTATGCCCGCATCTGGCTCATGATTTTGCCTTCTTCGCATACTTGTTGGCCAGATCCTGGGTTTTTTCCGTGTTTGAATCACGTAGTAATGTGGTACCACACTGAGGCAGTCAATTAAACCTGGTTTCGACGAATATTTTAGAGGATAACACCGGTTAGGTCTGGGTTAGCTCTGGGTTATGCCCGCATCTGGCTCATGATTTTGCCTTCTTCGCATACTTGTTGGCCAGATCCTGGGTTTTTTCCGTGTTTGAATCACGTAGTAATGTGGTACCACACTGAGGCAGTCAATTAAACCTGATTTCGACGAATATTTTAGAGGATAACACCGGTTAGGTCTGGGTTAGGTCTGGGTTATGCCTGCATCTGGCTCATGATTTTGCCTTCTTCGCATACTTCTTGGCCAGATCCTGGGTTTTTTTCGTGTTTGAATCACGTAGTAATGTGGTAATACACTGAAGCTGTCAACTAAACCTGGTTTCGATCAATATTTTAGAGGATAACACCGGTTAGGTCTGAGTTAGGTCTGGGTTATGCCCGCATCTGGCTCATGATTTTGCCTTTTTCGCAAACTTGTTGGCCAGATCCTGGGTTTTTTTCGTGTTTGAATCAGGTAGTAATGTGGTAACACTCTGAAGCTGTCAATTAAACCTGGTTTCGATCAATATTTTAGAGGATAACACCGGTTAGGTCTGGGTTAGGTCTGGGTTATGCCCGCATCTGGCTCATGATTTTGCCTTCTTCGCATACTTGTTGGCCAGATCCTGGGTTTTTTTCGTGTTTGAATCGCGTAGTAATGTGGTAACACACTGAAGCTGTCAATTAAACTTGGTTTCGATCTATATTTCAGAGGATAACACCGATTAGGTCTGAGTTAAGTCTGGGATTTGCGCGCATCTGGCTTATACTTTCGCCTTTTTCGCAAACTTGTTGGCCAGATCCTGGGTAATTTCCGTGTTTGAATCACGTAGTAATGGGGTAACACACTGAAGCAGTCAATTAAACCTGGTTTCGATCAATATTTCAGAGGATAACACCGGTTAGGTCTGGGTTAGATCTGGGTTATGCCCGCATCTGGCTCATGATTTTGCCTTCTTCGCATACTTGTTGGCCAGATCCTGGGTTTTTTCCGTGTTTGAATCACGTAGTAATGTGGTACCACACTGAGGCAGTCAATTAAACCTGGTTTCGACGAATATTTTAGAGGATAACACCGGTTAGGTCTGGGTTAGCTCTGGGTTATGCCCGCATCTGGCTCATGATTTTGCCTTCTTCGCATACTTGTTGGCCAGATCCTGGGTTTTTTCCGTGTTTGAATCACGTAGTAATGTGGTACCACACTGAGGCAGTCAATTAAACCTGATTTCGACGAATATTTTAGAGGATAACACCGGTTAGGTCTGGGTTAGGTCTGGGTTATGCCTGCATCTGGCTCATGATTTTGCCTTCTTCGCATACTTCTTGGCCAGATCCTGGGTTTTTTTCGTGTTTGAATCACGTAGTAATGTGGTAATACACTGAAGCTGTCAATTAAACCTGGTTTCGATCAATATTTTAGAGGATAACACCGGTTAGGTCTGAGTTAGGTCTGGGTTATGCCCGCATCTGGCTCATGATTTTGCCTTTTTCGCAAACTTGTTGGCCAGATCCTGGGTTTTTTTCGTGTTTGAAACACGTAGTAATGTGGTAACACACTGAAGCAGTCAATTAAACCTGGTTTCGATCAATATTTCAGAGGATAACACCGGTTAGGTCTGGGTTAGGTCTGGGTTATGCCCGCATCTGGCTCATGATTTTGCCTTCTTCGCATACTTCTTGGCCAGATCCTGGGTTTTTTCGTGTTTGAATCACGTAGTAATGTGGTAACACACTGAAGCTGTCAATTAAACCTGGTTTCGATCAATATTTTAGAGGATAACACCGGTTAGGTCTGGGTTAGGTCTAGGTTATGCCCGCATCTGGCTCATGATTTTGCCTTCTTCGCATACTTGTTGGCCAGATCCTGGGTTTTTTCCGTGTTTGAATCACGTAGTAATGTGGTAACACACTGAAGTAGTCAATTAAACCTGGTTTCGATCATTATTTCAGAGGATAACACCGGTTAGGTCTGGGTTAGGTCTGGGAAATGCGCGCATCTGGCTTATTCTTTCGCCTTCTTCGCATACTTCTTGGCCAGATCCTGGGTTTTTTTCGTGTTTGAATCACGTAGGAATGTGGTAACACACTGAAGCAGTCAATTAAACCTGGTTTCGATCAATATTTTAGAGGATAACACCGGTTAGGGCTGGGTTAGTTCCGGGATATGCCCGCATCTGGCTCATAATTTTGCCTTCTTCGCATACTTGTTGGCCAGATCCTGGGTTTTTTTCGTGTTTGAATCACGTAGTAATGTGGTAACACACTGAAGCTGTCAATTAAACCCGGTTTCGATCAATATTTTAGAGGATAACACCGGTTAGGTCTGGGTTAGGTCTGGGTTATGCCCGCATCTGGCTCATGATTTTGCCTTCTTCGCATACTTGTTGGCCAGATCCTGGGTTTTTTTCGTGCTTGAATCACGTAGTAATGTGGTAACACACTGAAGCTGTCAATTAAACCTGGTTTCGATCAATATTTTAGAGGATAACACCGGTTAGGTCTGGGTTAGGTCTGGGTTATGCCCGCATCTGGCTCATGATTTTGCCTTCTTCGCATACTTGTTGGCCAGATCCTGGGTTTTTTTCGTGTTTGAATCACGTAGTAATGTGGTAACACACTGAAGCTGTCAATTAAACCTGGTTTCGATCAATATTTTAGAGGATAACACCGGTTAGGTCTGAGTTAAGTCTGGGATTTGCGCGCATCTGGCTTATACTTTCGCCTTTTTCGCAAACTTGTTGGCCAGATCCTGGGTAATTTCCGTGTTTGAATCACGTAGTAATGGGGTAACACACTGAAGCAGTCAATTAAACCTGGTTTCGATCAATATTTCAGAGGATAACACCGGTTAGGTCTGGGTTAGGTCTGGGTTATGCCCGCATCTGGCTCATGATTTTGCCTTCTTCGCATACTTCTTGGCCAGATCCTGGGTTTTTTTCGTGTTTGAATCACGTAGTAATGTGGTAACACACTGAAGCTGTCAATTAAACCTGGTTTCGATCAATATTTCAGAGGATAACACCGGTTAGGTCTGGGTTAGGTCTGGGATTTGCGCGCATCTGGCTTATACTTTCGCCTTTTTCGCAAACTTGTTGGCCAGATCCTGGGTATTTTCCGTGTTTGAAACACGTAGTAATGTGGTAACACACTGAAGCAGTCAATTAAACCTGGTTTCGATCAATATTTTAGAGGATAACACCGGTTAGGTCTGGGTTAGGTATGGGAAATGCGCGCATCTGGCTTATACTTTCGCCTTTTTCGCAAACTTGTTAGCCAGATCCTGGGTTTTTTTCGTGTTTGAATCACGTAGTAATGTGGTAATACACTGAAGCTGTCAATTAAACCTGGTTTCGATCAATATTTTAGAGGATAACACCGGTTAGGTCTGGGTTAGGTCTGGGTTATGCCCGCATCTGGCTCTTGATTTTGCCTTCATCGCATACTTGTTGGCCAGATCCTGGGTTTTTTCCGTGTTTGAATCACGTAGTAATGTGGTAACACACTGAAGTAGTCAATTAAACCTGGTTTCGATCATTATTTCAGAGGATAACACCGGTTAGGTCTGGGTTAGGTCTGGGAAATGCGCGCATCTGGCTTATTCTTTCGCCTTCTTCGCATACTTCTTGGCCAGATCCTGGGTTTTTTTCGTGTTTGAATCACGTAGGAATGTGGTAACACACTGAAGCAGTCAATTAAACCTGGTTTCGATGAATATTTTAGAGGATAACACCGGTTAGGTCTGGGCTAGGTCCGGGATATGCCCGCATCTGGCTCATGATTTTGCCTTCTTCGCATACTTGTTGGCCAGATCCTGGGTTTTTTTCGTGTTTGAATCACGTAGTAATGCGGTAACACACTGAAGCTGTCAATTAAACCTGGTTTCGGTCAATATTTCAGAGGATAACTCCGGTTAGGTCTGGGTTAGGTCTGGGAAATGCGCGCATCTGGCATATTCTATCGCCTTCTTCGCATACTTCTTGGCCAGATCCTGGGTTTTTTTCGTGTTTGAATCACGTAGTAATGTGGTAATACACTGAAGCTGTCAATTAAACCTGGTTTCGATCAATATTTTAGAGGATAACACCGGTTAGGTCTGGGTTAGGTCTGGGTTATGCCCGCATCTGGCTCATGATTTTGCCTTCTTCGCATACTTGTTGGCCAGATCCTGGGTTTTTTTCGAGTTTAAATCACGTAGTAATGTGGTAATACACTGAAGCAGTCAATTAAACCTGGTTTCGATCAATATTTTAGAGGATAACACCGGTTAGGTCTGGGTTAGGTCTGGGTTATGCCCGCATCTGGCTCATGATTTTGCCTTCTTCGCATACTTGTTGGCCAGATCCTGGGTTTTTTTCGTGTTTCAATCACGTAGTAATGTTGTACCACACTGAAGCAGTCAATTAAACCTGGTTTTGATCAATATTTCAGAGGATAACACCGGTTGGGTCTGGGTTAGGTCTGGGATTTGCGCGCATCTGGCTTATACTTTCGCCTTTTTCGCAAACTTGTTGGCCAGATCCTGGGTATTTTCCGTGTTTGAAACACGTAGTAATGTGGTAACACACTGAAGCAGTCAATTAAACCTGGTTTCGATCAATATTTTAGAGGATAACACCGGTTAGGTCTGGGTTAGGTATGGGAAATGCGCGCATCTGGCTTATACTTTCGCCTTTTTCGCAAACTTGTTGGCCAGATCCTGGGTTTTTTTCGTGTTTGAATCACGTAGTAATGTGGTAATACACTGAAGCTGTCAATTAAACCTGGTTTCGATCAATATTTTAGAGGATAACACCGGTTAGGTCTGGGTTAGGTCTGGGTTATGCCCGCATCTGGCTCATGATTTTGCCATCATCGCTTACTTGTTGGCCAGATCCTGGGTTTTTTCCGTGTTTGAATCACGTAGTAATGTGGTAACACACTGAAGTAGTCAATTAAACCTGGTTTCGATCATTATTTCAGAGGATAACACCGGTTAGGTCTGGGTTAGGTCTGGGAAATGCGCGCATCTGGCTTATTCTTTCGCCTTCTTCGCATACTTCTTGGCCAGATCCTGGGTTTTTTTCGTGATTGAATCACGTAGGAATGTGGTAACACACTGAAGCAGTCAATTAAACCTGGTTTCGATGAATATTTTAGAGGATAACACCGGTTAGGTCTGGGCTAGGTCTGGGATATGCCCGCATCTGGCTCATGATTTTGCCTTCTTCGCATACTTGTTGGCCAGATCCTGGGTTTTTTTCGTGTTTGAATCACGTAGTAATGTGGTAACACACTGAAGCTGTCAATTAAACCTGGTTTCGATCAATATTTTAGAGGATAACACCGGTTAGGTCTGGGTTAGGTCTGGGTTATGCCCGCATCTGGCTCATGATTTTGCCTTCTTCGCATACTTGTTGGCCAGATCCTGGGTTTTTTTCGTGTTTGAATCATGTAGTAATGTGGTAACACACTGAAGCTGTCAATTAAACCTGTTTTCGATCAATATTTTAGAGGATAACACCGGTTAGGTCTGGGTTAGGTCTGGGTTATGCCCGCATCTGGCTCATGATTTTGCCTTCTTCGCATACTTGTTGGCCAGATCCTGGGTTTTTTCCGTGTTTGAATCACGTAGTAATGTGGTACCACACTGAGGCAGTCAATTAAACCTGGTTTCGACGAATATTTTAGAGGATAACACCGGTTAGGTCTGGGTTAGGTCTGGGTTATGCCCGCATCTGGCTCATGATTATGCCTTCTTCGCATACTTGTTGGCCAGATCCTGGGTTTTTTTCGTGTTTGAATCACGTAGTAATGTGGTAATACACTGAAGCAGTCAATTAAACCTGGTTTCGATCAATATTTTAGAGGATAACACCGGTTAGGTCTGGGTTAGGTCTGGGAAATGCGCGCATCTGGCTTATACTTTCGCCTTTTTCGCAAACTTGTTGGCCAGATCCTGGGTATTTTCCGTGTTTGAATCACGCAGTAATGTGGTAACACACTGAAGTAGTCAATTAAACCTGGTTTCGATCATTATTTCAGAGGATAACACCGGTTAGGTCTGGGTTAGGTCTGGGAAATGCGCGCATCTGGCTTATTCTTTCGCCTTCTTCGCATACTTCTTGGCCAGATCCTGGGTTTTTTTCGTGTTTGAATCACGTAGGAATGTGGTAACACACTGAAGCAGTCAATTAAACCTGGTTTCGATGAATATTTTAGAGGATAACACCGGTTAGGTCTGGGCTAGGTCCGGGATACGCCCGCATCTGGCTCATGATTTTGCCTTCTTCGCATACTTGTTGGCCAGATCCTGGGTTTTTTTCGTGTTTGAATCACGTAGTAATGCGGTAACACACTGAAGCTGTCAATTAAACCTGGTTTCGGTCAATATTTCAGAGGATAACTCCGGTTAGGTCTGGGTTAGGTCTGGGAAATGCGCGCATCTGGCATATTCTATCGCCTTCTTCGCATACTTCTTGGCCAGAACCTGGGTTTTTTTCGTGTTTGAATCACGTAGTAATGTGGTAATACACTGAAGCTGTCAATTAAACCTGGTTTCGATCAATATTTTAGAGGATAACACCGGTTAGGTCTGGGTTAGGTCTGGGTTATGCCCGCATCTGGCTCATGATTTTGCCTTCTTCGCATACTTGTTGGCCAGATCCTGGGTTTTTTTCGAGTTTGAATCACGTAGTAATGTGGTAATACACTGAAGCAGTCAATTAAACCTGGTTTCGATCAATATTTTAGAGGATAACACCGGTTAGGTCTGGGTTAGGTCTGGGTTATGCCCGCATCTGGCTCATGATTTTGCCTTCTTCGCATACTTGTTGGCCAGATCCTGGGTTTTTTTCGTGTTTCAATCACGTAGTAATGTTGTACCACACTGAAGCAGTCAATTAAACCTGATTTTGATCAATATTTCAGAGGATAACACCGGTTAGGTCTGGGTTAGGTCTGGGATTTGCGCGCATCTGGCTTATACTTTCGCCTTTTTCGCAAACTTGTTGGCCAGATCCTGGGTATTTTCCGTGTTTGAAACACGTAGTAATGTGGTAACACACTGAAGCAGTCAATTAAACCTGGTTTCGATCAATATTTTAGAGGATAACACCGGTTAGGTCTGGGTTAGGTATGGGAAATGCGCGCATCTGGCTTATACTTTCGCCTTTTTCGCAAACTTGTTGGCCAGATCCTGGGTTTTTTTCGTGTTTGAATCACGTAGTAACGTGGTAATACACTGAAGCTGTCAATTAAACCTGGTTTCGATCAATATTTTAGAGGATAACACCGGTTAGGTCTGGGTTAGGTCTGGGTTATGCCCGCATCTGGCTCATGATTTTGCCTTCATCGCATACTTGTTGGCCAGATCCTGGGTTTTTTCCGTGTTTGAATCACGTAGTAATGTGGTAACACACTGAAGTAGTCAATTAAACCTGGTTTCGATCATTATTTCAGAGGATAACACCGGTTAGGTCTGGGTTAGGTCTGGGAAATGCGCGCATCTGGCTTATTCTTTCGCCTTCTTCGCATACTTCTTGGCCAGATCCTGGGTTTTTTTCGTGATTGAATCACGTAGGAATGTGGTAACACACTGAAGCAGTCAATTAAACCTGGTTTCGATGAATATTTTAGAGGATAACACCGGTTAGGTCTGGGCTAGGTCTGGGATATGCCCGCATCTGGCTCGTGATTTTGCCTTCTTCGCATACTTGTTGGCCAGATCCTGGGTATTTTTCGTGTTTGAATCACGTAGTAATGTGGTAACACACTGAAGCTGTCAATTAAACCTGGTTTCGATCAATATTTTAGAGGATAACACCGGTTAGGTCTGGGTTAGGTCTGGGTTATGCCCGCATCTGGCTCATGATTTTGCCTTCTTCGCATACTTGTTGGCCAGATCCTGGGTTTTTTTCGTGTTTGAATCATGTAGTAATGTGGTAACACACTGAAGCTGTCAATTAAACCTGGTTTCGATCAATATTTTAGAGGATAACACCGGTTAGGTCTGAGTGAAGTCTGGGATTTGCGCGCATCTGGCTTATACTTTCGCCTTTTTCGCAAACTTGTTGGCCAGATCCTGGGTATTTTCCGTGTTTGAATCACGTAGTAATGGGGTAACACACTGAAGCAGTCAATTAAACCTGGTTTCGATCAATATTTCAGAGGATAACACCGGTTAGGTCTGGGTTAGGTCTGGGTTATGCCCGCATCTGGCTCATGATTTTGCCTTCTTCGCACACTTGTTGGCCTGATCCTGGGTTTTTTTCGAGTTTGAATCACGTAGTAATGTGGTAATACACTGAAGCAGTCAATTAAACCTGGTTTCGATCAATATTTTAGAGGATAACACCGGTTAGGTCTGGGTTAGGTCTGGGTTATGCCCGCATCTGGCTCATGATTTTGCCTTCTTCGCATACTTGTTGGCCAGATCCTGGGTTTTTTTCGTGTTTCAATCACGTAGTAATGTTGTACCACACTGAAGCAGTCAATTAAACCTGGTTTTGATCAATATTTCAGAGGATAACACCGGTTAGGTCTGGGTTAGGTCTGGGATGTGCGCGCATCTGGCTTATACTTTCGCATTTATCGCAAACTTGTTGGCCAGATCCTTGGTATTTTCCGTGTTTGAAACACGTAGTAATGTGGTAACACACTGAAGCAGTCAATTAAACCTGGTTTCGATCAATATTTTAGAGGATAACACCGGTTAGGTCTGGGTTAGGTCTGGGTTATGCCCGCATCTGGCTCATGATTTTGCCTTCTTCGCATACTTGTTGGCCAGATCCTGGGTTTTTTCAGTGTTTGAATCACGTAGTAATGTGGTAACACACTGAAGCAGTCAATTAAACCTGGTTTCGATCAATATTTTAGAGGATAACACCGGTTAGGTCTGGGATAGGTCCGGGATATGGCCGCATCTGGCCCATGATTTTGCCTTCTTAGCTTACTTGTTCGCCAGATCCTGGGTTTTTTTCGTGTTTGAATCACGTAGTAATGTGGTAACACACTGAAGCAGTCAATTAAACCTGGTTTCGATCAATATTTCAGAGGATAACACCGGTTAGGTCTGGGTTAGGTCCGGGATATGCCCCCATCTGGCTCATGATTTTGCCTTCTTCGCATACTTGTTGGCCAGATCCTGGGTTTTTTCCGTGTTTGAATCACGTAGTAATGTGGAAATACACTGAAGCAGTCAATTAAACCTGGTTTCGATCAATATTTCAGAGGATAACACCGGTTAGGTCTGGGTTAGGTCTGGGATTTGCACGCATTTGGCTTATACTTTCGCCTTTTTCGCAAATTTGTTGGCCAGATCCTGGGTATTTTCCGTGTTTGAATCACGTAGTAATGTGGTAATACACTGAAGCAGTCAATTAAACCTGGTTTCGATCAATATTTTAGAGGATAACACCGGTTAGGTCTGGGTTAGGTCTGGGATATGCGCGCATCTGGCTTATGCTTTCGCCTTTTTCGCAAACTTGTTGGCCAGATCCTGGATTTTTTCCGTGTTTGAATCACGTAGTAATGTTGTACCACACTGAGGCAGTCAATTAAACCTGGATTCGGACAGTATTTTAGAGGATAACACCGGTTAGGTCTGGGTTAGGTCTGGGATATGCCCGCATCTGGCTCATGATTTTGCCTTCTTCGCATACTTGTTGGCCAGATCCTGGGTTTTTTTCGTGTTTCAATCACGTAGTAATGTTGTACCACACTGAAGCAGTCAATTAAACCTGGTTTTGATCAATATTTCAGAGGATAACACCGGTTAGGTCTGGGTTAGGTCTGGGATATGCGCGCATCTGGCTTATACTTTCGCCTTTTTCGCAAACTTGTTGGCTAGATCCTGGGTTTTTTTCGGGTTTGAATAACGCAGTAATGTGGTACCACACTGAAGCAGTCAATTAAACCTGGTTTCGATCAATATTTTAGAGGATAACGCCGGTTAGGTCTGGGTTAGGTCTGGGAAATGCGCGCATCAGGCTCATGATTTTGCCTTCTTCGCATACTTCTTGGCCAGATCCTGGGTATTTTCCGTGTTTGAATCACGTAGTAATGTGGTAATACACTGAAGCTGTCAATTAAACCTGGTTTCGATCAATATTTTAGAGGATAACACCGGTTAGGTCTGGGTTAGGTCTGGGTTATGCCCGCATCTGGCTCATGATTTTGCCTTCTTCGCATACTTGTTGGCCAGATCCTGGGTTTTTTTCGAGTTTGAATCACGTAGTAATGTGGTAATACACTGAAGCAGTCAATTAAACCTGGTTTCGATCAATATTTTAGAGGATAACACCGGTTAGGTCTGGGTTAGGTCTGGGTTATGCCCGCATCTGGCTCATGATTTTGCCTTCTTCGCATACTTGTTGGCCAGATCCTGGGTTTTTTTCGTGTTTCAATCACGTAGTAATGTTGTACCACACTGAAGCAGTCAATTAAACCTGGTTTTGATCAATATTTCAGAGGATAACACCGGTTAGGTCTGGGTTAGGTCTGGGATTTGCGCGCATCTGGCTTATACTTTCGCCTTTTTCGCAAACTTGTTGGCCAGATCCTGGGTATTTTCCGTGTTTGAAACACGTAGTAATGTGGTAACACACTGAAGCAGTCAATTAAACCTGGTTTCGATCAATATTTTAGAGGATAACACCGGTTAGGTCTGGGTTAGGTATGGGAAATGCGCGCATCTGGCTTATACTTTCGCCTTTTTCGCAAACTTGTTGGCCAGATCCTGGGTTTTTTTCGTGTTTGAATCACGTAGTAATGTGGTAATACACTGAAGCTGTCAATTAAACCTGGTTTCGATCAATATTTTAGAGGATAACACCGGTTAGGTCTGGGTTAGGTCTGGGTTATGCCCGCATCTGGCTCATGATTTTGCCTTCATCGCATACTTGTTGGCCAGATCCTGGGTTTTTTCCGTGTTTGAATCACGTAGTAATGTGGTAACACACTGAAGTAGTCAATTAAACCTGGTTTCGATCATTATTTCAGAGGATAACACCGGTTAGGTCTGGGTTAGGTCTGGGAAATGCGCGCATCTGGCTTATTCTTTCGCCTTCTTCGCATACTTCTTGGCCAGATCCTGGGTTTTTTTCGTGATTGAATCACGTAGGAATGTGGTAACACACTGAAGCAGTCAATTAAACCTGGTTTCGATGAATATTTTAGAGGATAACACCGGTTAGGTCTGGGCTAGGTCTGGGATATGCCCGCATCTGGCTCATGATTTTGCCTTCTTCGCATACTTGTTGGCCAGATCCTGGGTTTTTTTCGTGTTTGAATCACGTAGTAATGTGGTAACACACTGAAGCTGTCAATTAAACCTGGTTTCGATCAATATTTTAGAGGATAACACCGGTTAGGTCTGGGTTAGGTCTGGGTTATGCCCGCATCTGGCTCATGATTTTGCCTTCTTCGCATACTTGTTGGCCAGATCCTGGGTTTTTTTCGTGTTTGAATCATGTAGTAATGTGGTAACACACTGAAGCTGTCAATTAAACCTGTTTTCGATCAATATTTTAGAGGATAACACCGGTTAGGTCTGGGTTAGGTCTGGGTTATGCCCGCATCTGGCTCATGATTTTGCCTTCTTCGCATACTTGTTGGCCAGATCCTGGGTTTTTTCCGTGTTTGAATCACGTAGTAATGTGGTACCACACTGAGGCAGTCAATTAAACCTGGTTTCGACGAATATTTTAGAGGATAACACCGGTTAGGTCTGGGTTAGGTCTGGGTTATGCCCGCATCTGGCTCATGATTATGCCTTCTTCGCATACTTGTTGGCCAGATCCTGGGTTTTTTTCGTGTTTGAATCACGTAGTAATGTGGTAATACACTGAAGCAGTCAATTAAACCTGGTTTCGATCAATATTTTAGAGGATAACACCGGTTAGGTCTGGGTTAGGTCTGGGAAATGCGCGCATCTGGCTTATACTTTCGCCTTTTTCGCAAACTTGTTGGCCAGATCCTGGATTTTTTCCGTGTTTGAATCACGTAGTAATGGGGTAACACACTGAAGCAGTCAATTAAACCTGGTTTCGATCAATATTTCAGAGGATAACACCGGTTAGGTCTGGGTTAGGTCTGGGTTATGCCCGCATCTGGCTCATGATTTTGCCTTCTTCGCACACTTGTTGGCCTGATCCTGGGTTTTTTTCGAGTTTGAATCACGTAGTAATGTGGTAATACACTGAAGCAGTCAATTAAACCTGGTTTCGATCAATATTTTAGAGGATAACACCGGTTAGGTCTGGGTTAGGTCTGGGTTATGCCCGCATCTGGCTCATGATTTTGCCTTCTTCGCATACTTGTTGGCCAGATCCTGGGTTTTTTTCGTGTTTCAATCACGTAGTAATGTTGTACCACACTGAAGCAGTCAATTAAACCTGGTTTTGATCAATATTTCAGAGGATAACACCCGTTAGGTCTGGGTTAGGTCTGGGATTTGCGCGCATCTGGCTTATACTTTCGCCTTTTTCGCAAACTTGTTGACCAGATCCTGGGTATTTTCCGTGTTTGAAACACGTAGTAATGTGGTAACACACTGAAGCAGTCAATTAAACCTGGTTTCGATCAATATTTTAGAGGATAACACCGGTTAGGTCTGGGTTAGGTATGGGAAATGCGCGCATCTGGCTTATACTTTCGCCTTTTTCGCAAACTTGTTAGCCAGATCCTGGGTTTTTTTCGTGTTTGAATCACGTAGTAATGTGGTAATACACTGAAGCTGTCAATTAAACCTGGTTTCGATCAATATTTTAGAGGATAACACCGCTTAGGTCTGGGTTAGGTCTGGGTTATGCCCGCATCTGGCTCTTGATTTTGCCTTCATCGCATACTTGTTGGCCAGATCCTGGGTTTTTTCCGTGTTTGAATCACGTAGTAATGTGGTAACACACTGAAGTAGTCAATTAAACCTGGTTTCGATCATTATTTCAGAGGATAACACCGGTTAGGTCTGGGTTAGGTCTGGGAAATGCGCGCATCTGGCTTATTCTTTCGCCTTCTTCGCATACTTCTTGGCCAGATCCTGGGTTTTTTTCGTGTTTGAATCACGTAGGAATGTGGTAACACACTGAAGCAGTCAATTAAACCTGGTTTCGATGAATATTTTAGAGGATAACACCGGTTAGGTCTGGGCTAGGTCCGGGATACGCCCGCATCTGGCTCATGATTTTGCCTTCTTCGCATACTTGTTGGCCAGATCCTGGGTTTTTTTCGTGTTTGAATCACGTAGTAATGCGGTAACACACTGAAGCTGTCAATTAAACCTGGTTTCGGTCAATATTTCAGAGGATAACTCCGGTTAGGTCTGGGTTAGGTCTGGGAAATGCGCGCATCTGGCATATTCTATCGCCTTCTTCGCATACTTCTTGGCCAGATCCTGGGTTTTTTTCGTGTTTGAATCACGTAGTAATGTGGTAATACACTGAAGCTGTCAATTAAACCTGGTTTCGATCAATATTTTAGAGGATAACACCGGTTAGGTCTGGGTTAGGTCTGGGTTATGCCCGCATCTGGCTCATGATTTTGCCTTCTTCGCATACTTGTTGGCCAGATCCTGGGTTTTTTTCGAGTTTGAATCACGTAGTAATGTGGTAATACACTGAAGCAGTCAATTAAACCTGGTTTCGATCAATATTTTAGAGGATAACACCGGTTAGGTCTGGGTTAGGTCTGGGTTATGCCCGCATCTGGCTCATGATTTTGCCTTCTTCGCATACTTGTTGGCCAGATCCTGGGTTTTTTTCGTGTTTCAATCACGTAGTAATGTTGTACCACACTGAAGCAGTCAATTAAACCTGATTTTGATCAATATTTCAGAGGATAACACCGGTTAGGTCTGGGTTAGGTCTGGGATTTGCGCGCATCTGGCTTATACTTTCGCCTTTTTCGCAAACTTGTTGGCCAGATCCTGGGTATTTTCCGTGTTTGAAACACGTAGTAATGTGGTAACACACTGAAGCAGTCAATTAAACCTGGTTTCGATCAATATTTTAGAGGATAACACCGGTTAGGTCTGGGTTAGGTATGGGAAATGCGCGCATCTGGCTTATACTTTCGCCTTTTTCGCAAACTTGTTGGCCAGATCCTGGGTTTTTTTCGTGTTTGAATCACGTAGTAACGTGGTAATACACTGAAGCTGTCAATTAAACCTGGTTTCGATCAATATTTTAGAGGATAACACCGGTTAGGTCTGGGTTAGGTCTGGGTTATGCCCGCATCTGGCTCATGATTTTGCCTTCATCGCATACTTGTTGGCCAGATCCTGGGTTTTTTCCGTGTTTGAATCACGTAGTAATGTGGTAACACACTGAAGTAGTCAATTAAACCTGGTTTCGATCATTATTTCAGAGGATAACACCGGTTAGGTCTGGGTTAGGTCTGGGAAATGCGCGCATCTGGCTTATTCTTTCGCCTTCTTCGCATACTTCTTGGCCAGATCCTGGGTTTTTTTCGTGATTGAATCACGTAGGAATGTGGTAACACACTGAAGCAGTCAATTAAACCTGGTTTCGATGAATATTTTAGAGGATAACACCGGTTAGGTCTGGGCTAGGTCTGGGATATGCCCGCATCTGGCTCATGATTTTGCCTTCTTCGCATACTTGTTGGCCAGATCCTGGGTTTTTTTCGTGTTTGAATCACGTAGTAATGTGGTAACACACTGAAGCTGTCAATTAAACCTGGTTTCGATCAATATTTTAGAGGATAACACCGGTTAGGTCTGGGTTAGGTCTGGGTTATGCCCGCATCTGGCTCATGATTTTGCCTTCTTCGCATACTTGTTGGCCAGATCCTGGGTTTTTTTCGTGTTTGAATCATGTAGTAATGTGGTAACACACTGAAGCTGTCAATTAAACCTGGTTTCGATCAATATTTTAGAGGATAACACCGGTTAGGTCTGAGTGAAGTCTGGGATTTGCGCGCATCTGGCTTATACTTTCGCCTTTTTCGCAAACTTGTTGGCCAGATCCTGGGTATTTTCCGTGTTTGAATCACGTAGTAATGGGGTAACACACTGAAGCAGTCAATTAAACCTGATTTTGATCAATATTTCAGAGGATAACACCGGTTAGGTCTGGGTTAGGTCTGGGATTTGCGCGCATCTGGCTTATACTTTCGCCTTTTTCGCAAACTTGTTGGCCAGATCCTGGGTATTTTCCGTGTTTGAAACACGTAGTAATGTGGTAACACACTGAAGCAGTCAATTAAACCTGGTTTCGATCAATATTTTAGAGGATAACACCGGTTAGGTCTGGGTTAGGTATGGGAAATGCGCGCATCTGGCTTATACTTTCGCCTTTTTCGCAAACTTGTTGGCCAGATCCTGGGTTTTTTTCGTGTTTGAATCACGTAGTAACGTGGTAATACACTGAAGCTGTCAATTAAACCTGGTTTCGATCAATATTTTAGAGGATAACACCGGTTAGGTCTGGGTTAGGTCTGGGTTATGCCCGCATCTGGCTCATGATTTTGCCTTCTTCGCATACTTGTTGGCCAGATCCTGGGTTTTTTTCGTGTTTGAATCATGTAGTAATGTGGTAACACACTGAAGCTGTCAATTAAACCTGGTTTCGATCAATATTTTAGAGGATAACACCGGTTAGGTCTGAGTGAAGTCTGGGATTTGCGCGCATCTGGCTTATACTTTCGCCTTTTTCGCAAACTTGTTGGCCAGATCCTGGGTATTTTCCGTGTTTGAATCACGTAGTAATGGGGTAACACACTGAAGCAGTCAATTAAACCTGGTTTCGATCAATATTTCAGAGGATAACACCGGTTAGGTCTGGGTTAGGTCTGGGTTATGCCCGCATCTGGCTCATGATTTTGCCTTCTTCGCACACTTGTTGGCCTGATCCTGGGTTTTTTTCGAGTTTGAATCACGTAGTAATGTGGTAATACACTGAAGCAGTCAATTAAACCTGGTTTCGATCAATATTTTAGAGGATAACACCGGTTAGGTCTGGGTTAGGTCTGGGTTATGCCCGCATCTGGCTCATGATTTTGCCTTCTTCGCATACTTGTTGGCCAGATCCTGGGTTTTTTTCGTGTTTCAATCACGTAGTAATGTTGTACCACACTGAAGCAGTCAATTAAACCTGGTTTTGATCAATATTTCAGAGGATAACACCGGTTGGGTCTGGGTTAGGTCTGGGATGTGCGCGCATCTGGCTTATACTTTCGCATTTATCGCAAACTTGTTGGCCAGATCCTTGGTATTTTCCGTGTTTGAAACACGTAGTAATGTGGTAACACACTGAAGCAGTCAATTAAACCTGGTTTCGATCAATATTTTAGAGGATAACACCGGTTAGGTCTGGGTTATGCCCGCATCTGGCTCATGATTTTGCCTTCTTCGCATACTTGTTGGCCAGATCCTGGGTTTTTTCAGTGTTTGAATCACGTAGTAATGTGGTAACACACTGAAGCAGTCAATTAAACCTGGTTTCGATCAATATTTTAGAGGATAACACCGGTTAGGTCTGGGATAGGTCCGGGATATGGCCGCATCTGGCCCATGATTTTGCCTTCTTAGCTTACTTGTTCGCCAGATCCTGGGTTTTTTTCGTGTTTGAATCACGTAGTAATGTGGTAACACACTGAAGCAGTCAATTAAACCTGGTTTCGATCAATATTTCAGAGGATAACACCGGTTAGGTCTGGGTTAGGTCCGGGATATGCCCCCATCTGGCTCATGATTTTGCCTTCTTCGCATACTTGTTGGCCAGATCCTGGGTTTTTTCCGTGTTTGAATCACGTAGTAATGTGGAAATACACTGAAGCAGTCAATTAAACCTGGTTTCGATCAATATTTCAGAGGATAACACCGGTTAGGTCTGGGTTAGGTCTGGGATTTGCACGCATTTGGCTTATACTTTCGCCTTTTTCGCAAATTTGTTGGCCAGATCCTGGGTATTTTCCGTGTTTGAATCACGTAGTAATGTGGTAATACACTGAAGCAGTCAATTAAACCTGGTTTCGATCAATATTTTAGAGGATAACACCGGTTAGGTCTGGGTTAGGTCTGGGATATGCGCGCATCTGGCTTATGCTTTCGCCTTTTTCGCAAACTTGTTGGCCAGATCCTGGATTTTTTCCGTGTTTGAATCACGTAGTAATGTTGTACCACACTGAGGCAGTCAATTAAACCTGGATTCGGACAGTATTTTAGAGGATAACACCGGTTAGGTCTGGGTTAGGTCTGGGATATGCCCGCATCTGGCTCATGATTTTGCCTTCTTCGCATACTTGTTGGCCAGATCCTGGGTTTTTTCCGTGTTTGAATCACGTAGTAATGTGGTAACACACTGAAGCAGTCAATTAAACCTGGTTTCGATCAATATTTCAGAGGATAACACCGGTTAGGTCTGGGTTAGGTCTGGGTTATGCCCGCATCTGGCGCATGATTTTGCCTTCTTCGCATACTTGTTGGCCAGATCCTGGGTTTTTTTCGTGTTTGAATCACGTAGTAATGTGGTAATACACTGAAGCAGTCAATTAAACCTGGTTTCGATCAATATTTTAGAGGATAACACCGGTTAGGTCTGGGTTAGGTCTGGGTTATGCCCGCATCTGGCTCATGATTTTGCCTTCTTCGCATACTTGTTGGCCAGATCCTGGGTTTTTTTCGTGTTTGAATCACGTAGTAATGTGGTAACACACTGAAGCAGACAATTAAACCTGGTTTCGATCAATATTTTAGAGGATAACACCGGTTAGGTCTGGGTTAGGTCTGGGTTATGCCCGCATCTGGCTCATGATTTTGCCTTCATCGCATACTTGTTGGCCAGATCCTGGGTTTTTTTCGTGTTTGAATCGCGTAGTAATGTGGTAACACACTGAAGCTGTCAATTAAACCTGGTTTCGATCAATATTTCAGAGGATAACACCGGTTAGGTCTGGGTTAGGTCTGGGAAATGCGCGCATCTGGCTTATTCTTTCGCCTTCTTCGCATACTTCTTGGCCAGATCCTGGGTTTTTTTTGTGTTTGAATCACGTAGTAATGTGGTAATACACTGAAGCTGTCAATTAAACCTGGTTTCGATCAATATTTTAGAGGATAACACCGGTTAGGTCTGGGTTAGGTCTGGGTTATACCCGCATCTGGCTCATGATTTTGCCTTCTTCGCATACTTGTTGGCCAGATCCTGGGTTTTTTTCGAGTTTGAATCACGTAGTAATGTGGTAATACACTGAAGCAGTCAATTAAACCTGGTTTCGATCAATATTTTAGAGGATAACACCGGTTAGGTCTGGGTTAGGTCTGGGTTATGCCCGCATCTGGCTCATGATTATGCCTTCTTCGCATACTTGTTGGCCAGATCCTGGGTTTTTTTCGTGTTTCAATCACGTAGTAATGTTGTACCACACTGAAGCAGTCAATTAAACCTGGTTTTGATCAATATTTCAGAGGATAACACCCGTTAGGTCTGGGTTAGGTCTGGGATTTGCGCGCATCTGGCTTATACTTTCGCCTTTTTCGCAAACTTGTTGGCCAGATCCTGGGTGTTTTCCGTGTTTGAAACACGTAGTAATGTGGTAACACACTGAAGCAGTCAATTAAACCTGGTTTCGATCAATATTTTAGAGGATAACACCGGTTAGGTCTGGGTTAGGTATGGGAAATGCGCGCATCTGGCTTATACTTTCGCCTTTTTCGCAAACTTGTTAGCCAGATCCTGGGTTTTTTTCGTGTTTGAATCACGTAGTAATGTGGTAATACACAGAAGCTGTCAATTAAACCTGGTTTCGATCAATATTTTAGAGGATAACACCGGTTAGGTCTGGGTTAGGTCTGGGTTATGCCCGCATCTGGCTCTTGATTTTGCCTTCATCGCATACTTGTTGGCCAGATCCTGGGTTTTTTCCGTGTTTGAATCACGTAGTAATGTGGTAATACACAGAAGCAGTCAATTAAACCTGGTTTCGATCAATATTTTAGAGGATAACACCGGTTAGGTCTGGGTTAGGTCTGGGTTATGCCCGCATCTGGCTCATGATTTTGCCTTCTTCGCATACTTGTTGGCCAGATCCTGGGTTTTTTTCGTGTTTCAATCACGTAGTAATGTTGTACCACACTGAAGCAGTCAATTAAACCTGGTTTTGATCAATATTTCAGAGGATAACACCGGTTAGGTCTGGGTTAGGTCTGGGATTTGCGCGCATCTGGCTTATACTTTCGCCTTTTTCGCAAACTTGTTGGCCAGATCCTGGGTATTTTCCGTGTTTGAAACACGTAGTAATGTGGTAACACACTGAAGCAGTCAATTAAACCTGGTTTCGATCAATATTTTAGAGGATAACACCGGCTAGGTCTGGGTTAGGTATGGGAAATGCGCGCATCTGGCTTATACTTTCGCCTTTTTCGCAAACTTGTTGGCCAGATCCTGGGTTTTTTTCGTGTTTGAATCACGTAGTAATGTGGTAATACACTGAAGCTGTCAATTAAACCTGGTTTCGATCAATATTTTAGAGGATAACACCGGTTAGGTCTGGGTTAGGTCTGGGTTATGCCCGCATCTGGCTCATGATTTTGCCTTCATCGCATACTTGTTGGCCAGATCCTGGGTTTTTTCCGTGTTTGAATCACGTAGTAATGTGGTAACACACTGAAGTAGTCAATTAAACCTGGTTTCGATCATTATTTCAGAGGATAACACCGGTTAGGTCTGGGTTAGGTCTGGGAAATGCGCGCATCTGGCTTATTCTTTCGCCTTCTTCGCATACTTCTTGGCCAGATCCTGGGTTTTTTTCGTGATTGATTCACGTAGGAATGTGGTAACACACTGAAGCAGTCAATTAAACCTGGTTTCGATGAATATTTTAGAGGATAACACCGGTTAGGTCTGGGCTAGGTCCGGGATATGCCCGCATCTGGCTCATGATTTTGCCTTCTTCGCATACTTGTTGGCCAGATCCTGGGTTTTTTTCGTGTTTGAATCACGTAGTAATGTGGTAACACACTGAAGCTGTCAATTAAACCTGGTTTCGATCAATATTTTAGAGGATAACACCGGTTAGGTCTGGGTTAGGTCTGGGTTATGCCCGCATCTGGCTCATGATTTTGCCTTCTTCGCATACTTGTTGGCCAGATCCTGGGTTTTTTTCGTGTTTGAATCATGTAGTAATGTGGTAACACACTGAAGCTGTCAATTAAACCTGGTTTCGATCAATATTTTAGAGGATAACACCGGTAAGGTCTGAGTGAAGTCTGGGATTTGCGCGCATCTGGCTCATGATTTTGCCTTCTTCGCATACTTGTTGGCCAGATCCTGGGTTTTTTCAGTGTTTGAATCACGTAGTAATGTGGTAACACACTGAAGCAGTCAATTAAACCTGGTTTCGATCAATATTTTAGAGGATAACACCGGTTAGGTCTGGGATAGGTCCGGGATATGGCCGCATCTGGCCCATGATTTTGCCTTCTTAGCTTACTTGTTCGCCAGATCCTGGGTTTTTTTCGTGTTTGAATCACGTAGTAATGTGGTAACACACTGAAGCAGTCAATTAAACCTGGTTTCGATCAATATTTCAGAGGATAACACCGGTTAGGTCTGGGTTAGGTCCGGGATATGCCCCCATCTGGCTCATGATTTTGCCTTCTTCGCATACTTGTTGGCCAGATCCTGGGTTTTTTCCGTGTTTGAATCACGTAGTAATGTGGAAATACACTGAAGCAGTCAATTAAACCTGGTTTCGATCAATATTTCAGAGGATAACACCGGTTAGGTCTGGGTTAGGTCTGGGATTTGCACGCATTTGGCTTATACTTTCGCCTTTTTCGCAAACTTGTTGGCCAGATCCTGGGTATTTTCCGTGTTTGAATCACGTAGTAATGTGGTAATACACTGAAGCAGTCAATTAAACCTGGTTTCGATCAATATTTTAGAGGATAACACCGGTTAGGTCTGGGTTAGGTCTGGGATATGCGCGCATCTGGCTTATGCTTTCGCCTTTTTCGCAAACTTGTTGGCCAGATCCTGGATTTTTTCCGTGTTTGAATCACGTAGTAATGTTGTACCACACTGAGGCAGTCAATTAAACCTGGATTCGGACAGTATTTGAGAGGATAACACCGGTTAGGTCTGGGTTAGGTCTGGGATATGCCCGCATCTGGCTCATGATTTTGCCTTCTTCGCATACTTGTTGGCCAGATCCTGGGTTTTTTTCGTGTTTGAATCACGTAGTAATGTGGTAACACACTGAAGCTGTCAATTAAACCTGGTTTCGATCAATATTTTAGAGGATAACACCGGTTAGGTCTGGGTTAGGTCTGGGATATGCGCGCATCTGGCTTATACTTTCGCCTTTTTCGCAAACTTGTTGGCTAGATCCTGGGTTTTTTTCGGGTTTGAATAACGCAGTAATGTGGTACCACACTGAAGCAGTCAATTAAACCTGGTTTCGATCAATATTTTAGAGGATAACGCCGGTTAGGTCTGGGTTAGGTCTGGGAAATGCGCGCATCAGGCTCATGATTTTGCCTTCTTCGCATACTTGTTGGCCAGATCCTGGGTATTTTCCGTGTTTGAATCACGTAGTAATGTGGTAACACACTGAAGCAGTCAATTAAACCTGGTTTCGATCAATATTTCAGAGGATAACACCGGTTAGGTCTGGGTTAGGTCTGGGTTATGCCCGCATCTGGCGCATGATTTTGCCTTCTTCGCATACTTGTTGGCCAGATCCTGGGTTTTTTTCGTGTTTGAATCACGTAGTAATGTGGTAATACACTGAAGCAGTCAATTAAACCTGGTTTCGATCAATATTTTAGAGGATAACACCGGTTAGGTCTGGGTTAGGTCTGGGTTATTCCCGCATCTGGCTCATGATTTTGCCTTCTTCGCATACTTGTTGGCCAGATCCTGGGTTTTTTTCGTGTTTGAATCACGTAGTAATGTGGTAACACACTGAAGCAGACAATTAAACCTGGTTTCGATCAATATTTTAGAGGATAACACCGGTTAGGTCTGGGTTAGGTCTGGGTTATGCCCGCATCTGGCTCATGATTTTGCCTTCATCGCATACTTGTTGGCCAGATCCTGGGTTTTTTCCGTGTTTGAATCACGTAGTAATGTGGTAACACACTGAAGCAGTCAATTAAACCTGGTTTCGATCAATATTTCAGAGGATAACACCGGTTAGGTCTGGGTTAGGTCTGGGAAATGCGCGCATCTGGCTTATACTTTCGCCTTCTTCGCATACTTGTTGGCCAGATCCTGGGTTTTTTTCGTGTTTGAATCACGTAGGAATGTGGTAACACACTGAAGCAGTCAATTAAACCTGGTTTCGATCAATATTTTAGAGGATAACGCCGGTTAGGTCTGGGTTAGGTCTGGGAAATGCGCGCATCTGGCTTATACTTTCGCCTTTTTCGCAAACTTGTTGGCCAGATCCTGGGGTTTTTTCGTGTTTGAATCATGTAGTAATGTGGTAACACACTGAAGCAGTCAATTAAACCTGGTTTCGATCAATATTTTAGAGGATAACACCGGTTAGGTCTGGGTTAGGTCTGGGTTATGCCCGCAACTGGCTCATGATTTTGCCTTCTTCGCATACTTGTTGGCCAGATCCTGCGTTTTTTTCGTGTTTGAATCACGTAGTAATGTGGTAACACACTGAAGGAGTCAATTGAACCTGGGTTCGATCATTATTTTAGAGGATAACACAGGTTAGGTCTGGGTTAGGTCTGGGTTATGCCCGCATCTGGCTCATGATTTTGCCTTCTTCGCATACTTGTTGGCCAGATCCTGGGCTTCTTTCGTGTTTGAATCACGTAGTAATGTGGTAACACACTGAAGCAGTCAATAAAACCTGGTTTCGATCAATATTTTAGAGGATAACACCGGTTAGGTCTGGGTTAGGTCTGGGTTATGCCCGCATCTGGCTCATGATTTTGCCTTCTTCGCATACTTGTTGGCCAGATCCTGGGTTTTTTTCGTGTTTGAATCACGTAGTAATGTGGTAACACACTGAAGCAGACAATTAAACCTGGTTTCGATCAATATTTTAGAGGATAACACCGGTTAGGTCTGGGTTAGGTCTGGGTTATGCCCGCATCTGGCTCATGATTTTGCCTTCATCGCATACTTGTTGGCCAGATCCTGGGTTTTTTCCGTGTTTGAATCACGTAGTAATGTGGTAACACACTGAAGCAGTCAATTAAACCTGGTTTCGATCAATATTTCAGAGGATAACACCGGTTAGGTCTGGGTTAGGTCTGGGAAATGCGCGCATCTGGCTTATACTTTCGCCTTCTTCGCATACTTGTTGGCCAGATCCTGGGTTTTTTTCGTGTTTGAATCACGTAGGAATGTGGTAACACACTGAAGCAGTCAATTAAACCTGGTTTCGATCAATATTTTAGAGGATAACGCCGGTTAGGTCTGGGTTAGGTCTGGGAAATGCGCGCATCTGGCTTATACTTTCGCCTTTTTCGCAAACTTGTTGGCCAGATCCTGGGGTTTTTTCGTGTTTGAATCATGTAGTAATGTGGTAACACACTGAAGCAGTCAATTAAACCTGGTTTCGATCAATATTTTAGAGGATAACACCGGTTAGGTCTGGGTTAGGTCTGGGTTATGCCCGCAACTGGCTCATGATTTTGCCTTCTTCGCATACTTGTTGGCCAGATCCTGCGTTTTTTTCGTGTTTGAATCACGTAGTAATGTGGTAACACACTGAAGGAGTCAATTGAACCTGGGTTCGATCATTATTTTAGAGGATAACACAGGTTAGGTCTGGGTTAGGTCTGGGTTATGCCCGCATCTGGCTCATGATTTTGCCTTCTTCGCATACTTGTTGGCCAGATCCTGGGCTTCTTTCGTGTTTGAATCACGTAGTAATGTGGTAACACACTGAAGCAGTCAATAAAACCTGGTTTCGATCAATATTTTAGAGGATAACACCGGTTAGGTCTGGGTTAGGTCTGGGATATGCGCGCATCTGGCTTATACTTTCGCCTTTTTCGCAAACTTGTTGGCCAGATCCTGGGGTTTTTTCGGATTTGAATAACGCAGTAATGTGGTACCACACTGAAGCAGTCAATTAAACCTGGTTTCGATCAATATTTTAGAGGATAACACCGGTTAGGTCTGGGTTAGGTCTGGGTTATGCCCGCATCTGCCTTATGATTTTGCCTTCTTCGCATACTTGTTGGCCAGATCCTGGGTTTTTTTCGTGTCTGAATCATGTAGTAATGTGGTAACACACTGAAGCAATCAATTAAACCTGGTTTCGGTCAATATTTTAGAGGATAACACCGGTTAGGTCTGGGTTAGGTCTGGGTTATGCCCGCATCTGGCCCATGATTTTGCCTTCTTCGCATACTTGTTGGCCAGATCCTGGGTTTTTTTCGTGTTTGAATCACGTAGTAATGTGGTAATACACTGAAGCAGTCAATTAAACCTGGTTTCGATGAATATTTTGGAGGATAACACCGATTAGGTCTGGGATAGGTCCGGGATATGCCCGCTTCTGGCTCATGATTTTGCCTTCTTCGCATACTTGTTGGCCAGATCCTGGGTTTTTTCGTGTTTGAATCACGTAGTAATGTGGTAACACACTGAAGCAGTCAATTAAACCTGGTTTCGATTAATATTTCAGAGGATAACACCGGTTAGGTCTGGGTTAGGTCTGGGTTATGCCCGCATCTGGCTCATGATTTTGCCTTCATCGCATACTTGTTGGCCAGATCCTGGGTTTTTTCCGTGTTTGAATCACGTAGTAATGTGGTAACACACTGAAGCAGTCAATTAAACCTGGTTTCGATCAATATTTCAGAGGATAACACCGGTTAGGTCTGGGTTAGGTCTGGGTTATGCCCGCAACTGGCTCATGATTTTGCCTTCTTCGCATACTTGTTGGCCAGATCCTGCGTTTTTTTCGTGTTTGAATCACGTAGTAATGTGGTAATACACTGAAGCAGTCAATAAAACCTGGTTTCGATCAATATTTTAGAGGATAACACCGGTTAGGTCTGGGTTAGGTCTGGGTTATGCCCGCATCTGGCCCATGATTTTGCCTTCTTCGCATACTTGTTGGCCAGATCCTGGGTTTTTTTCGTGTTTGAATCACGTAGTAATGTGGTAATACACTGAAGCAGTCAATTAAACCTGGTTTCGATGAATATTTTGGAGGATAACACCGATTAGGTCTGGGATAGGTCCGGGATATGCCCGCTTCTGGCTCATGATTTTGCCTTCTTCGCATACTTGTTGGCCAGATCCTGGGTTTTTTCGTGTTTGAATCACGTAGTAATGTGGTAACACACTGAAGCAGTCAATTAAACCTGGTTTCGACGAATATTTTAGAGGATAACACCGGTTAGGTCTGGGTTAGGTCTGGGATATGCGCGCATCTGGCTTATACTTTCGCCTTTTTCGCAAACTTGTTGGCCAGATCCTGGGGTTTTTTCGGATTTGAATAACGCAGTAATGTGGTACCACACTGAAGCAGTCAATTAAACCTGGTTTCGATCAATATTTTAGAGGATAACGCCGGTTAGGTCTGGGTTAGGTCTGGGAAATGCGCGCATCTGGCTTATACTTTCGCCTTTTTCGCAAACTTGTTGGCCAGATCCTGGGGTTTTTTCGTGTTTGAATCATGTAGTAATGTGGTAACACACTGAAGCAGTCAATTAAACCTGGTTTCGATCAATATTTTAGAGGATAACACCGGTTAGGTCTGGGTTAGGTCTGGGTTATGCCCGCAACTGGCTCATGATTTTGCCTTCTTCGCATACTTGTTGGCCAGATCCTGCGTTTTTTTCGTGTTTGAATCACGTAGTAATGTGGTAATACACTGAAGCAGTCAATAAAACCTGGTTTCGATCAATATTTTAGGGGATAACACCGGTTAGGTCTGGGTTAGGTCTGGGTTATGCCCGCATCTGGCTCATGGTTTTGCCTTCTTCGCATACTTGTTGGCCAGATCCTGGGCTTCTTTCGTGTTTGAATCACGTAGTAATGTGGTAACACACTGAAGCAGTCAATAAAACCTGGTTTCGATCAATATTTTAGAGGATAACACCGGTTAGGTCTGGGTTAGGTCTGGGATATGCGCGCATCTGGCTTATACTTTCGCCTTTTTCGCAAACTTGTTGGCCAGATCCTGGGGTTTTTTCGGATTTGAATAACGCAGTAATGTGGTACCACACTGAAGCAGTCAATTAAACCTGGTTTCGATCAATATTTTAGAGGATAACACCGGTTAGGTCTGGGTTAGGTCTGGGTTATGCCCGCATCTGCCTTATGATTTTGCCTTCTTCGCATACTTGTTGGCCAGATCCTGGGTTTTTTTCGTGTCTGAATCATGTAGTAATGTGGTAACACACTGAAGCAATCAATTAAACCTGGTTTCGGTCAATATTTTAGAGGATAACACCGGTTAGGTCTGGGTTAGGTCTGGGTTATGCCCGCATCTGGCCCATGATTTTGCCTTCTTCGCATACTTGTTGGCCAGATCCTGGGTTTTTTTCGTGTTTGAATCACGTAGTAATGTGGTAATACACTGAAGCAGTCAATTAAACCTGGTTTCGATGAATATTTTGGAGGATAACACCGATTAGGTCTGGGATAGGTCCGGGATATGCCCGCTTCTGGCTCATGATTTTGCCTTCTTCGCATACTTGTTGGCCAGATCCTGGGTTTTTTCGTGTTTGAATCACGTAGTAATGTGGTAACACACTGAAGCAGTCAATTAAACCTGGTTTCGATTAATATTTCAGAGGATAACACCGGTTAGGTCTGGGTTAGGTCTGGGTTATGCCCGCATCTGGCTCATGATTTTGCCTTCATCGCATACTTGTTGGCCAGATCCTGGGTTTTTTCCGTGTTTGAATCACGTAGTAATGTGGTAACACACTGAAGCAGTCAATTAAACCTGGTTTCGATCAATATTTCAGAGGATAACACCGGTTAGGTCTGGGTTAGGTCTGGGTTATGCCCGCAACTGGCTCATGATTTTGCCTTCTTCGCATACTTGTTGGCCAGATCCTGCGTTTTTTTCGTGTTTGAATCACGTAGTAATGTGGTAATACACTGAAGCAGTCAATAAAACCTGGTTTCGATCAATATTTTAGAGGATAACACCGGTTAGGTCTGGGTTAGGTCTGGGTTATGCCCGCATCTGGCCCATGATTTTGCCTTCTTCGCATACTTGTTGGCCAGATCCTGGGTTTTTTTCGTGTTTGAATCACGTAGTAATGTGGTAATACACTGAAGCAGTCAATTAAACCTGGTTTCGATGAATATTTTGGAGGATAACACCGATTAGGTCTGGGATAGGTCCGGGATATGCCCGCTTCTGGCTCATGATTTTGCCTTCTTCGCATACTTGTTGGCCAGATCCTGGGTTTTTTCGTGTTTGAATCACGTAGTAATGTGGTAACACACTGAAGCAGTCAATTAAACCTGGTTTCGACGAATATTTTAGAGGATAACACCGGTTAGGTCCGGGTTAGGTCCGGGATATGCCCGCATCTGGCTCATGATTTTGCCTTCTTCGCATACTTGTTGGCCAGATCCTGGTGTTTTTTTCGTGTCTGAATCACGTAGGAATGTGGTAACACACTGAAGCAGTCAATTAAACCTGGTTTCGATCAATATTTTAGAGGATAACGCCGGTTAGGTCTGGGTTAGGTCTGGGAAATGCGCGCATCTGGCTTATACTTTCGCCTTTTTCGCAAACTTGTTGGCCAGATCCTGGGGTTTTTTCGTGTTTGAATCATGTAGTAATGTGGTAACACACTGAAGCAGTCAATTAAACCTGGTTTCGATCAATATTTTAGAGGATAACACCGGTTAGGTCTGGGTTAGGTCTGGGTTATGCCCGCAACTGGCTCATGATTTTGCCTTCTTCGCATACTTGTTGGCCAGATCCTGCGTTTTTTTCGTGTTTGAATCACGTAGTAATGTGGTAATACACTGAAGCAGTCAATAAAACCTGGTTTCGATCAATATTTTAGAGGATAACACCGGTTAGGTCTGGGTTAGGTCTGGGTTATGCCCGCATCTGGCTCATGATTTTGCCTTCTTCGCATACTTGTTGGCCAGATCCTGGGCTTCTTTCGTGTTTGAATCACGTAGTAATGTGGTAACACACTGAAGCAGTCAATAAAACCTGGTTTCGATCAATATTTTAGAGGATAACACCGGTTAGGTCTGGGTTAGGTCTGGGATATGCGCGCATCTGGCTTATACTTTCGCCTTTTTCGCAAACTTGTTGGCCAGATCCTGGGTTTTTTCGGATTTGAATAACGCAGTAATGTGGTACCACACTGAAGCAGTCAATTAAACCTGGTTTCGATCAATATTTTAGAGGATAACACCGGTTAGGTCTGGGTTAGGTCTGGGTTATGCCCGCATCTGCCTTATGATTTTGCCTTCTTCGCATACTTGTTGGCCAGATCCTGGGTTTTTTTCGTGTCTGAATCATGTAGTAATGTGGTAACACACTGAAGCAATCAATTAAACCTGGTTTCGGTCAATATTTTAGAGGATAACACCGGTTAGGTCTGGGTTAGGTCTGGGTTATGCCCGCATCTGGCCCATGATTTTGCCTTCTTCGCATACTTGTTGGCCAGATCCTGGGTTTTTTTCGTGTTTGAATCACGTAGTAATGTGGTAATACACTGAAGCAGTCAATTAAACCTGGTTTCGATGAATATTTTGGAGGATAACACCGATTAGGTCTGGGATAGGTCCGGGATATGCCCGCTTCTGGCTCATGATTTTGCCTTCTTCGCATACTTGTTGGCCAGATCCTGGGTTTTTTCGTGTTTGAATCACGTAGTAATGTGGTAACACACTGAAGCAGTCAATTAAACCTGGTTTCGATCAATATTTCAGAGGATAACACCGGTTAGGTCTGGGTTAGGTCTGGGTTATGCCCGCATCTGGCTCATGATTTTGCCTTCATCGCATACTTGTTGGCCAGATCCTGGGTTTTTTCCGTGTTTGAATCACGTAGTAATGTGGTAACACACTGAAGCAGTCAATTAAACCTGGTTTCGATCAATATTTCAGAGGATAACACCGGTTAGGTCTGGGTTAGGTCTGGGAAATGCTCGCATCTGGCTTATACTTTCGCCTTCTTCGCATACTTGTTGGCCAGATCCTGGGTTTTTTTCGTGTTTGAATCACATAGGAATGTGGTAACACACTGAAGCAGTCAATTAAACCTGGATTCGATCAATATTTTAGAGGATAACGCCGGTTAGGTCTGGGTTAGGTCTGGGAAATGCGCGCATCTGGCTTATACTTTCGCCTTTTTCGCAAACTTGTTGGCCAGATCCTGGGGTTTTTTCGTGTTTGAATCATGTAGTAATGTGGTAACACACTGAAGCAGTCAATTAAACCTGGTTTCGATCAATATTTTAGAGGATAACACCGGTTAGGTCTGGTTTAGGTCTGGGTTATGCCCGCAACTGGCTCATGATTTTGCCTTCTTCGCATACTTGTTGGCCAGATCCTGCGTTTTTTTCGTGTTTGAATCACGTAGTAATGTGGTAATACACTGAAGCAGTCAATAAAACCTGGTTTCGATCAATATTTTAGAGGATAACACCGGTTAGGTCTGGGTTAGGTCTGGGTTATGCCCGCATCTGGCCCATGATTTTGCCTTCTTCGCATACTTGTTGGCCAGATCCTGGGTTTTTTTCGTGTTTGAATCACGTAGTAATGTGGTAATACACTGAAGCAGTCAATTAAACCTGGTTTCGATGAATATTTTGGAGGATAACACCGATTAGGTCTGGCATAGCTCCGGGATATGCCCGCTTCTGGCTCATGATTTTGCCTTCTTCGCATACTTGTTGGCCAGATCCTGGGTTTTTTCGTGTTTGAATCACGTAGTAATGTGGTAACACACTGAAGCAGTCAATTAAACCTGGTTTCGACGAATATTTCAGAGGATAACACCGGTTAGGTCTGGGTTAGGTCCGGGATATGCCCGCATCTGGCTCATGATTTTGCCTTCTTCGCATACTTGTTGGCCAGATCCTGGGTTTTCTTCGTGTTTCAATCACGTAGTAATGTGGTAACACACTGAGGCAGTCTATTAAACCTGGATTCGGACAGTATTTTAGAGGATAACACCGGTTAGGTCTGAGTGAAGTCTGGGATTTGCGCGCATCTGGCTTATACTTTCGCCTTTTTCGCAAACTTGTTGGCCAGATCCTGGGTATTTTCCGTGTTTGAATCACGTAGTAATGGGGTAACACACTGAAGCAGTCAATTAAACCTGATTTTGATCAATATTTCAGAGCATAACACCGGTTAGGTCTGGGTTAGGTCTGGGATTTGCGCGCATCTGGCTTATACTTTCGCCTTTTTCGCAAACTTGTTGGCCAGATCCTGGGTATTTTCCGTGTTTGAAACACGTAGTAATGTGGTAACACACTGAAGCAGTCAATTAAACCTGGTTTCGATCAATATTTTAGAGGATAACACCGGTTAGGTCTGGGTTAGGTATGGGAAATGCGCGCATCTGGCTTATACTTTCGCCTTTTTCGCAAACTTGTTGGCCAGATCCTGGGTTTTTTTCGTGTTTGAATCACGTAGTAACGTGGTAATACACTGAAGCTGTCAATTAAACCTGGTTTCGATCAATATTTTAGAGGATAACACCGGTTAGGTCTGGGTTAGGTCTGGGTTATGCCCGCATCTGGCTCATGATTTTGCCTTCATCGCATACTTGTTGGCCAGATCCTGGGTTTTTTCCGTGTTTGAATCACGTAGTAATGTGGTAACACACTGAAGTAGTCAATTAAACCTGGTTTCGATCATTATTTCAGAGGATAACACCGGTTAGGTCTGGGTTAGGTCTGGGAAATGCGCGCATCTGGCTTATTCTTTCGCCTTCTTCGCATACTTCTTGGCCAGATCCTGGGTTTTTTTCGTGATTGAATCACGTAGGAATGTGGTAACACACTGAAGCAGTCAATTAAACCTGGTTTCGATGAATATTTTAGAGGATAACACCGGTTAGGTCTGGGCTAGGTCTGGGATATGCCCGCATCTGGCTCATGATTTTGCCTTCTTCGCATACTTGTTGGCCAGATCCTGGGTTTTTTTCGTGTTTGAATCACGTAGTAATGTGGTAACACACTGAAGCTGTCAATTAAACCTGGTTTCGATCAATATTTTAGAGGATAACACCGGTTAGGTCTGGGTTAGGTCTGGGTTATGCCCGCATCTGGCTCATGATTTTGCCTTCTTCGCATACTTGTTGGCCAGATCCTGGGTTTTTTTCGTGTTTGAATCATGTAGTAATGTGGTAACACACTGAAGCTGTCAATTAAACCTGGTTTCGATCAATATTTTAGAGGATAACACCGGTTAGGTCTGAGTGAAGTCTGGGATTTGCGCGCATCTGGCTTATACTTTCGCCTTTTTCGCAAACTTGTTGGCCAGATCCTGGGTATTTTCCGTGTTTGAATCACGTAGTAATGGGGTAACACACTGAAGCAGTCAATTAAACCTGGTTTCGATCAATATTTCAGAGGATAACACCGGTTAGGTCTGGGTTAGGTCTGGGTTATGCCCGCATCTGGCTCATGATTTTGCCTTCTTCGCACACTTGTTGGCCTGATCCTGGGTTTTTTTCGAGTTTGAATCACGTAGTAATGTGGTAATACACTGAAGCAGTCAATTAAACCTGGTTTCGATCAATATTTTAGAGGATAACACCGGTTAGGTCTGGGTTAGGTCTGGGTTATGCCCGCATCTGGCTCATGATTTTGCCTTCTTCGCATACTTGTTGGCCAGATCCTGGGTTTTTTTCGTGTTTCAATCACGTAGTAATGTTGTACCACACTGAAGCAGTCAATTAAACCTGGTTTTGATCAATATTTCAGAGGATAACACCGGTTGGGTCTGGGTTAGGTCTGGGATGTGCGCGCATCTGGCTTATACTTTCGCATTTATCGCAAACTTGTTGGCCAGATCCTTGGTATTTTCCGTGTTTGAAACACGTAGTAATGTGGTAACACACTGAAGCAGTCAATTAAACCTGGTTTCGATCAATATTTTAGAGGATAACACCGGTTAGGTCTGGGTTAGGTCTGGGTTATGCCCGCATCTGGCTCATGATTTTGCCTTCTTCGCATACTTGTTGGCCAGATCCTGGGTTTTTTCAGTGTTTGAATCACGTAGTAATGTGGTAACACACTGAAGCAGTCAATTAAACCTGGTTTCGATCAATATTTTAGAGGATAACACCGGTTAGGTCTGGGATAGGTCCGGGATATGGCCGCATCTGGCCCATGATTTTGCCTTCTTAGCTTACTTGTTCGCCAGATCCTGGGTTTTTTTCGTGTTTGAATCACGTAGTAATGTGGTAACACACTGAAGCAGTCAATTAAACCTGGTTTCGATCAATATTTCAGAGGATAACACCGGTTAGGTCTGGGTTAGGTCCGGGATATGCCCCCATCTGGCTCATGATTTTGCCTTCTTCGCATACTTGTTGGCCAGATCCTGGGTTTTTTCCGTGTTTGAATCACGTAGTAATGTGGAAATACACTGAAGCAGTCAATTAAACCTGGTTTCGATCAATATTTCAGAGGATAACACCGGTTAGGTCTGGGTTAGGTCTGGGATTTGCACGCATTTGGCTTATACTTTCGCCTTTTTCGCAAATTTGTTGGCCAGATCCTGGGTATTTTCCGTGTTTGAATCACGTAGTAATGTGGTAATACACTGAAGCAGTCAATTAAACCTGGTTTCGATCAATATTTTAGAGGATAACACCGGTTAGGTCTGGGTTAGGTCTGGGATATGCGCGCATCTGGCTTATGCTTTCGCCTTTTTCGCAAACTTGTTGGCCAGATCCTGGATTTTTTCCGTGTTTGAATCACGTAGTAATGTTGTACCACACTGAGGCAGTCAATTAAACCTGGATTCGGACAGTATTTTAGAGGATAACACCGGTTAGGTCTGGGTTAGGTCTGGGATATGCCCGCATCTGGCTCATGATTTTGCCTTCTTCGCATACTTGTTGGCCAGATCCTGGGTTTTTTTCGTGTTTGAATCACGTAGTAATGTGGTAACACACTGAAGCTGTCAATTAAACCTGGTTTCGATCAATATTTTAGAGGATAACACCGGTTAGGTCTGGGTTAGGTCTGGGATATGCGCGCATCTGGCTTATACTTTCGCCTTTTTCGCAAACTTGTTGGCTAGATCCTGGGTTTTTTTCGGGTTTGAATAACGCAGTAATGTGGTACCACAATGAAGCAGTCAATTAAACCTGGTTTCGATCAATATTTTAGAGGATAACGCCGGTTAGGTCTGGGTTAGGTCTGGGAAATGCGCGCATCAGGCTCATGATTTTGCCTTCTTCGCATACTTGTTGGCCAGATCCTGGGTATTTTCCGTGTTTGAATCACGTAGTAATGTGGTAACACACTGAAGCAGTCAATTAAACCTGGTTTCGATCAATATTTCAGAGGATAACACCGGTTAGGTCTGGGTTAGGTCTGGGTTATGCCCGCATCTGGCGCATGATTTTGCCTTCTTCGCATACTTGTTGGCCAGATCCTGGGTTTTTTTCGTGTTTGAATCACGTAGTAATGTGGTAATACACTGAAGCAGTCAATTAAACCTGGTTTCGATCAATATTTTAGAGGATAACACCGGTTAGGTCTGGGTTAGGTCTGGGTTATGCCCGCATCTGGCTCATGATTTTGCCTTCTTCGCATACTTGTTGGCCAGATCCTGGGTTTTTTTCGTGTTTGAATCACGTAGTAATGTGGTAACACACTGAAGCAGACAATTAAACCTGGTTTCGATCAATATTTTAGAGGATAACACCGGTTAGGTCTGGGTTAGGTCTGGGTTATGCCCGCATCTGGCTCATGATTTTGCCTTCATCGCATACTTGTTGGCCAGATCCTGGGTTTTTTTCGTGTTTGAATCGCGTAGTAATGTGGTAACACACTGAAGCTGTCAATTAAACCTGGTTTCGATCAATATTTCAGAGGATAACACCGGTTAGGTCTGGGTTAGGTCTGGGAAATGCGCGCATCTGGCTTATTCTTTCGCCTTCTTCGCATACTTCTTGGCCAGATCCTGGGTTTTTTTTGTGTTTGAATCACGTAGTAATGTGGTAATACACTGAAGCTGTCAATTAAACCTGGTTTCGATCAATATTTTAGAGGATAACACCGGTTAGGTCTGGGTTAGGTCTGGGTTATACCCGCATCTGGCTCATGATTTTGCCTTCTTCGCATACTTGTTGGCCAGATCCTGGGTTTTTTTCGAGTTTGAATCACGTAGTAATGTGGTAATACACTGAAGCAGTCAATTAAACCTGGTTTCGATCAATATTTTAGAGGATAACACCGGTTAGGTCTGGGTTAGGTCTGGGTTATGCCCGCATCTGGCTCATGATTTTGCCTTCTTCGCATACTTGTTGGCCAGATCCTGGGTTTTTTTCGTGTTTCAATCACGTAGTAATGTTGTACCACACTGAAGCAGTCAATTAAACCTGGTTTTGATCAATATTTCAGAGGATAACACCCGTTAGGTCTGGGTTAGGTCTGGGATTTGCGCGCATCTGGCTTATACTTTCGCCTTTTTCGCAAACTTGTTGGCCAGATCCTGGGTGTTTTCCGTGTTTGAAACACGTAGTAATGTGGTAACACACTGAAGCAGTCAATTAAACCTGGTTTCGATCAATATTTTAGAGGATAACACCGGTTAGGTCTGGGTTAGGTATGGGAAATGCGCGCATCTGGCTTATACTTTCGCCTTTTTCGCAAACTTGTTAGCCAGATCCTGGGTTTTTTTCGTGTTTGAATCACGTAGTAATGTGGTAATACACTGAAGCTGTCAATTAAACCTGGTTTCGATCAATATTTTAGAGGATAACACCGGTTAGGTCTGGGTTAGGTCTGGGTTATGCCCGCATCTGGCTCTTGATTTTGCCTTCATCGCATACTTGTTGGCCAGATCCTGGGTTTTTTCCGTGTTTGAATCACGTAGTAATGTGGTAATACACAGAAGCAGTCAATTAAACCTGGTTTCGATCAATATTTTAGAGGATAACACCGGTTAGGTCTGGGTTAGGTCTGGGTTATGCCCGCATCTGGCTCATGATTTTGCCTTCTTCGCATACTTGTTGGCCAGATCCTGGGTTTTTTTCGTGTTTCAATCACGTAGTAATGTTGTACCACACTGAAGCAGTCAATTAAACCTGGTTTTGATCAATATTTCAGAGGATAACACCGGTTAGGTCTGGGTTAGGTCTGGGATTTGCGCGCATCTGGCTTATACTTTCGCCTTTTTCGCAAACTTGTTGGCCAGATCCTGGGTATTTTCCGTGTTTGAAACACGTAGTAATGTGGTAACACACTGAAGCAGTCAATTAAACCTGGTTTCGATCAATATTTTAGAGGATAACACCGGCTAGGTCTGGGTTAGGTATGGGAAATGCGCGCATCTGGCTTATACTTTCGCCTTTTTCGCAAACTTGTTGGCCAGATCCTGGGTTTTTTTCGTGTTTGAATCACGTAGTAATGTGGTAATACACTGAAGCTGTCAATTAAACCTGGTTTCGATCAATATTTTAGAGGATAACACCGGTTAGGTCTGGGTTAGGTCTGGGTTATGCCCGCATCTGGCTCATGATTTTGCCTTCATCGCATACTTGTTGGCCAGATCCTGGGTTTTTTCCGTGTTTGAATCACGTAGTAATGTGGTAACACACTGAAGTAGTCAATTAAACCTGGTTTCGATCATTATTTCAGAGGATAACACCGGTTAGGTCTGGGTTAGGTCTGGGAAATGCGCGCATCTGGCTTATTCTTTCGCCTTCTTCGCATACTTCTTGGCCAGATCCTGGGTTTTTTTCGTGATTGATTCACGTAGGAATGTGGTAACACACTGAAGCAGTCAATTAAACCTGGTTTCGATGAATATTTTAGAGGATAACACCGGTTAGGTCTGGGCTAGGTCCGGGATATGCCCGCATCTGGCTCATGATTTTGCCTTCTTCGCATACTTGTTGGCCAGATCCTGGGTTTTTTTCGTGTTTGAATCACGTAGTAATGTGGTAACACACTGAAGCTGTCAATTAAACCTGGTTTCGATCAATATTTTAGAGGATAACACCGGTTAGGTCTGGGTTAGGTCTGGGTTATGCCCGCATCTGGCTCATGATTTTGCCTTCTTCGCATACTTGTTGGCCAGATCCTGGGTTTTTTTCGTGTTTGAATCATGTAGTAATGTGGTAACACACTGAAGCTGTCAATTAAACCTGGTTTCGATCAATATTTTAGAGGATAACACCGGTTAGGTCTGAGTGAAGTCTGGGATTTGCGCGCATCTGGCTCATGATTTTGCCTTCTTCGCATACTTGTTGGCCAGATCCTGGGTTTTTTCAGTGTTTGAATCACGTAGTAATGTGGTAACACACTGAAGCAGTCAATTAAACCTGGTTTCGATCAATATTTTAGAGGATAACACCGGTTAGGTCTGGGATAGGTCCGGGATATGGCCGCATCTGGCCCATGATTTTGCCTTCTTAGCTTACTTGTTCGCCAGATCCTGGGTTTTTTTCGTGTTTGAATCACGTAGTAATGTGGTAACACACTGAAGCAGTCAATTAAACCTGGTTTCGATCAATATTTCAGAGGATAACACCGGTTAGGTCTGGGTTAGGTCCGGGATATGCCCCCATCTGGCTCATGATTTTGCCTTCTTCGCATACTTGTTGGCCAGATCCTGGGTTTTTTCCGTGTTTGAATCACGTAGTAATGTGGAAATACACTGAAGCAGTCAATTAAACCTGGTTTCGATCAATATTTCAGAGGATAACACCGGTTAGGTCTGGGTTAGGTCTGGGATTTGCACGCATTTGGCTTATACTTTCGCCTTTTTCGCAAACTTGTTGGCCAGATCCTGGGTATTTTCCGTGTTTGAATCACGTAGTAATGTGGTAATACACTGAAGCAGTCAATTAAACCTGGTTTCGATCAATATTTTAGAGGATAACACCGGTTAGGTCTGGGTTAGGTCTGGGATATGCGCGCATCTGGCTTATGCTTTCGCCTTTTTCGCAAACTTGTTGGCCAGATCCTGGATTTTTTCCGTGTTTGAATCACGTAGTAATGTTGTACCACACTGAGGCAGTCAATTAAACCTGGATTCGGACAGTATTTGAGAGGATAACACCGGTTAGGTCTGGGTTAGGTCTGGGATATGCCCGCATCTGGCTCATGATTTTGCCTTCTTCGCATACTTGTTGGCCAGATCCTGGGTTTTTTTCGTGTTTGAATCACGTAGTAATGTGGTAACACACTGAAGCTGTCAATTAAACCTGGTTTCGATCAATATTTTAGAGGATAACACCGGTTAGGTCTGGGTTAGGTCTGGGATATGCGCGCATCTGGCTTATACTTTCGCCTTTTTCGCAAACTTGTTGGCTAGATCCTGGGTTTTTTTCGGGTTTGAATAACGCAGTAATGTGGTACCACACTGAAGCAGTCAATTAAACCTGGTTTCGATCAATATTTTAGAGGATAACGCCGGTTAGGTCTGGGTTAGGTCTGGGAAATGCGCGCATCAGGCTCATGATTTTGCCTTCTTCGCATACTTGTTGGCCAGATCCTGGGTATTTTCCGTGTTTGAATCACGTAGTAATGTGGTAACACACTGAAGCAGTCAATTAAACCTGGTTTCGATCAATATTTCAGAGGATAACACCGGTTAGGTCTGGGTTAGGTCTGGGTTATGCCCGCATCTGGCGCATGATTTTGCCTTCTTCGCATACTTGTTGGCCAGATCCTGGGTTTTTTTCGTGTTTGAATCACGTAGTAATGTGGTAATACACTGAAGCAGTCAATTAAACCTGGTTTCGATCAATATTTTAGAGGATAACACCGGTTAGGTCTGGGTTAGGTCTGGGTTATGCCCGCATCTGGCTCATGATTTTGCCTTCTTCGCATACTTGTTGGCCAGATCCTGGGTTTTTTTCGTGTTTGAATCACGTAGTAATGTGGTAACACACTGAAGCAGACAATTAAACCTGGTTTCGATCAATATTTTAGAGGATAACACCGGTTAGGTCTGGGTTAGGTCTGGGTTATGCCCGCATCTGGCTCATGATTTTGCCTTCATCGCATACTTGTTGGCCAGATCCTGGGTTTTTTCCGTGTTTGAATCACGTAGTAATGTGGTAACACACTGAAGCAGTCAATTAAACCTGGTTTCGATCAATATTTCAGAGGATAACACCGGTTAGGTCTGGGTTAGGTCTGGGAAATGCGCGCATCTGGCTTATACTTTCGCCTTCTTCGCATACTTGTTGGCCAGATCCTGGGTTTTTTTCGTGTTTGAATCACGTAGGAATGTGGTAACACACTGAAGCAGTCAATTAAACCTGGTTTCGATCAATATTTTAGAGGATAACGCCGGTTAGGTCTGGGTTAGGTCTGGGAAATGCGCGCATCTGGCTTATACTTTCGCCTTTTTCGCAAACTTGTTGGCCAGATCCTGGGGTTTTTTCGTGTTTGAATCATGTAGTAATGTGGTAACACACTGAAGCAGTCAATTAAACCTGGTTTCGATCAATATTTTAGAGGATAACACCGGTTAGGTCTGGGTTAGGTCTGGGTTATGCCCGCAACTGGCTCATGATTTTGCCTTCTTCGCATACTTGTTGGCCAGATCCTGCGTTTTTTTCGTGTTTGAATCACGTAGTAATGTGGTAACACACTGAAGGAGTCAATTGAACCTGGGTTCGATCATTATTTTAGAGGATAACACAGGTTAGGTCTGGGTTAGGTCTGGGTTATGCCCGCATCTGGCTCATGATTTTGCCTTCTTCGCATACTTGTTGGCCAGATCCTGGGCTTCTTTCGTGTTTGAATCACGTAGTAATGTGGTAACACACTGAAGCAGTCAATAAAACCTGGTTTCGATCAATATTTTAGAGGATAACACCGGTTAGGTCTGGGTTAGGTCTGGGATATGCGCGCATCTGGCTTATACTTTCGCCTTTTTCGCAAACTTGTTGGCCAGATCCTGGGGTTTTTTCGGATTTGAATAACGCAGTAATGTGGTACCACACTGAAGCAGTCAATTAAACCTGGTTTCGATCAATATTTTAGAGGATAACACCGGTTAGGTCTGGGTTAGGTCTGGGTTATGCCCGCATCTGCCTTATGATTTTGCCTTCTTCGCATACTTGTTGGCCAGATCCTGGGTTTTTTTCGTGTCTGAATCATGTAGTAATGTGGTAACACACTGAAGCAATCAATTAAACCTGGTTTCGGTCAATATTTTAGAGGATAACACCGGTTAGGTCTGGGTTAGGTCTGGGTTATGCCCGCATCTGGCCCATGATTTTGCCTTCTTCGCATACTTGTTGGCCAGATCCTGGGTTTTTTTCGTGTTTGAATCACGTAGTAATGTGGTAATACACTGAAGCAGTCAATTAAACCTGGTTTCGATGAATATTTTGGAGGATAACACCGGTTAGGTCTGGGTTAGGTCTGGGTTATGCCCGCATCTGGCTCATGATTTTGCCTTCATCGCATACTTGTTGGCCAGATCCTGGGTTTTTTCCGTGTTTGAATCACGTAGTAATGTGGTAACACACTGAAGCAGTCAATTAAACCTGGTTTCGATCAATATTTCAGAGGATAACACCGGTTAGGTCTGGGTTAGGTCTGGGTTATGCCCGCAACTGGCTCATGATTTTGCCTTCTTCGCATACTTGTTGGCCAGATCCTGCGTTTTTTTCGTGTTTGAATCACGTAGTAATGTGGTAATACACTGAAGCAGTCAATAAAACCTGGTTTCGATCAATATTTTAGAGGATAACACCGGTTAGGTCTGGGTTAGGTCTGGGTTATGCCCGCATCTGGCCCATGATTTTGCCTTCTTCGCATACTTGTTGGCCAGATCCTGGGTTTTTTTCGTGTTTGAATCACGTAGTAATGTGGTAATACACTGAAGCAGTCAATTAAACCTGGTTTCGATGAATATTTTGGAGGATAACACCGATTAGGTCTGGGATAGGTCCGGGATATGCCCGCTTCTGGCTCATGATTTTGCCTTCTTCGCATACTTGTTGGCCAGATCCTGGGTTTTTTCGTGTTTGAATCACGTAGTAATGTGGTAACACACTGAAGCAGTCAATTAAACCTGGTTTCGACGAATATTTTAGAGGATAACACCGGTTAGGTCTGGGTTAGGTCTGGGATATGCGCGCATCTGGCTTATACTTTCGCCTTTTTCGCAAACTTGTTGGCCAGATCCTGGGGTTTTTTCGGATTTGAATAACGCAGTAATGTGGTACCACACTGAAGCAGTCAATTAAACCTGGTTTCGATCAATATTTTAGAGGATAACGCCGGTTAGGTCTGGGTTAGGTCTGGGAAATGCGCGCATCTGGCTTATACTTTCGCCTTTTTCGCAAACTTGTTGGCCAGATCCTGGGGTTTTTTCGTGTTTGAATCATGTAGTAATGTGGTAACACACTGAAGCAGTCAATTAAACCTGGTTTCGATCAATATTTTAGAGGATAACACCGGTTAGGTCTGGGTTAGGTCTGGGTTATGCCCGCAACTGGCTCATGATTTTGCCTTCTTCGCATACTTGTTGGCCAGATCCTGCGTTTTTTTCGTGTTTGAATCACGTAGTAATGTGGTAATACACTGAAGCAGTCAATAAAACCTGGTTTCGATCAATATTTTAGAGGATAACACCGGTTAGGTCTGGGTTAGGTCTGGGTTATGCCCGCATCTGGCTCATGGTTTTGCCTTCTTCGCATACTTGTTGGCCAGATCCTGGGCTTCTTTCGTGTTTGAATCACGTAGTAATGTGGTAACACACTGAAGCAGTCAATAAAACCTGGTTTCGATCAATATTTTAGAGGATAACACCGGTTAGGTCTGGGTTAGGTCTGGGATATGCGCGCATCTGGCTTATACTTTCGCCTTTTTCGCAAACTTGTTGGCCAGATCCTGGGGTTTTTTCGGATTTGAATAACGCAGTAATGTGGTACCACACTGAAGCAGTCAATTAAACCTGGTTTCGATCAATATTTTAGAGGATAACACCGGTTAGGTCTGGGTTAGGTCTGGGTTATGCCCGCATCTGCCTTATGATTTTGCCTTCTTCGCATACTTGTTGGCCAGATCCTGGGTTTTTTTCGTGTCTGAATCATGTAGTAATGTGGTAACACACTGAAGCAATCAATTAAACCTGGTTTCGGTCAATATTTTAGAGGATAACACCGGTTAGGTCTGGGTTAGGTCTGGGTTATGCCCGCATCTGGCCCATGATTTTGCCTTCTTCGCATACTTGTTGGCCAGATCCTGGGTTTTTTTCGTGTTTGAATCACGTAGTAATGTGGTAATACACTGAAGCAGTCAATTAAACCTGGTTTCGATGAATATTTTGGAGGATAACACCGATTAGGTCTGGGATAGGTCCGGGATATGCCCGCTTCTGGCTCATGATTTTGCCTTCTTCGCATACTTGTTGGCCAGATCCTGGGTTTTTTCGTGTTTGAATCACGTAGTAATGTGGTAACACACTGAAGCAGTCAATTAAACCTGGTTTCGATTAATATTTCAGAGGATAACACCGGTTAGGTCTGGGTTAGGTCTGGGTTATGCCCGCATCTGGCTCATGATTTTGCCTTCATCGCATACTTGTTGGCCAGATCCTGGGTTTTTTCCGTGTTTGAATCACGTAGTAATGTGGTAACACACTGAAGCAGTCAATTAAACCTGGTTTCGATCAATATTTCAGAGGATAACACCGGTTAGGTCTGGGTTAGGTCTGGGATTTGCACGCATTTGGCTTATACTTTCGCCTTTTTCGCAAACTTGTTGGCCAGATCCTGGGTATTTTCCGTGTTTGAATCACGTAGTAATGTGGTAATACACTGAAGCAGTCAATTAAACCTGGTTTCGATCAATATTTTAGAGGATAACACCGGTTAGGTCTGGGTTAGGTCTGGGATATGCGCGCATCTGGCTTATGCTTTCGCCTTTTTCGCAAACTTGTTGGCCAGATCCTGGATTTTTTCCGTGTTTGAATCACGTAGTAATGTTGTACCACACTGAGGCAGTCAATTAAACCTGGATTCGGACAGTATTTGAGAGGATAACACCGGTTAGGTCTGGGTTAGGTCTGGGATATGCCCGCATCTGGCTCATGATTTTGCCTTCTTCGCATACTTGTTGGCCAGATCCTGGGTTTTTTTCGTGTTTGAATCACGTAGTAATGTGGTAACACACTGAAGCTGTCAATTAAACCTGGTTTCGATCAATATTTTAGAGGATAACACCGGTTAGGTCTGGGTTAGGTCTGGGATATGCGCGCATCTGGCTTATACTTTCGCCTTTTTCGCAAACTTGTTGGCTAGATCCTGGGTTTTTTTCGGGTTTGAATAACGCAGTAATGTGGTACCACACTGAAGCAGTCAATTAAACCTGGTTTCGATCAATATTTTAGAGGATAACGCCGGTTAGGTCTGGGTTAGGTCTGGGAAATGCGCGCATCAGGCTCATGATTTTGCCTTCTTCGCATACTTGTTGGCCAGATCCTGGGTATTTTCCGTGTTTGAATCACGTAGTAATGTGGTAACACACTGAAGCAGTCAATTAAACCTGGTTTCGATCAATATTTCAGAGGATAACACCGGTTAGGTCTGGGTTAGGTCTGGGTTATGCCCGCATCTGGCGCATGATTTTGCCTTCTTCGCATACTTGTTGGCCAGATCCTGGGTTTTTTTCGTGTTTGAATCACGTAGTAATGTGGTAATACACTGAAGCAGTCAATTAAACCTGGTTTCGATCAATATTTTAGAGGATAACACCGGTTAGGTCTGGGTTAGGTCTGGGTTATGCCCGCATCTGGCTCATGATTTTGCCTTCTTCGCATACTTGTTGGCCAGATCCTGGGTTTTTTTCGTGTTTGAATCACGTAGTAATGTGGTAACACACTGAAGCAGACAATTAAACCTGGTTTCGATCAATATTTTAGAGGATAACACCGGTTAGGTCTGGGTTAGGTCTGGGTTATGCCCGCATCTGGCTCATGATTTTGCCTTCATCGCATACTTGTTGGCCAGATCCTGGGTTTTTTCCGTGTTTGAATCACGTAGTAATGTGGTAACACACTGAAGCAGTCAATTAAACCTGGTTTCGATCAATATTTCAGAGGATAACACCGGTTAGGTCTGGGTTAGGTCTGGGAAATGCGCGCATCTGGCTTATACTTTCGCCTTCTTCGCATACTTGTTGGCCAGATCCTGGGTTTTTTTCGTGTTTGAATCACGTAGGAATGTGGTAACACACTGAAGCAGTCAATTAAACCTGGTTTCGATCAATATTTTAGAGGATAACGCCGGTTAGGTCTGGGTTAGGTCTGGGAAATGCGCGCATCTGGCTTATACTTTCGCCTTTTTCGCAAACTTGTTGGCCAGATCCTGGGGTTTTTTCGTGTTTGAATCATGTAGTAATGTGGTAACACACTGAAGCAGTCAATTAAACCTGGTTTCGATCAATATTTTAGAGGATAACACCGGTTAGGTCTGGGTTAGGTCTGGGTTATGCCCGCAACTGGCTCATGATTTTGCCTTCTTCGCATACTTGTTGGCCAGATCCTGCGTTTTTTTCGTGTTTGAATCACGTAGTAATGTGGTAACACACTGAAGGAGTCAATTGAACCTGGGTTCGATCATTATTTTAGAGGATAACACAGGTTAGGTCTGGGTTAGGTCTGGGTTATGCCCGCATCTGGCTCATGATTTTGCCTTCTTCGCATACTTGTTGGCCAGATCCTGGGCTTCTTTCGTGTTTGAATCACGTAGTAATGTGGTAACACACTGAAGCAGTCAATAAAACCTGGTTTCGATCAATATTTTAGAGGATAACACCGGTTAGGTCTGGGTTAGGTCTGGGATATGCGCGCATCTGGCTTATACTTTCGCCTTTTTCGCAAACTTGTTGGCCAGATCCTGGGGTTTTTTCGGATTTGAATAACGCAGTAATGTGGTACCACACTGAAGCAGTCAATTAAACCTGGTTTCGATCAATATTTTAGAGGATAACACCGGTTAGGTCTGGGTTAGGTCTGGGTTATGCCCGCATCTGCCTTATGATTTTGCCTTCTTCGCATACTTGTTGGCCAGATCCTGGGTTTTTTTCGTGTCTGAATCATGTAGTAATGTGGTAACACACTGAAGCAATCAATTAAACCTGGTTTCGGTCAATATTTTAGAGGATAACACCGGTTAGGTCTGGGTTAGGTCTGGGTTATGCCCGCATCTGGCCCATGATTTTGCCTTCTTCGCATACTTGTTGGCCAGATCCTGGGTTTTTTTCGTGTTTGAATCACGTAGTAATGTGGTAATACACTGAAGCAGTCAATTAAACCTGGTTTCGATGAATATTTTGGAGGATAACACCGATTAGGTCTGGGATAGGTCCGGGATATGCCCGCTTCTGGCTCATGATTTTGCCTTCTTCGCATACTTGTTGGCCAGATCCTGGGTTTTTTCGTGTTTGAATCACGTAGTAATGTGGTAACACACTGAAGCAGTCAATTAAACCTGGTTTCGATTAATATTTCAGAGGATAACACCGGTTAGGTCTGGGTTAGGTCTGGGTTATGCCCGCATCTGGCTCATGATTTTGCCTTCATCGCATACTTGTTGGCCAGATCCTGGGTTTTTTCCGTGTTTGAATCACGTAGTAATGTGGTAACACACTGAAGCAGTCAATTAAACCTGGTTTCGATCAATATTTCAGAGGATAACACCGGTTAGGTCTGGGTTAGGTCTGGGTTATGCCCGCAACTGGCTCATGATTTTGCCTTCTTCGCATACTTGTTGGCCAGATCCTGCGTTTTTTTCGTGTTTGAATCACGTAGTAATGTGGTAATACACTGAAGCAGTCAATAAAACCTGGTTTCGATCAATATTTTAGAGGATAACACCGGTTAGGTCTGGGTTAGGTCTGGGTTATGCCCGCATCTGGCCCATGATTTTGCCTTCTTCGCATACTTGTTGGCCAGATCCTGGGTTTTTTTCGTGTTTGAATCACGTAGTAATGTGGTAATACACTGAAGCAGTCAATTAAACCTGGTTTCGATGAATATTTTGGAGGATAACACCGATTAGGTCTGGGATAGGTCCGGGATATGCCCGCTTCTGGCTCATGATTTTGCCTTCTTCGCATACTTGTTGGCCAGATCCTGGGTTTTTTCGTGTTTGAATCACGTAGTAATGTGGTAACACACTGAAGCAGTCAATTAAACCTGGTTTCGACGAATATTTTAGAGGATAACACCGGTTAGGTCTGGGTTAGGTCTGGGATATGCGCGCATCTGGCTTATACTTTCGCCTTTTTCGCAAACTTGTTGGCCAGATCCTGGGGTTTTTTCGGATTTGAATAACGCAGTAATGTGGTACCACACTGAAGCAGTCAATTAAACCTGGTTTCGATCAATATTTTAGAGGATAACGCCGGTTAGGTCTGGGTTAGGTCTGGGAAATGCGCGCATCTGGCTTATACTTTCGCCTTTTTCGCAAACTTGTTGGCCAGATCCTGGGGTTTTTTCGTGTTTGAATCATGTAGTAATGTGGTAACACACTGAAGCAGTCAATTAAACCTGGTTTCGATCAATATTTTAGAGGATAACACCGGTTAGGTCTGGGTTAGGTCTGGGTTATGCCCGCAACTGGCTCATGATTTTGCCTTCTTCGCATACTTGTTGGCCAGATCCTGCGTTTTTTTCGTGTTTGAATCACGTAGTAATGTGGTAATACACTGAAGCAGTCAATAAAACCTGGTTTCGATCAATATTTTAGAGGATAACACCGGTTAGGTCTGGGTTAGGTCTGGGTTATGCCCGCATCTGGCTCATGGTTTTGCCTTCTTCGCATACTTGTTGGCCAGATCCTGGGCTTCTTTCGTGTTTGAATCACGTAGTAATGTGGTAACACACTGAAGCAGTCAATAAAACCTGGTTTCGATCAATATTTTAGAGGATAACACCGGTTAGGTCTGGGTTAGGTCTGGGATATGCGCGCATCTGGCTTATACTTTCGCCTTTTTCGCAAACTTGTTGGCCAGATCCTGGGGTTTTTTCGGATTTGAATAACGCAGTAATGTGGTACCACACTGAAGCAGTCAATTAAACCTGGTTTCGATCAATATTTTAGAGGATAACACCGGTTAGGTCTGGGTTAGGTCTGGGTTATGCCCGCATCTGCCTTATGATTTTGCCTTCTTCGCATACTTGTTGGCCAGATCCTGGGTTTTTTTCGTGTCTGAATCATGTAGTAATGTGGTAACACACTGAAGCAATCAATTAAACCTGGTTTCGGTCAATATTTTAGAGGATAACACCGGTTAGGTCTGGGTTAGGTCTGGGTTATGCCCGCATCTGGCCCATGATTTTGCCTTCTTCGCATACTTGTTGGCCAGATCCTGGGTTTTTTTCGTGTTTGAATCACGTAGTAATGTGGTAATACACTGAAGCAGTCAATTAAACCTGGTTTCGATGAATATTTTGGAGGATAACACCGATTAGGTCTGGGATAGGTCCGGGATATGCCCGCTTCTGGCTCATGATTTTGCCTTCTTCGCATACTTGTTGGCCAGATCCTGGGTTTTTTCGTGTTTGAATCACGTAGTAATGTGGTAACACACTGAAGCAGTCAATTAAACCTGGTTTCGATTAATATTTCAGAGGATAACACCGGTTAGGTCTGGGTTAGGTCTGGGTTATGCCCGCATCTGGCTCATGATTTTGCCTTCATCGCATACTTGTTGGCCAGATCCTGGGTTTTTTCCGTGTTTGAATCACGTAGTAATGTGGTAACACACTGAAGCAGTCAATTAAACCTGGTTTCGATCAATATTTCAGAGGATAACACCGGTTAGGTCTGGGTTAGGTCTGGGTTATGCCCGCAACTGGCTCATGATTTTGCCTTCTTCGCATACTTGTTGGCCAGATCCTGCGTTTTTTTCGTGTTTGAATCACGTAGTAATGTGGTAATACACTGAAGCAGTCAATAAAACCTGGTTTCGATCAATATTTTAGAGGATAACACCGGTTAGGTCTGGGTTAGGTCTGGGTTATGCCCGCATCTGGCCCATGATTTTGCCTTCTTCGCATACTTGTTGGCCAGATCCTGGGTTTTTTTCGTGTTTGAATCACGTAGTAATGTGGTAATACACTGAAGCAGTCAATTAAACCTGGTTTCGATGAATATTTTGGAGGATAACACCGATTAGGTCTGGGATAGGTCCGGGATATGCCCGCTTCTGGCTCATGATTTTGCCTTCTTCGCATACTTGTTGGCCAGATCCTGGGTTTTTTCGTGTTTGAATCACGTAGTAATGTGGTAACACCCTGAAGCAGTCAATTAAACCTGGTTTCGACGAATATTTTAGAGGATAACACCGGTTATGTCTGGGTTAGGTCCGGGATATGCCCGCATCTGGCTCATGATTTTGCCTTCTTCGCATACTTGTTGGCCAGATCCTGGTGTTTTTTTCGTGTCTGAATCACGTAGGAATGTGGTAACACACTGAAGCAGTCAATTAAACCTGGTTTCGATCAATATTTTAGAGGATAACGCCGGTTAGGTCTGGGTTAGGTCTGGGAAATGCGCGCATCTGGCTTATACTTTCGCCTTTTTCGCAAACTTGTTGGCCAGATCCTGGGGTTTTTTCGTGTTTGAATCATGTAGTAATGTGGTAACACACTGAAGCAGTCAATTAAACCTGGTTTCGATCAATATTTTAGAGGATAACACCGGTTAGGTCTGGGTTAGGTCTGGGTTATGCCCGCAACTGGCTCATGATTTTGCCTTCTTCGCATACTTGTTGGCCAGATCCTGCGTTTTTTTCGTGTTTGAATCACGTAGTAATGTGGTAATACACTGAAGCAGTCAATAAAACCTGGTTTCGATCAATATTTTAGAGGATAACACCGGTTAGGTCTGGGTTAGGTCTGGGTTATGCCCGCATCTGGCTCATGATTTTGCCTTCTTCGCATACTTGTTGGCCAGATCCTGGGCTTCTTTCGTGTTTGAATCACGTAGTAATGTGGTAACACACTGAAGCAGTCAATAAAACCTGGTTTCGATCAATATTTTAGAGGATAACACCGGTTAGGTCTGGGTTAGGTCTGGGATATGCGCGCATCTGGCTTATACTTTCGCCTTTTTCGCAAACTTGTTGGCCAGATCCTGGGTTTTTTCGGATTTGAATAACGCAGTAATGTGGTACCACACTGAAGCAGTCAATTAAACCTGGTTTCGATCAATATTTTAGAGGATAACACCGGTTAGGTCTGGGTTAGGTCTGGGTTATGCCCGCATCTGCCTTATGATTTTGCCTTCTTCGCATACTTGTTGGCCAGATCCTGGGTTTTTTTCGTGTCTGAATCATGTAGTAATGTGGTAACACACTGAAGCAATCAATTAAACCTGGTTTCGGTCAATATTTTAGAGGATAACACCGGTTAGGTCTGGGTTAGGTCTGGGTTATGCCCGCATCTGGCCCATGATTTTGCCTTCTTCGCATACTTGTTGGCCAGATCCTGGGTTTTTTTCGTGTTTGAATCACGTAGTAATGTGGTAATACACTGAAGCAGTCAATTAAACCTGGTTTCGATGAATATTTTGGAGGATAACACCGATTAGGTCTGGGATAGGTCCGGGATATGCCCGCTTCTGGCTCATGATTTTGCCTTCTTCGCATACTTGTTGGCCAGATCCTGGGTTTTTTCGTGTTTGAATCACGTAGTAATGTGGTAACACACTGAAGCAGTCAATTAAACCTGGTTTCGATCAATATTTCAGAGGATAACACCGGTTAGGTCTGGGTTAGGTCTGGGTTATGCCCGCATCTGGCTCATGATTTTGCCTTCATCGCATACTTGTTGGCCAGATCCTGGGTTTTTTCCGTGTTTGAATCACGTAGTAATGTGGTAACACACTGAAGCAGTCAATTAAACCTGGTTTCGATCAATATTTCAGAGGATAACACCGGTTAGGTCTGGGTTAGGTCTGGGAAATGCTCGCATCTGGCTTATACTTTCGCCTTCTTCGCATACTTGTTGGCCAGATCCTGGGTTTTTTTCGTGTTTGAATCACATAGGAATGTGGTAACACACTGAAGCAGTCAATTAAACCTGGATTCGATCAATATTTTAGAGGATAACGCCGGTTAGGTCTGGGTTAGGTCTGGGAAATGCGCGCATCTGGCTTATACTTTCGCCTTTTTCGCAAACTTGTTGGCCAGATCCTGGGGTTTTTTCGTGTTTGAATCATGTAGTAATGTGGTAACACACTGAAGCAGTCAATTAAACCTGGTTTCGATCAATATTTTAGAGGATAACACCGGTTAGGTCTGGTTTAGGTCTGGGTTATGCCCGCAACTGGCTCATGATTTTGCCTTCTTCGCATACTTGTTGGCCAGATCCTGCGTTTTTTTCGTGTTTGAATCACGTAGTAATGTGGTAATACACTGAAGCAGTCAATAAAACCTGGTTTCGATCAATATTTTAGAGGATAACACCGGTTAGGTCTGGGTTAGGTCTGGGTTATGCCCGCATCTGGCCCATGATTTTGCCTTCTTCGCATACTTGTTGGCCAGATCCTGGGTTTTTTTCGTGTTTGAATCACGTAGTAATGTGGTAATACACTGAAGCAGTCAATTAAACCTGGTTTCGATGAATATTTTGGAGGATAACACCGATTAGGTCTGGCATAGCTCCGGGATATGCCCGCTTCTGGCTCATGATTTTGCCTTCTTCGCATACTTGTTGGCCAGATCCTGGGTTTTTTCGTGTTTGAATCACGTAGTAATGTGGTAACACACTGAAGCAGTCAATTAAACCTGGTTTCGACGAATATTTCAGAGGATAACACCGGTTAGGTCTGGGTTAGGTCCGGGATATGCCCGCATCTGGCTCATGATTTTGCCTTCTTCGCATACTTGTTGGCCAGATCCTGGGTTTTCTTCGTGTTTCAATCACGTAGTAATGTGGTAACACACTGAGGCAGTCTATTAAACCTGGATTCGGACAGTATTTTAGAGGATAACACCGGTTAGGTCTGAGTGAAGTCTGGGATTTGCGCGCATCTGGCTTATACTTTCGCCTTTTTCGCAAACTTGTTGGCCAGATCCTGGGTATTTTCCGTGTTTGAATCACGTAGTAATGGGGTAACACACTGAAGCAGTCAATTAAACCTGATTTTGATCAATATTTCAGAGGATAACACCGGTTAGGTCTGGGTTAGGTCTGGGATTTGCGCGCATCTGGCTTATACTTTCGCCTTTTTCGCAAACTTGTTGGCCAGATCCTGGGTATTTTCCGTGTTTGAAACACGTAGTAATGTGGTAACACACTGAAGCAGTCAATTAAACCTGGTTTCGATCAATATTTTAGAGGATAACACCGGTTAGGTCTGGGTTAGGTATGGGAAATGCGCGCATCTGGCTTATACTTTCGCCTTTTTCGCAAACTTGTTGGCCAGATCCTGGGTTTTTTTCGTGTTTGAATCACGTAGTATCGTGGTAATACACTGAAGCTGTCAATTAAACCTGGTTTCGATCAATATTTTAGAGGATAACACCGGTTAGGTCTGGGTTAGGTCTGGGTTATGCCCGCATCTGGCTCATGATTTTGCCTTCATCGCATACTTGTTGGCCAGATCCTGGGTTTTTTCCGTGTTTGAATCACGTAGTAATGTGGTAACACACTGAAGTAGTCAATTAAACCTGGTTTCGATCATTATTTCAGAGGATAACACCGGTTAGGTCTGGGTTAGGTCTGGGAAATGCGCGCATCTGGCTTATTCTTTCGCCTTCTTCGCATACTTCTTGGCCAGATCCTGGGTTTTTTTCGTGATTGAATCACGTAGGAATGTGGTAACACACTGAAGCAGTCAATTAAACCTGGTTTCGATGAATATTTTAGAGGATAACACCGGTTAGGTCTGGGCTAGGTCTGGGATATGCCCGCATCTGGCTCATGATTTTGCCTTCTTCGCATACTTGTTGGCCAGATCCTGGGTTTTTTTCGTGTTTGAATCACGTAGTAATGTGGTAACACACTGAAGCTGTCAATTAAACCTGGTTTCGATCAATATTTTAGAGGATAACACCGGTTAGGTCTGGGTTAGGTCTGGGTTATGCCCGCATCTGGCTCATGATTTTGCCTTCTTCGCATACTTGTTGGCCAGATCCTGGGTTTTTTTCGTGTTTGAATCATGTAGTAATGTGGTAACACACTGAAGCTGTCAATTAAACCTGGTTTCGATCAATATTTTAGAGGATAACACCGGTTAGGTCTGAGTGAAGTCTGGGATTTGCGCGCATCTGGCTTATACTTTCGCCTTTTTCGCAAACTTGTTGGCCAGATCCTGGGTATTTTCCGTGTTTGAATCACGTAGTAATGGGGTAACACACTGAAGCAGTCAATTAAACCTGGTTTCGATCAATATTTCAGAGGATAACACCGGTTAGGTCTGGGTTAGGTCTGGGTTATGCCCGCATCTGGCTCATGATTTTGCCTTCTTCGCACACTTGTTGGCCTGATCCTGGGTTTTTTTCGAGTTTGAATCACGTAGTAATGTGGTAATACACTGAAGCAGTCAATTAAACCTGGTTTCGATCAATATTTTAGAGGATAACACCGGTTAGGTCTGGGTTAGGTCTGGGTTATGCCCGCATCTGGCTCATGATTTTGCCTTCTTCGCATACTTGTTGGCCAGATCCTGGGTTTTTTTCGTGTTTCAATCACGTAGTAATGTTGTACCACACTGAAGCAGTCAATTAAACCTGGTTTTGATCAATATTTCAGAGGATAACACCGGTTGGGTCTGGGTTAGGTCTGGGATGTGCGCGCATCTGGCTTATACTTTCGCATTTATCGCAAACTTGTTGGCCAGATCCTTGGTATTTTCCGTGTTTGAAACACGTAGTAATGTGGTAACACACTGAAGCAGTCAATTAAACCTGGTTTCGATCAATATTTTAGAGGATAACACCGGTTAGGTCTGGGTTAGGTCTGGGTTATGCCCGCATCTGGCTCATGATTTTGCCTTCTTCGCATACTTGTTGGCCAGATCCTGGGTTTTTTCAGTGTTTGAATCACGTAGTAATGTGGTAACACACTGAAGCAGTCAATTAAACCTGGTTTCGATCAATATTTTAGAGGATAACACCGGTTAGGTCTGGGATAGGTCCGGGATATGGCCGCATCTGGCCCATGATTTTGCCTTCTTAGCTTACTTGTTCGCCAGATCCTGGGTTTTTTTCGTGTTTGAATCACGTAGTAATGTGGTAACACACTGAAGCAGTCAATTAAACCTGGTTTCGATCAATATTTCAGAGGATAACACCGGTTAGGTCTGGGTTAGGTCCGGGATATGCCCCCATCTGGCTCATGATTTTGCCTTCTTCGCATACTTGTTGGCCAGATCCTGGGTTTTTTCCGTGTTTGAATCACGTAGTAATGTGGAAATACACTGAAGCAGTCAATTAAACCTGGTTTCGATCAATATTTCAGAGGATAACACCGGTTAGGTCTGGGTTAGGTCTGGGATTTGCACGCATTTGGCTTATACTTTCGCCTTTTTCGCAAATTTGTTGGCCAGATCCTGGGTATTTTCCGTGTTTGAATCACGTAGTAATGTGGTAATACACTGAAGCAGTCAATTAAACCTGGTTTCGATCAATATTTTAGAGGATAACACCGGTTAGGTCTGGGTTAGGTCTGGGATATGCGCGCATCTGGCTTATGCTTTCGCCTTTTTCGCAAACTTGTTGGCCAGATCCTGGATTTTTTCCGTGTTTGAATCACGTAGTAATGTTGTACCACACTGAGGCAGTCAATTAAACCTGGATTCGGACAGTATTTTAGAGGATAACACCGGTTAGGTCTGGGTTAGGTCTGGGATATGCCCGCATCTGGCTCATGATTTTGCCTTCTTCGCATACTTGTTGGCCAGATCCTGGGTTTTTTTCGTGTTTGAATCACGTAGTAATGTGGTAACACACTGAAGCTGTCAATTAAACCTGGTTTCGATCAATATTTTAGAGGATAACACCGGTTAGGTCTGGGTTAGGTCTGGGATATGCGCGCATCTGGCTTATACTTTCGCCTTTTTCGCAAACTTGTTGGCTAGATCCTGGGTTTTTTTCGGGTTTGAATAACGCAGTAATGTGGTACCACAATGAAGCAGTCAATTAAACCTGGTTTCGATCAATATTTTAGAGGATAACGCCGGTTAGGTCTGGGTTAGGTCTGGGAAATGCGCGCATCAGGCTCATGATTTTGCCTTCTTCGCATACTTGTTGGCCAGATCCTGGGTATTTTCCGTGTTTGAATCACGTAGTAATGTGGTAACACACTGAAGCAGTCAATTAAACCTGGTTTCGATCAATATTTCAGAGGATAACACCGGTTAGGTCTGGGTTAGGTCTGGGTTATGCCCGCATCTGGCGCATGATTTTGCCTTCTTCGCATACTTGTTGGCCAGATCCTGGGTTTTTTTCGTGTTTGAATCACGTAGTAATGTGGTAATACACTGAAGCAGTCAATTAAACCTGGTTTCGATCAATATTTTAGAGGATAACACCGGTTAGGTCTGGGTTAGGTCTGGGTTATGCCCGCATCTGGCTCATGATTTTGCCTTCTTCGCATACTTGTTGGCCAGATCCTGGGTTTTTTTCGTGTTTGAATCACGTAGTAATGTGGTAACACACTGAAGCAGACAATTAAACCTGGTTTCGATCAATATTTTAGAGGATAACACCGGTTAGGTCTGGGTTAGGTCTGGGTTATGCCCGCATCTGGCTCATGATTTTGCCCTTCATCGCATACTTGTTGGCCAGATCCTGGGTTTTTTTCGTGTTTGAATCGCGTAGTAATGTGGTAACACACTGAAGCTGTCAATTAAACCTGGTTTCGATCAATATTTCAGAGGATAACACCGGTTAGGTCTGGGTTAGGTCTGGGAAATGCGCGCATCTGGCTTATTCTTTCGCCTTCTTCGCATACTTCTTGGCCAGATCCTGGGTTTTTTTTGTGTTTGAATCACGTAGTAATGTGGTAATACACTGAAGCTGTCAATTAAACCTGGTTTCGATCAATATTTTAGAGGATAACACCGGTTAGGTCTGGGTTAGGTCTGGGTTATACCCGCATCTGGCTCATGATTTTGCCTTCTTCGCATACTTGTTGGCCAGATCCTGGGTTTTTTTCGAGTTTGAATCACGTAGTAATGTGGTAATACACTGAAGCAGTCAATTAAACCTGGTTTCGATCAATATTTTAGAGGATAACACCGGTTAGGTCTGGGTTAGGTCTGGGTTATGCCCGCATCTGGCTCATGATTTTGCCTTCTTCGCATACTTGTTGGCCAGATCCTGGGTTTTTTTCGTGTTTCAATCACGTAGTAATGTTGTACCACACTGAAGCAGTCAATTAAACCTGGTTTTGATCAATATTTCAGAGGATAACACCCGTTAGGTCTGGGTTAGGTCTGGGATTTGCGCGCATCTGGCTTATACTTTCGCCTTTTTCGCAAACTTGTTGGCCAGATCCTGGGTGTTTTCCGTGTTTGAAACACGTAGTAATGTGGTAACACACTGAAGCAGTCAATTAAACCTGGTTTCGATCAATATTTTAGAGGATAACACCGGTTAGGTCTGGGTTAGGTATGGGAAATGCGCGCATCTGGCTTATACTTTCGCCTTTTTCGCAAACTTGTTAGCCAGATCCTGGGTTTTTTTCGTGTTTGAATCACGTAGTAATGTGGTAATACACTGAAGCTGTCAATTAAACCTGGTTTCGATCAATATTTTAGAGGATAACACCGGTTAGGTCTGGGTTAGGTCTGGGTTATGCCCGCATCTGGCTCTTGATTTTGCCTTCATCGCATACTTGTTGGCCAGATCCTGGGTTTTTTCCGTGTTTGAATCACGTAGTAATGTGGTAATACACAGAAGCAGTCAATTAAACCTGGTTTCGATCAATATTTTAGAGGATAACACCGGTTAGGTCTGGGTTAGGTCTGGGTTATGCCCGCATCTGGCTCATGATTTTGCCTTCTTCGCATACTTGTTGGCCAGATCCTGGGTTTTTTTCGTGTTTCAATCACGTAGTAATGTTGTACCACACTGAAGCAGTCAATTAAACCTGGTTTTGATCAATATTTCAGAGGATAACACCGGTTAGGTCTGGGTTAGGTCTGGGATTTGCGCGCATCTGGCTTATACTTTCGCCTTTTTCGCAAACTTGTTGGCCAGATCCTGGGTATTTTCCGTGTTTGAAACACGTAGTAATGTGGTAACACACTGAAGCAGTCAATTAAACCTGGTTTCGATCAATATTTTAGAGGATAACACCGGCTAGGTCTGGGTTAGGTATGGGAAATGCGCGCATCTGGCTTATACTTTCGCCTTTTTCGCAAACTTGTTGGCCAGATCCTGGGTTTTTTTCGTGTTTGAATCACGTAGTAATGTGGTAATACACTGAAGCTGTCAATTAAACCTGGTTTCGATCAATATTTTAGAGGATAACACCGGTTAGGTCTGGGTTAGGTCTGGGTTATGCCCGCATCTGGCTCATGATTTTGCCTTCATCGCATACTTGTTGGCCAGATCCTGGGTTTTTTCCGTGTTTGAATCACGTAGTAATGTGGTAACACACTGAAGTAGTCAATTAAACCTGGTTTCGATCATTATTTCAGAGGATAACACCGGTTAGGTCTGGGTTAGGTCTGGGAAATGCGCGCATCTGGCTTATTCTTTCGCCTTCTTCGCATACTTCTTGGCCAGATCCTGGGTTTTTTTCGTGATTGATTCACGTAGGAATGTGGTAACACACTGAAGCAGTCAATTAAACCTGGTTTCGATGAATATTTTAGAGGATAACACCGGTTAGGTCTGGGCTAGGTCCGGGATATGCCCGCATCTGGCTCATGATTTTGCCTTCTTCGCATACTTGTTGGCCAGATCCTGGGTTTTTTTCGTGTTTGAATCACGTAGTAATGTGGTAACACACTGAAGCTGTCAATTAAACCTGGTTTCGATCAATATTTTAGAGGATAACACCGGTTAGGTCTGGGTTAGGTCTGGGTTATGCCCGCATCTGGCTCATGATTTTGCCTTCTTCGCATACTTGTTGGCCAGATCCTGGGTTTTTTTCGTGTTTGAATCATGTAGTAATGTGGTAACACACTGAAGCTGTCAATTAAACCTGGTTTCGATCAATATTTTAGAGGATAACACCGGTTAGGTCTGAGTGAAGTCTGGGATTTGCGCGCATCTGGCTCATGATTTTGCCTTCTTCGCATACTTGTTGGCCAGATCCTGGGTTTTTTCAGTGTTTGAATCACGTAGTAATGTGGTAACACACTGAAGCAGTCAATTAAACCTGGTTTCGATCAATATTTTAGAGGATAACACCGGTTAGGTCTGGGTTAGGTATGGGAAATGCGCGCATCTGGCTTATACTTTCGCCTTTTTCGCAAACTTGTTGGCCAGATCCTGGGTATTTTCCGTGTTTGAATCACGTAGTAATGGGGTAACACACTGAAGCAGTCAATTAAACCTGATTTTGATCAATATTTCAGAGGATAACACCGGTTAGGTCTGGGTTAGGTCTGGGATTTGCGCGCATCTGGCTTATACTTTCGCCTTTTTCGCAAACTTGTTGGCCAGATCCTGGGTATTTTCCGTGTTTGAAACACGTAGTAATGTGGTAACACACTGAAGCAGTCAATTAAACCTGGTTTCGATCAATATTTTAGAGGATAACACCGGTTAGGTCTGGGTTAGGTATGGGAAATGCGCGCATCTGGCTTATACTTTCGCCTTTTTCGCAAACTTGTTGGCCAGATCCTGGGTTTTTTTCGTGTTTGAATCACGTAGTATCGTGGTAATACACTGAAGCTGTCAATTAAACCTGGTTTCGATCAATATTTTAGAGGATAACACCGGTTAGGTCTGGGTTAGGTCTGGGTTATGCCCGCATCTGGCTCATGATTTTGCCTTCATCGCATACTTGTTGGCCAGATCCTGGGTTTTTTCCGTGTTTGAATCACGTAGTAATGTGGTAACACACTGAAGTAGTCAATTAAACCTGGTTTCGATCATTATTTCAGAGGATAACACCGGTTAGGTCTGGGTTAGGTCTGGGAAATGCGCGCATCTGGCTTATTCTTTCGCCTTCTTCGCATACTTCTTGGCCAGATCCTGGGTTTTTTTCGTGATTGAATCACGTAGGAATGTGGTAACACACTGAAGCAGTCAATTAAACCTGGTTTCGATGAATATTTTAGAGGATAACACCGGTTAGGTCTGGGCTAGGTCTGGGATATGCCCGCATCTGGCTCATGATTTTGCCTTCTTCGCATACTTGTTGGCCAGATCCTGGGTTTTTTTCGTGTTTGAATCACGTAGTAATGTGGTAACACACTGAAGCTGTCAATTAAACCTGGTTTCGATCAATATTTTAGAGGATAACACCGGTTAGGTCTGGGTTAGGTCTGGGTTATGCCCGCATCTGGCTCATGATTTTGCCTTCTTCGCATACTTGTTGGCCAGATCCTGGGTTTTTTTCGTGTTTGAATCATGTAGTAATGTGGTAACACACTGAAGCTGTCAATTAAACCTGGTTTCGATCAATATTTTAGAGGATAACACCGGTTAGGTCTGAGTGAAGTCTGGGATTTGCGCGCATCTGGCTTATACTTTCGCCTTTTTCGCAAACTTGTTGGCCAGATCCTGGGTATTTTCCGTGTTTGAATCACGTAGTAATGGGGTAACACACTGAAGCAGTCAATTAAACCTGGTTTCGATCAATATTTCAGAGGATAACACCGGTTAGGTCTGGGTTAGGTCTGGGTTATGCCCGCATCTGGCTCATGATTTTGCCTTCTTCGCACACTTGTTGGCCTGATCCTGGGTTTTTTTCGAGTTTGAATCACGTAGTAATGTGGTAATACACTGAAGCAGTCAATTAAACCTGGTTTCGATCAATATTTTAGAGGATAACACCGGTTAGGTCTGGGTTAGGTCTGGGTTATGCCCGCATCTGGCTCATGATTTTGCCTTCTTCGCATACTTGTTGGCCAGATCCTGGGTTTTTTTCGTGTTTCAATCACGTAGTAATGTTGTACCACACTGAAGCAGTCAATTAAACCTGGTTTTGATCAATATTTCAGAGGATAACACCGGTTGGGTCTGGGTTAGGTCTGGGATGTGCGCGCATCTGGCTTATACTTTCGCATTTATCGCAAACTTGTTGGCCAGATCCTTGGTATTTTCCGTGTTTGAAACACGTAGTAATGTGGTAACACACTGAAGCAGTCAATTAAACCTGGTTTCGATCAATATTTTAGAGGATAACACCGGTTAGGTCTGGGTTAGGTCTGGGTTATGCCCGCATCTGGCTCATGATTTTGCCTTCTTCGCATACTTGTTGGCCAGATCCTGGGTTTTTTCAGTGTTTGAATCACGTAGTAATGTGGTAACACACTGAAGCAGTCAATTAAACCTGGTTTCGATCAATATTTTAGAGGATAACACCGGTTAGGTCTGGGATAGGTCCGGGATATGGCCGCATCTGGCCCATGATTTTGCCTTCTTAGCTTACTTGTTCGCCAGATCCTGGGTTTTTTTCGTGTTTGAATCACGTAGTAATGTGGTAACACACTGAAGCAGTCAATTAAACCTGGTTTCGATCAATATTTCAGAGGATAACACCGGTTAGGTCTGGGTTAGGTCCGGGATATGCCCCCATCTGGCTCATGATTTTGCCTTCTTCGCATACTTGTTGGCCAGATCCTGGGTTTTTTCCGTGTTTGAATCACGTAGTAATGTGGAAATACACTGAAGCAGTCAATTAAACCTGGTTTCGATCAATATTTCAGAGGATAACACCGGTTAGGTCTGGGTTAGGTCTGGGATTTGCACGCATTTGGCTTATACTTTCGCCTTTTTCGCAAATTTGTTGGCCAGATCCTGGGTATTTTCCGTGTTTGAATCACGTAGTAATGTGGTAATACACTGAAGCAGTCAATTAAACCTGGTTTCGATCAATATTTTAGAGGATAACACCGGTTAGGTCTGGGTTAGGTCTGGGATATGCGCGCATCTGGCTTATGCTTTCGCCTTTTTCGCAAACTTGTTGGCCAGATCCTGGATTTTTTCCGTGTTTGAATCACGTAGTAATGTTGTACCACACTGAGGCAGTCAATTAAACCTGGATTCGGACAGTATTTTAGAGGATAACACCGGTTAGGTCTGGGTTAGGTCTGGGATATGCCCGCATCTGGCTCATGATTTTGCCTTCTTCGCATACTTGTTGGCCAGATCCTGGGTTTTTTTCGTGTTTGAATCACGTAGTAATGTGGTAACACACTGAAGCTGTCAATTAAACCTGGTTTCGATCAATATTTTAGAGGATAACACCGGTTAGGTCTGGGTTAGGTCTGGGATATGCGCGCATCTGGCTTATACTTTCGCCTTTTTCGCAAACTTGTTGGCTAGATCCTGGGTTTTTTTCGGGTTTGAATAACGCAGTAATGTGGTACCACAATGAAGCAGTCAATTAAACCTGGTTTCGATCAATATTTTAGAGGATAACGCCGGTTAGGTCTGGGTTAGGTCTGGGAAATGCGCGCATCAGGCTCATGATTTTGCCTTCTTCGCATACTTGTTGGCCAGATCCTGGGTATTTTCCGTGTTTGAATCACGTAGTAATGTGGTAACACACTGAAGCAGTCAATTAAACCTGGTTTCGATCAATATTTCAGAGGATAACACCGGTTAGGTCTGGGTTAGGTCTGGGTTATGCCCGCATCTGGCGCATGATTTTGCCTTCTTCGCATACTTGTTGGCCAGATCCTGGGTTTTTTTCGTGTTTGAATCACGTAGTAATGTGGTAATACACTGAAGCAGTCAATTAAACCTGGTTTCGATCAATATTTTAGAGGATAACACCGGTTAGGTCTGGGTTAGGTCTGGGTTATGCCCGCATCTGGCTCATGATTTTGCCTTCTTCGCATACTTGTTGGCCAGATCCTGGGTTTTTTTCGTGTTTGAATCACGTAGTAATGTGGTAACACACTGAAGCAGACAATTAAACCTGGTTTCGATCAATATTTTAGAGGATAACACCGGTTAGGTCTGGGTTAGGTCTGGGTTATGCCCGCATCTGGCTCATGATTTTGCCCTTCATCGCATACTTGTTGGCCAGATCCTGGGTTTTTTTCGTGTTTGAATCGCGTAGTAATGTGGTAACACACTGAAGCTGTCAATTAAACCTGGTTTCGATCAATATTTCAGAGGATAACACCGGTTAGGTCTGGGTTAGGTCTGGGAAATGCGCGCATCTGGCTTATTCTTTCGCCTTCTTCGCATACTTCTTGGCCAGATCCTGGGTTTTTTTTGTGTTTGAATCACGTAGTAATGTGGTAATACACTGAAGCTGTCAATTAAACCTGGTTTCGATCAATATTTTAGAGGATAACACCGGTTAGGTCTGGGTTAGGTCTGGGTTATACCCGCATCTGGCTCATGATTTTGCCTTCTTCGCATACTTGTTGGCCAGATCCTGGGTTTTTTTCGAGTTTGAATCACGTAGTAATGTGGTAATACACTGAAGCAGTCAATTAAACCTGGTTTCGATCAATATTTTAGAGGATAACACCGGTTAGGTCTGGGTTAGGTCTGGGTTATGCCCGCATCTGGCTCATGATTTTGCCTTCTTCGCATACTTGTTGGCCAGATCCTGGGTTTTTTTCGTGTTTCAATCACGTAGTAATGTTGTACCACACTGAAGCAGTCAATTAAACCTGGTTTTGATCAATATTTCAGAGGATAACACCCGTTAGGTCTGGGTTAGGTCTGGGATTTGCGCGCATCTGGCTTATACTTTCGCCTTTTTCGCAAACTTGTTGGCCAGATCCTGGGTGTTTTCCGTGTTTGAAACACGTAGTAATGTGGTAACACACTGAAGCAGTCAATTAAACCTGGTTTCGATCAATATTTTAGAGGATAACACCGGTTAGGTCTGGGTTAGGTATGGGAAATGCGCGCATCTGGCTTATACTTTCGCCTTTTTCGCAAACTTGTTAGCCAGATCCTGGGTTTTTTTCGTGTTTGAATCACGTAGTAATGTGGTAATACACTGAAGCTGTCAATTAAACCTGGTTTCGATCAATATTTTAGAGGATAACACCGGTTAGGTCTGGGTTAGGTCTGGGTTATGCCCGCATCTGGCTCTTGATTTTGCCTTCATCGCATACTTGTTGGCCAGATCCTGGGTTTTTTCCGTGTTTGAATCACGTAGTAATGTGGTAATACACAGAAGCAGTCAATTAAACCTGGTTTCGATCAATATTTTAGAGGATAACACCGGTTAGGTCTGGGTTAGGTCTGGGTTATGCCCGCATCTGGCTCATGATTTTGCCTTCTTCGCATACTTGTTGGCCAGATCCTGGGTTTTTTTCGTGTTTCAATCACGTAGTAATGTTGTACCACACTGAAGCAGTCAATTAAACCTGGTTTTGATCAATATTTCAGAGGATAACACCGGTTAGGTCTGGGTTAGGTCTGGGATTTGCGCGCATCTGGCTTATACTTTCGCCTTTTTCGCAAACTTGTTGGCCAGATCCTGGGTATTTTCCGTGTTTGAAACACGTAGTAATGTGGTAACACACTGAAGCAGTCAATTAAACCTGGTTTCGATCAATATTTTAGAGGATAACACCGGCTAGGTCTGGGTTAGGTATGGGAAATGCGCGCATCTGGCTTATACTTTCGCCTTTTTCGCAAACTTGTTGGCCAGATCCTGGGTTTTTTTCGTGTTTGAATCACGTAGTAATGTGGTAATACACTGAAGCTGTCAATTAAACCTGGTTTCGATCAATATTTTAGAGGATAACACCGGTTAGGTCTGGGTTAGGTCTGGGTTATGCCCGCATCTGGCTCATGATTTTGCCTTCATCGCATACTTGTTGGCCAGATCCTGGGTTTTTTCCGTGTTTGAATCACGTAGTAATGTGGTAACACACTGAAGTAGTCAATTAAACCTGGTTTCGATCATTATTTCAGAGGATAACACCGGTTAGGTCTGGGTTAGGTCTGGGAAATGCGCGCATCTGGCTTATTCTTTCGCCTTCTTCGCATACTTCTTGGCCAGATCCTGGGTTTTTTTCGTGATTGATTCACGTAGGAATGTGGTAACACACTGAAGCAGTCAATTAAACCTGGTTTCGATGAATATTTTAGAGGATAACACCGGTTAGGTCTGGGCTAGGTCCGGGATATGCCCGCATCTGGCTCATGATTTTGCCTTCTTCGCATACTTGTTGGCCAGATCCTGGGTTTTTTTCGTGTTTGAATCACGTAGTAATGTGGTAACACACTGAAGCTGTCAATTAAACCTGGTTTCGATCAATATTTTAGAGGATAACACCGGTTAGGTCTGGGTTAGGTCTGGGTTATGCCCGCATCTGGCTCATGATTTTGCCTTCTTCGCATACTTGTTGGCCAGATCCTGGGTTTTTTTCGTGTTTGAATCATGTAGTAATGTGGTAACACACTGAAGCTGTCAATTAAACCTGGTTTCGATCAATATTTTAGAGGATAACACCGGTTAGGTCTGAGTGAAGTCTGGGATTTGCGCGCATCTGGCTCATGATTTTGCCTTCTTCGCATACTTGTTGGCCAGATCCTGGGTTTTTTCAGTGTTTGAATCACGTAGTAATGTGGTAACACACTGAAGCAGTCAATTAAACCTGGTTTCGATCAATATTTTAGAGGATAACACCGGTTAGGTCTGGGATAGGTCCGGGATATGGCCGCATCTGGCCCATGATTTTGCCTTCTTAGCTTACTTGTTCGCCAGATCCTGGGTTTTTTTCGTGTTTGAATCACGTAGTAATGTGGTAACACACTGAAGCAGTCAATTAAACCTGGTTTCGATCAATATTTCAGAGGATAACACCGGTTAGGTCTGGGTTAGGTCCGGGATATGCCCCCATCTGGCTCATGATTTTGCCTTCTTCGCATACTTGTTGGCCAGATCCTGGGTTTTTTCCGTGTTTGAATCACGTAGTAATGTGGAAATACACTGAAGCAGTCAATTAAACCTGGTTTCGATCAATATTTCAGAGGATAACACCGGTTAGGTCTGGGTTAGGTCTGGGATTTGCACGCATTTGGCTTATACTTTCGCCTTTTTCGCAAACTTGTTGGCCAGATCCTGGGTATTTTCCGTGTTTGAATCACGTAGTAATGTGGTAATACACTGAAGCAGTCAATTAAACCTGGTTTCGATCAATATTTTAGAGGATAACACCGGTTAGGTCTGGGTTAGGTCTGGGATATGCGCGCATCTGGCTTATGCTTTCGCCTTTTTCGCAAACTTGTTGGCCAGATCCTGGATTTTTTCCGTGTTTGAATCACGTAGTAATGTTGTACCACACTGAGGCAGTCAATTAAACCTGGATTCGGACAGTATTTGAGAGGATAACACCGGTTAGGTCTGGGTTAGGTCTGGGATATGCCCGCATCTGGCTCATGATTTTGCCTTCTTCGCATACTTGTTGGCCAGATCCTGGGTTTTTTTCGTGTTTGAATCACGTAGTAATGTGGTAACACACTGAAGCTGTCAATTAAACCTGGTTTCGATCAATATTTTAGAGGATAACACCGGTTAGGTCTGGGTTAGGTCTGGGATATGCGCGCATCTGGCTTATACTTTCGCCTTTTTCGCAAACTTGTTGGCTAGATCCTGGGTTTTTTTCGGGTTTGAATAACGCAGTAATGTGGTACCACACTGAAGCAGTCAATTAAACCTGGTTTCGATCAATATTTTAGAGGATAACGCCGGTTAGGTCTGGGTTAGGTCTGGGAAATGCGCGCATCAGGCTCATGATTTTGCCTTCTTCGCATACTTGTTGGCCAGATCCTGGGTATTTTCCGTGTTTGAATCACGTAGTAATGTGGTAACACACTGAAGCAGTCAATTAAACCTGGTTTCGATCAATATTTCAGAGGATAACACCGGTTAGGTCTGGGTTAGGTCTGGGTTATGCCCGCATCTGGCGCATGATTTTGCCTTCTTCGCATACTTGTTGGCCAGATCCTGGGTTTTTTTCGTGTTTGAATCACGTAGTAATGTGGTAATACACTGAAGCAGTCAATTAAACCTGGTTTCGATCAATATTTTAGAGGATAACACCGGTTAGGTCTGGGTTAGGTCTGGGTTATGCCCGCATCTGGCTCATGATTTTGCCTTCTTCGCATACTTGTTGGCCAGATCCTGGGTTTTTTTCGTGTTTGAATCACGTAGTAATGTGGTAACACACTGAAGCAGACAATTAAACCTGGTTTCGATCAATATTTTAGAGGATAACACCGGTTAGGTCTGGGTTAGGTCTGGGTTATGCCCGCATCTGGCTCATGATTTTGCCTTCATCGCATACTTGTTGGCCAGATCCTGGGTTTTTTCCGTGTTTGAATCACGTAGTAATGTGGTAACACACTGAAGCAGTCAATTAAACCTGGTTTCGATCAATATTTCAGAGGATAACACCGGTTAGGTCTGGGTTAGGTCTGGGAAATGCGCGCATCTGGCTTATACTTTCGCCTTCTTCGCATACTTGTTGGCCAGATCCTGGGTTTTTTTCGTGTTTGAATCACGTAGGAATGTGGTAACACACTGAAGCAGTCAATTAAACCTGGTTTCGATCAATATTTTAGAGGATAACGCCGGTTAGGTCTGGGTTAGGTCTGGGAAATGCGCGCATCTGGCTTATACTTTCGCCTTTTTCGCAAACTTGTTGGCCAGATCCTGGGGTTTTTTCGTGTTTGAATCATGTAGTAATGTGGTAACACACTGAAGCAGTCAATTAAACCTGGTTTCGATCAATATTTTAGAGGATAACACCGGTTAGGTCTGGGTTAGGTCTGGGTTATACCCGCAACTGGCTCATGATTTTGCCTTCTTCGCATACTTGTTGGCCAGATCCTGCGTTTTTTTCGTGTTTGAATCACGTAGTAATGTGGTAACACACTGAAGGAGTCAATTGAACCTGGGTTCGATCATTATTTTAGAGGATAACACAGGTTAGGTCTGGGTTAGGTCTGGGTTATGCCCGCATCTGGCTCATGATTTTGCCTTCTTCGCATACTTGTTGGCCAGATCCTGGGCTTCTTTCGTGTTTGAATCACGTAGTAATGTGGTAACACACTGAAGCAGTCAATAAAACCTGGTTTCGATCAATATTTTAGAGGATAACACCGGTTAGGTCTGGGTTAGGTCTGGGATATGCGCGCATCTGGCTTATACTTTCGCCTTTTTCGCAAACTTGTTGGCCAGATCCTGGGGTTTTTTCGGATTTGAATAACGCAGTAATGTGGTACCACACTGAAGCAGTCAATTAAACCTGGTTTCGATCAATATTTTAGAGGATAACACCGGTTAGGTCTGGGTTATGCCCGCATCTGCCTTATGATTTTGCCTTCTTCGCATACTTGTTGGCCAGATCCTGGGTTTTTTTCGTGTCTGAATCATGTAGTAATGTGGTAACACACTGAAGCAATCAATTAAACCTGGTTTCGGTCAATATTTTAGAGGATAACACCGGTTAGGTCTGGGTTAGGTCTGGGTTATGCCCGCATCTGGCCCATGATTTTGCCTTCTTCGCATACTTGTTGGCCAGATCCTGGGTTTTTTTCGTGTTTGAATCACGTAGTAATGTGGTAATACACTGAAGCAGTCAATTAAACCTGGTTTCGATGAATATTTTGGAGGATAACACCGATTAGGTCTGGGATAGGTCCGGGATATGCCCGCTTCTGGCTCATGATTTTGCCTTCTTCGCATACTTGTTGGCCAGATCCTGGGTTTTTTCGTGTTTGAATCACGTAGTAATGTGGTAACACACTGAAGCAGTCAATTAAACCTGGTTTCGATTAATATTTCAGAGGATAACACCGGTTAGGTCTGGGTTAGGTCTGGGTTATGCCCGCATCTGGCTCATGATTTTGCCTTCATCGCATACTTGTTGGCCAGATCCTGGGTTTTTTCCGTGTTTGAATCACGTAGTAATGTGGTAACACACTGAAGCAGTCAATTAAACCTGGTTTCGATCAATATTTCAGAGGATAACACCGGTTAGGTCTGGGTTAGGTCTGGGTTATGCCCGCAACTGGCTCATGATTTTGCCTTCTTCGCATACTTGTTGGCCAGATCCTGCGTTTTTTTCGTGTTTGAATCACGTAGTAATGTGGTAATACACTGAAGCAGTCAATAAAACCTGGTTTCGATCAATATTTTAGAGGATAACACCGGTTAGGTCTGGGTTAGGTCTGGGTTATGCCCGCATCTGGCCCATGATTTTGCCTTCTTCGCATACTTGTTGGCCAGATCCTGGGTTTTTTTCGTGTTTGAATCACGTAGTAATGTGGTAATACACTGAAGCAGTCAATTAAACCTGGTTTCGATGAATATTTTGGAGGATAACACCGATTAGGTCTGGGATAGGTCCGGGATATGCCCGCTTCTGGCTCATGATTTTGCCTTCTTCGCATACTTGTTGGCCAGATCCTGGGTTTTTTCGTGTTTGAATCACGTAGTAATGTGGTAACACACTGAAGCAGTCAATTAAACCTGGTTTCGACGAATATTTTAGTGGATAACACCGGTTAGGTCTGGGTTAGGTCTGGGATATGCGCGCATCTGGCTTATACTTTCGCCTTTTTCGCAAACTTGTTGGCCAGATCCTGGGGTTTTTTCGGATTTGAATAACGCAGTAATGTGGTACCACACTGAAGCAGTCAATTAAACCTGGTTTCGATCAATATTTTAGAGGATAACGCCGGTTAGGTCTGGGTTAGGTCTGGGAAATGCGCGCATCTGGCTTATACTTTCGCCTTTTTCGCAAACTTGTTGGCCAGATCCTGGGGTTTTTTCGTGTTTGAATCATGTAGTAATGTGGTAACACACTGAAGCAGTCAATTAAACCTGGTTTCGATCAATATTTTAGAGGATAACACCGGTTAGGTCTGGGTTAGGTCTGGGTTATGCCCGCAACTGGCTCATGATTTTGCCTTCTTCGCATACTTGTTGGCCAGATCCTGCGTTTTTTTCGTGTTTGAATCACGTAGTAATGTGGTAATACACTGAAGCAGTCAATAAAACCTGGTTTCGATCAATATTTTAGAGGATAACACCGGTTAGGTCTGGGTTAGGTCTGGGTTATGCCCGCATCTGGCTCATGGTTTTGCCTTCTTCGCATACTTGTTGGCCAGATCCTGGGCTTCTTTCGTGTTTGAATCACGTAGTAATGTGGTAACACACTGAAGCAGTCAATAAAACCTGGTTTCGATCAATATTTTAGAGGATAACACCGGTTAGGTCTGGGTTAGGTCTGGGATATGCGCGCATCTGGCTTATACTTTCGCCTTTTTCGCAAACTTGTTGGCCAGATCCTGGGGTTTTTTCGGATTTGAATAACGCAGTAATGTGGTACCACACTGAAGCAGTCAATTAAACCTGGTTTCGATCAATATTTTAGAGGATAACACCGGTTAGGTCTGGGTTAGGTCTGGGTTATGCCCGCATCTGCCTTATGATTTTGCCTTCTTCGCATACTTGTTGGCCAGATCCTGGGTTTTTTTCGTGTCTGAATCATGTAGTAATGTGGTAACACACTGAAGCAATCAATTAAACCTGGTTTCGGTCAATATTTTAGAGGATAACACCGGTTAGGTCTGGGTTAGGTCTGGGTTATGCCCGCATCTGGCCCATGATTTTGCCTTCTTCGCATACTTGTTGGCCAGATCCTGGGTTTTTTTCGTGTTTGAATCACGTAGTAATGTGGTAATACACTGAAGCAGTCAATTAAACCTGGTTTCGATGAATATTTTGGAGGATAACACCGATTAGGTCTGGGATAGGTCCGGGATATGCCCGCTTCTGGCTCATGATTTTGCCTTCTTCGCATACTTGTTGGCCAGATCCTGGGTTTTTTCGTGTTTGAATCACGTAGTAATGTGGTAACACACTGAAGCAGTCAATTAAACCTGGTTTCGATTAATATTTCAGAGGATAACACCGGTTAGGTCTGGGTTAGGTCTGGGTTATGCCCGCATCTGGCTCATGATTTTGCCTTCATCGCATACTTGTTGGCCAGATCCTGGGTTTTTTCCGTGTTTGAATCACGTAGTAATGTGGTAACACACTGAAGCAGTCAATTAAACCTGGTTTCGATCAATATTTCAGAGGATAACACCGGTTAGGTCTGGGTTAGGTCTGGGTTATGCCCGCAACTGGCTCATGATTTTGCCTTCTTCGCATACTTGTTGGCCAGATCCTGCGTTTTTTTCGTGTTTGAATCACGTAGTAATGTGGTAATACACTGAAGCAGTCAATAAAACCTGGTTTCGATCAATATTTTAGAGGATAACACCGGTTAGGTCTGGGTTAGGTCTGGGTTATGCCCGCATCTGGCCCATGATTTTGCCTTCTTCGCATACTTGTTGGCCAGATCCTGGGTTTTTTTCGTGTTTGAATCACGTAGTAATGTGGTAATACACTGAAGCAGTCAATTAAACCTGGTTTCGATGAATATTTTGGAGGATAACACCGATTAGGTCTGGGATAGGTCCGGGATATGCCCGCTTCTGGCTCATGATTTTGCCTTCTTCGCATACTTGTTGGCCAGATCCTGGGTTTTTTCGTGTTTGAATCACGTAGTAATGTGGTAACACACTGAAGCAGTCAATTAAACCTGGTTTCGACGAATATTTTAGAGGATAACACCGGTTAGGTCTGGGTTAGGTCCGGGATATGCCCGCATCTGGCTCATGATTTTGCCTTCTTCGCATACTTGTTGGCCAGATCCTGGTGTTTTTTTCGTGTCTGAATCACGTAGGAATGTGGTAACACACTGAAGCAGTCAATTAAACCTGGTTTCGATCAATATTTTAGAGGATAACGCCGGTTAGGTCTGGGTTAGGTCTGGGAAATGCGCGCATCTGGCTTATACTTTCGCCTTTTTCGCAAACTTGTTGGCCAGATCCTGGGGTTTTTTCGTGTTTGAATCATGTAGTAATGTGGTAACACACTGAAGCAGTCAATTAAACCTGGTTTCGATCAATATTTTAGAGGATAACACCGGTTAGGTCTGGGTTAGGTCTGGGTTATGCCCGCAACTGGCTCATGATTTTGCCTTCTTCGCATACTTGTTGGCCAGATCCTGCGTTTTTTTCGTGTTTGAATCACGTAGTAATGTGGTAATACACTGAAGCAGTCAATAAAACCTGGTTTCGATCAATATTTTAGAGGATAACACCGGTTAGGTCTGGGTTAGGTCTGGGTTATGCCCGCATCTGGCTCATGATTTTGCCTTCTTCGCATACTTGTTGGCCAGATCCTGGGCTTCTTTCGTGTTTGAATCACGTAGTAATGTGGTAACACACTGAAGCAGTCAATAAAACCTGGTTTCGATCAATATTTTAGAGGATAACACCGGTTAGGTCTGGGTTAGGTCTGGGATATGCGCGCATCTGGCTTATACTTTCGCCTTTTTCGCAAACTTGTTGGCCAGATCCTGGGTTTTTTCGGATTTGAATAACGCAGTAATGTGGTACCACACTGAAGCAGTCAATTAAACCTGGTTTCGATCAATATTTTAGAGGATAACACCGGTTAGGTCTGGGTTAGGTCTGGGTTATGCCCGCATCTGCCTTATGATTTTGCCTTCTTCGCATACTTGTTGGCCAGATCCTGGGTTTTTTTCGTGTCTGAATCATGTAGTAATGTGGTAACACACTGAAGCAATCAATTAAACCTGGTTTCGGTCAATATTTTAGAGGATAACACCGGTTAGGTCTGGGTTAGGTCTGGGTTAGGTCTGGGTTATGCCCGCATCTGGCCCATGATTTTGCCTTCTTCGCATACTTGTTGGCCAGATCCTGGGTTTTTTTCGTGTTTGAATCACGTAGTAATGTGGTAATACACTGAAGCAGTCAATTAAACCTGGTTTCGATGAATATTTTGGAGGATAACACCGATTAGGTCTGGGATAGGTCCGGGATATGCCCGCTTCTGGCTCATGATTTTGCCTTCTTCGCATACTTGTTGGCCAGATCCTGGGTTTTTTCGTGTTTGAATCACGTAGTAATGTGGTAACACACTGAAGCAGTCAATTAAACCTGGTTTCGATCAATATTTCAGAGGATAACACCGGTTAGGTCTGGGTTAGGTCTGGGTTATGCCCGCATCTGGCTCATGATTTTGCCTTCATCGCATACTTGTTGGCCAGATCCTGGGTTTTTTCCGTGTTTGAATCACGTAGTAATGTGGTAACACACTGAAGCAGTCAATTAAACCTGGTTTCGATCAATATTTCAGAGGATAACACCGGTTAGGTCTGGGTTAGGTCTGGGAAATGCTCGCATCTGGCTTATACTTTCGCCTTCTTCGCATACTTGTTGGCCAGATCCTGGGTTTTTTTCGTGTTTGAATCACATAGGAATGTGGTAACACACTGAAGCAGTCAATTAAACCTGGATTCGATCAATATTTTAGAGGATAACGCCGGTTAGGTCTGGGTTAGGTCTGGGAAATGCGCGCATCTGGCTTATACTTTCGCCTTTTTCGCAAACTTGTTGGCCAGATCCTGGGGTTTTTTCGTGTTTGAATCATGTAGTAATGTGGTAACACACTGAAGCAGTCAATTAAACCTGGTTTCGATCAATATTTTAGAGGATAACACCGGTTAGGTCTGGTTTAGGTCTGGGTTATGCCCGCAACTGGCTCATGATTTTGCCTTCTTCGCATACTTGTTGGCCAGATCCTGCGTTTTTTTCGTGTTTGAATCACGTAGTAATGTGGTAATACACTGAAGCAGTCAATAAAACCTGGTTTCGATCAATATTTTAAAGGATAACACCGGTTAGGTCTGGGTTAGGTCTGGGTTATGCCCGCATCTGGCCCATGATTTTGCCTTCTTCGCATACTTGTTGGCCAGATCCTGGGTTTTTTTCGTGTTTGAATCACGTAGTAATGTGGTAATACACTGAAGCAGTCAATTAAACCTGGTTTCGATGAATATTTTGGAGGATAACACCGATTAGGTCTGGCATAGCTCCGGGATATGCCCGCTTCTGGCTCATGATTTTGCCTTCTTCGCATACTTGTTGGCCAGATCCTGGGTTTTTTCGTGTTTGAATCACGTAGTAATGTGGTAACACACTGAAGCAGTCAATTAAACCTGGTTTCGACGAATATTTCAGAGGATAACACCGGTTAGGTCTGGGTTAGGTCCGGGATATGCCCGCATCTGGCTCATGATTTTGCCTTCTTCGCATACTTGTTGGCCAGATCCTGGGTTTTCTTCGTGTTTCAATCACGTAGTAATGTGGTAACACACTGAGGCAGTCTATTAAACCTGGATTCGGACAGTATTTTAGAGGATAACACCGGTTAGGTCTGGGTTAGGTCTGGGTTATGCCCGCATCTGGCTCATGATTTTGCCTTCTTCGCATACTTGTTGGCCAGATCCTGGGTTTTTTCCTTGTTTGAATCACGTAGTAATGTGGTAACACACTGAAGCTGTCAATTAAACCTGGTTTCGATCAATATTTCAGAGGATAACACCGGTTAGGTCTGGGTTAGGTCCGGGATATGCCCGCATCTGGCTCATGATTTTGCCTTCTTCGCATACTTGTTGGCCAGATCCTGGGTTTTTTTCGTGTTTGAATCACGTAGTAATGTGGTACCACACTGAGGCAGTCAATTAAACCTGGTTTCGATCAATATTTCAGAGGATAACGCCGGTTAGGTCTGGGTTAGGTCTGGGAAATGCGCGCATCTGGCTTATACTTTCGCCTTCTTCGCATACTTGTTGGCCAGATCCTGGGTTTTTTCCGTGTTTGAATCACGTAGTAATGTGGTACCACACTGAGGCAGTCAATTAAACCTGATTTCGACGAATATTTTAGAGGATAACACCGGTTAGGTCTGGGTTAGGTCTGGGTTATGCCTGCATCTGGCTCATGATTTTGCCTTCTTCGCATACTTGTTGGCCAGATCCTGGGTTTTTTTCGTGTTTGAATCACGTAGTAATGTGGTAATACACTGAAGCTGTCAATTAAACCTGGTTTCGATCAATATTTTAGAGGATAACACCGGTTAGGGCTGGGTTAGGTCTGGGTTATGCCCGCATCTGGCTCATGACTTTGCCTTCTTCGCATACTTGTTGGCCAGATCCTGGGTTTTTTTCGTGTTTGAATCACGTAGTGATGTGGTAATACACTGAAGCAGTCAATTAAACCTGGTTTCGATCAATATTTTAGAGGATAACACCGGTTAGGTCTGGGTTAGGTCTGGGATATGCGCGCATCTGGCTTATACTTTCGCCTTTTTCGCAAACTTGTTGGCCAGATCCTGGGGTTTTTTCGTGTTTGAATCACGTAGTAATGTGGTAACACACTGAAGCAGTCAATTAAACCTGGTTTCGATCAATATTTTAGAGGATAACACCGGTTAGGTCTGGGTTAGGTCTGGGATTTGCGCGCATCTGGCTTATACTTTCGCCTTTTTCGCAAACTTGTTGGCCAGATCCTGGGTTTTTTCCGTGTTTGAATCACGTAGTAATGTTGTACCACACTGAGGCGGTCAATTAAACCTGGATTCGGACAGTATTTTAGAGGATAACACCGGTTAGGTCTGGGTTAGGTCTGGGTTATGCCCGCATCTGGCTCATGATTTTGCCTTCTTCGCATACTTGTTGGCCAGATCCTGGGTTTTTTCAGTGTTTGAATCACGTAGTAATGTGGTAACACACTGAAGCAGTCAATTAAACCTGGTTTCGATCAATATTTTAGAGGATAACACCGGTTAGGTCTGGGATAGGTCCGGGATATGGCCGCATCTGGCCCATGATTTCGCCTTCTTCGCATACGTGTTGGCCACGTGTTGGCGATAAAACTGTAAGATAAAGGATGAATTAAGTTCCAAGTCCCTAAAATTTTCCAAATCATAGATTTAAAAATGATTTAGATATTTACATGATTTTAGTGTGGGTATTTATACAAGTATGTAAATCTCTATTTATGCATAACATGTTACCCCTAAATGGGCAAGTTAATGAATTATATACATGTTAATTGTATAATAATAACCCTTTGTTCCTCATAAAAATTCACAACTGAATTGCTATCATTCTAAAAAAATCCATCCCAAAATATATTGTCAAAACTAGTAATAAATTATTTGAACAAGGTGATAACAGATTTGAAATATTTAATAAAATTTAAATACCAGTAGTATTAATAAAAGATAATATTAATACTATTTTGACACTGTTATTTGATTTTAATATTAATTATAGATACTTTGATTATTGATTTATTAAAACATAAAGTTAATGAAGTCCCAGTAGATTATAAATATTTTAAAGAGCATGAATTTGCATAGAATTTCATAAAAAATTTGATGAGTGATAGAAGTAACTTGAATAATCTGAATTTTGTAGCTTTTACTATATCTTTGGATATGGAATCACAGATTCATTTTATTAATAAAAATAGAGATAGTACTGATGATTTACTCAGACTCGTTAAAGTAAGTGGGCCAAGTGGGAAGAATATTAAGATAGATGGATAGATATTGGTAAAAGTATTCTTCTTGTCCTTATATAGGAAATCTTTAATATTACAAATAAACTCTTTCTGTAAAATCTTGAACTTATCATTATAATTTATAGAATTAAAGTCAACGCATCTAATAATGAAAGTGAACTGAAGTATTTTATAGACTTGTCAAGAACGTTTTTTGGTATATTCCTAGGAAACGACCCGTTCAACGATCGGGATGAGTTATACGTAATTCGATTCGTCTAATTCAGTATATTATTTCATTAGTATATGCATTTCATTATCTGCGGAAATTCGGTATTTTTACAAAGTAACTAAGTATTTTAAATATATTCTGACAGGTTCACAGGTGGAAACAAGTGACTGTCGTTACCTGTGTTCAAAATGCCAGCTAGTCAAATGCTAATTTGTTAACAATAACATTTATTGAATGAAATTTCTGCTATTTCTGCAAATATCTCATTGAATAAATCACCATCTTTCTATTATATATACATTTACTAAATACATAATGGCTCAGGTATCCAATGAAGTTACTCTTATTGAAAATATAAAATATTGATAGTATTATATGTTAGAAAAAAGTGGTTTCTTCAATTTAATTCATGTAAGCATCAGTAATGAGATCTTGAAAATTGACGCTGTGATTAATTTTCAAATGGCCTCTGTGCCATTATTTCTACAACAAAATGTTGATTCATCAGTCTCTATCTACTCTACCCTTCCACAATTGCTGCGCAGTATTTTTATTTAATGTTAGTTATATAATATCACGACATTGCTCATAATTATATGTTAGCATATATGGTAATTTTAAAACAATATCTGTAACTGAGTTTGTTTTTAGAAAACCACGTTCTTTGCTTTTCAAATATCTTTATATAATGCAATGGCTTTTAAAAAATAAGGGTATAAACATCTCACCGTAAACCGTAAATAGTTTACATTTTAAAGATCCAGAAACAGGCGCTCATACGAATAAAACAGAAACTACGTGGAAGCATAGTAAACACTTTTTGCCTGAATATTGTCGGTTAGTATTTGCAGTTCCACACGTTTTTTAATATGTTTTTCTAACATATAATACAAAATAATAAATATTATATTTTCTATTTTCAGCAAAAAAGATAATTTCATTGGGTACTTAAGCCATTACGTGTTTTATAAACCTTCCAAGCAAGGAAAGGATGATTTATTTAATCAGTTCTTAAAAGAAATTTCAGAAATTTCATTTGATGATGATCGATTCTGTAAAAAATCAAAATATACCAGACTTAGATGATAATGAAATTTAATAATAAAAACAAGTTAAACCAACGTACTGCGTACAATAGTAATTTACTATATATTGTAAACACTGTCAGCGACGGGGAGACATTTTTTACTGTTGCTGCATGTACTGTCTACATACCTGGTTTTAATACTGTCCACCTGACCGACTCGTGGAAGTTCTATGCCTAAAAAAATGATTTTTATGCATCATACAAATTCTTCTACAAATTCCCATTTGACAATGTAGAATAGATCCAATTAGATAAATTATTTATAATTTTTAAAATGAACATAGCAACGATGGTCACTAGTTTCTATCTGTGAACCTGTCAAAAAATCTACTTGACCTTACTTTTTTACTGTAACTTTTTATAATAACTGTTAAAATACTGTTTATATTATTTATTATAATGAATCTTGTTACAAAACAAACACACTTATTTTCCATTGTGAAAAGAAAACTTAAAAACTAAAAGAACATTCCTCTACATGTGCTTCTTTCACACACACACACACACACACCACACTACCCCTCTTATCTGAAACGGTAAACTCCTAAACACTAAAGAAACTAACGAATTTTAAGTCATATTTCTAACACGCCTTCTTGACTTAAAATTTATCAAAACAACAACAAAAATTTTGCCTTTCCTAACGATTTAGTCAGTACATCTGCAATTTGATCGTCCGTAGTCACATTTATTAGTCCCTTTTTTCATAATCATAAACAAAATGATAACTTATATCTATATGCTTGGAATTTTTTGAAAATTTTCCATTTTTTGATAAGGCTATCGCTCCAATATTGTCTTCATATATTTTTACTGGATTGTCATTCTTCACGTCAAAAACAGATAAAATGCCCTTAATTGGAATGATTTCTTCTACACAATCAGCAAGAGCGTAGTATTCAGCATGCGTTGAGGCTCTGGAGACAATTTTTTGTTTTTGCGATTTCCATAGTACTACATTTCCAAAAACTCGTATGATTATCCCTGTAGTCGATTTTCTGTCCGTAGTGTCTGCAGCCCAATCAGCGTCAACAAATGCATCCATTATTTCCTGAGTAGTTGAGTTATAAACAAGATTTATGGAACGAGTGTGATACAAGTATTTTAGAACACGTGTGCTGTCATAGCTATTTTGGAATCGACTTAGGTAATTGACCGCAAATGAAATGTCTGGGCGAGTACCATTTGCAATATACAATAATGCTCCAATTAAATTCCTATATTTCAGTTCTTCATCCACTATATCAGCAGGTTCAATTTTTCGATTCATTTCCATAGGTGTATCGAACCTTTTACTATTTATTATTCCGTACTTATGACTAAGATTTTCAATATATTTTTCTTGATTCAAGTATATTTCCTCTTTACTTTGGTTACGTTGTACTTCAATTCCCAAGTATTGCTTTATTTGTCCCAAGTCTTTCATGCGAAATCGTTTATTAAGCATGATCTTAACTTCATCTATAGCCATTTCATTTATACCACTGATTAATATATCATCCACATATAAAATAATATATATTTTTGTGTCGTTTATCTCTCCAGTATACAGACAGTAATCATAATCAGATCTTTTAAAATGCAAGCTTATCATGTAATTATGAAAACAATCATACCAGTCACGTGGACTTTCTCTCAATCCATAAAGCGCCTTCTTAAGTAAACAAACCTTATCTGACTGTATATTACTACCATCAGGAGGGTAGATGTAAACTTCAGACTTGATATTTCCGTTTAAAAAAGCTGTTTGAACATCCATTTGTTCTATTTTTAAATTTTTAACACATGCAATTGACAGCAACACCTTTAGCGTGCTCATTCTTGCAACCGGTGAATAAACTTCTTCATCGCTTTGGTACAACTGTTGGAAATGCGACTTTGGCGACAATGCGCGCTTTGCATACTCCATCTGTCTTAATTCTATATATCCACTTTACTTCAATTATTTTCTTATTTATTGGAACGTTGACCAAATCCCATGTGTCGTTTTCTTTTAAACCATCAAGTTCTTGTTTCATAGCCGCTTTCCATTTTCTTGACTCTTCGCAGTTCAATGGTTCTTGGTAGTTTTCAGGTATCAAAGCATTGCAATAGTTTGTATATACGACATGATCATCAAATTTCACAACATTTCACACATTATGTTACGCTTGGGGCGTGTATCTTATTTAACTTCCTCAGTTTTGCTGCATTGATAATCGTCAGTTTTATTTTCTTTTATTTTCAAAACTCTTTCTTCTTCTTCTTCTTCTTCTTTTGGCGTTTCCCCTTCGTATTTTTCTTCGTTATCAGTATTTCTATAAATGGTATATCTTGCACGTGACGACTTACAACTATTTTGTCATTAACCAATATCTGTATACCCTATTAATATTAATTCCTTTTTCGGCCTTTGGATTTAGCTTTGAATATCTGCATGCCTCGGGAATTCGTACAAAAGCAGTGCTTCCATATAAGTGTAAGTTTGAAACATCAGCCCTTTTATTAAAAAATATTTCATATGGTGTTTTTCTTATTCTTGTGTTTGCTAATAGGCGATTTCCAATGTAGGCAGCCGTGTAAATACATTCTGGCCAATAAAACTTGTCGACATTTGCCTCTGACAGCAAGCAGCGTGCACGATCCATTATCGTTCTGTTGTGCCTTTCGGCGACTCCGTTCAATTCGTGTGTGTATGCTGGTCCTGGTTTCAAATAAATACCTTCTCGTTTCGCTAATTCATCAAAGTTTTTGTTAAGATATGATTCTCTTCCATTGTCACATCGAATTTCTTTAATACTATTTCCAGTTTGATTTTTTACTAATTTCCTAATATACCTAATGAAGCAATAAAAAACATCACTTTTTTGTTTTATGCAATACACAACAGCAATTTTACTGAAATCATCTATAAAAGACACAAAGTATTTCTCACCATTATGACCTGTCTGAGTTATTGGACCATGAACATCTGTATGGACTATTTGTAACAAATCATTTGCTCTTGTACGTTTGTTTTTAAATTTCAAATTTGTCATTTTATTCTCCGGACAAACTTCGCATTTTATAAATTCGTTTTCGAGTTTCACCGGTGTTCCATTTAGCAGCTGAGCTTCACACAAATATTTTAAATCTCTAAAATTTGTGTGACAAAGTATATATCTATGCCATTTTTCTATATTTGAAATTCCCATTGAACTAGTGTACGTACTTGTTTTCTTATTCTCAAGTCTGGCAACTTCTCCATTTAATTCAAAGAGTTTATTTCTTTTAACAGCAATAGCAATGAGTTTTTCTTTCGAATTACAAATTTTATTGTAATTCATTGTCTTTCTCAAACATTATTTTTAATTGTTTTGATTTACAAATACAAGAGACACTTAGTAAGTTTTGTTTCATTTCTGGTACATAGTATATACATTTTTAATCTTTATTTCCTCCGACTTATCATTAATGTTAATCATTACATTACCAATTTTTCCAGATATTAGTTTAAAACCATCACCAACTTTAATATCAACCGGGTTTTGTAGATTTTTGGATTCATAAAAGTACTCATCTGTGTTTATTATGTGATCTGAGCAACCACTATCTAGTAGCCATTTAATATTTCTACTTCTTCTATTTTGCTACTTTTCATTACTTCAACCTTGAATGAATTGTAATTTCTACTGTCATCTAGACTCGAATTTCCAGCCACTTTTCTATCGTGTCTATTTTGTATATGTTTGAAAAGGTTGCATTTTGTAATAATTATTAAAGTTTTCTGGGCAGTAACGTTGGATGTGCCCTGACTTATTACACTGACTTAACATACCGCTTCAGTAGTCGTTGCACTGCTATGCTGATTATCCTTTGAATTGAGATACTTGTTCTGATTGCGTTGTACGTGTCGAAACCTATGACCTCTAGGATTTTTAGTTAAATTTGAACTAAACGTGCGAGTGTAATTTCTGCTGTACTCAAAGTAGTAACTTTTACCGTTTCTCTTTTGATACTCTAACAGTAATTTAGATTTTACATACTCCACTGTTTTCTCCTTCGTTGGCAGTGCATCAATAATATCAACAATACGTGAGAAGTTAACGTTAATAACAGATAATTCAATTTATCCTCTTCATTCACAGTCTCACCAGTATTTTTGAGCCTATTTATATGCGTTTCAAATTCGTTAAAGAAGTCACTTGGATTTTCACCTTCTTTCATTTTTAATTCTAACAATCTTCTTTTACACAATAGCTTTACTGCACTGTTTTTAACTAGATAAATTTCGTCAAGCTTTGCAATCATATTTTTCGCAGTCGTTTCTGATATTATTAATTCTAACTGAGTGTTTGAAATACTGTTTACGATGTAACTTTTTGCTTTAATTTCCTTTTTTATTCCAATCTTCGACTCTTATTTCAGCCGGTCTTTCATCATGTAGAATAACCTCGTTACAGTCTTTCATTTCTAAAAATAAATTTAGCCTGAATTTCCAGTTCCATAAAATATTTGTAACATGAAATCGTCCTTTTTTTCACTTGCCATGCTTCAAACTTAGGTTATCTTCCTTTCACAACTAAATTTCTTTTCTTTACTGTTAACGAACAAACCACGGACCTCTGCTACCATGTTAAAATACTGTTTATATTATTTATTATAATGAATCTTGTTACAAAACAAACACACTTATTTTCCATTGTGAAAAGAAAACTTAAAAACTAAAAGAACATTCCTCGACGTGTGCTTCTCTCACAAACACACACACACTCCTAAACACTAAAGAAACTAACGAATTTTAAGTCATATTTCTAACAATAACAGTAACAGTTTATAAAAAAATAACGAATTTCCACAGATGCATAGAAATGCATATCAATAATGTACTGAATTAGGCGAATCGAATAATGTATAACTCACCCCGATCCGTGAACGGGCCTAGCGTTTGCTAGGAATATAATGTTCCATAACTTTTCAACAAAGTCTAAAATTTTTCCCAAGGGTTTTTGAATACCTATACACTGTATAGATATCCTGTTTCCTTCAACCGAACGACATGTGTCCCTAAAAAATATATTTATAAAGTAAGTCGGTCAAGTAGGAAGAATATTCAGATATTTAAGAATATGAATATATTGGTAAAAATATCCATTCCTCTTACCTTTATGTCCTGTGTATTGGATAATATAGATTTACATACTTTTACCGCTGAATTCGAAATTCTGAACTAAACATAGGTACAGGACTCGTAAAAACCGTTTTTTATTCTTTTTATAGTTTTATCTGTTTTCCAAAAAACAACCAATTAAATTAAGTTGCAAGAATGCAAAAGCGATAAAACTTACAGAGGCTTTAATAGAAAATTATAAAACAAAATGTTTACTTAAGACTTTACCTTTTGTAAAAACCGGCGATATTGACTGTGTGTGTGTAAATCGTCGTACGTTCGTGCCCGGTGCAGTAAAACACGTGCATCGATCTAGGTTACGTACGTTCCTCACGTGCCACTTTCTCAATCTATACTTTTACATAAAAATTACTTAGAAAATCACTCCTACTCCTCATTTGGACAGAATTTTTACTTTCATGATTTTAGCGAAAAGTCGTTTTCCTGCTCGGGGAACACACATGTACAGGGTGTTCGGCCACCCCTGGGAAAAATTTTAATGGGGGATTCTAGATGCCAAAATACGAAAATACAGACGAAAATCAAGAATACCAATTTGTTGATAGAGGCTACGTTGAAAAGTTATTAACAATTAAACTCAAAAATTTCAAATCGTTCTGGAAAAATTGTTATCGGTTGCGGGGGTCAATTGCAATCATTTTTGGTGAATACACATACCTCCGAAATCTTACCCACTTTCGAGATAAAAATTCGAGAATGTGTGAAATTTTTTCGATGGAAAAGAAAAATTTCAAATCGTTTTGGAAAAATTATCTTCGGTTGCGGGGGTTACTTACAACCATTTTGGGTGAATCGTCATACCCCCCTAATCATGCGCATTTTCGAGAAAGAAATTCAGTACGGGCGGAACTGTAAACGAGTAATACGATACTAAACAAGTTATTGACGTTTAAAGTTCCGCTCTTACTTTCGAATTTTTTTCTCGAAAATGCGCAGGATTTCGTATGTGGTATGTCTATTCACCGAAAATAATTGTAATTGACCCCCGAAACCGAAAGTAATTTTTTCAGAACGATTTGAAATTTTCTTTTTCTTTCGTCGAAAAATTTAGGCACTGTCTGTCGATTTTTCTTAAAAATTCCTTTCTGATTTTTATTCAGTTTGTAAAATAGTTGTTTAATAATACTCTTTGTGTAGGTACCCATGAGCTCTACTCGCGAAAAAAAACGTTTCATTGGAATATATTCACTATTCACTATATCAGTAGGAGTTGCGGGGGCTGTTTGAAAATTTGACCAGTTATATGGGATTTTTCTCACTTTACGGGGTCAAGGAACAACTTTTCCAACATCTCTACATATTCTCCATTAAAATATGCGTTGTGTTGCTGTTTGAAACATTAAAATCGTTCAATCCGGCTGTCGACCAAAAAAAAAAAATGCTTGTAACTGACCCCTGCAACGAAAACTAATTCTTCCAAGACGATTCGAAATTCTTTTTTACTTGAATTTTTTTTGTCGAAACTGAGTAGGATTTCGGGGGTACGATTCTAACTGACCTCCGCGACTAAAAATAATTTTTTCAGAACGATTTGAAATTTTTTTATTTAATGTTATTAATAACTACTTTTTAACGAAACCTCAGTCGAAAAATTGATATTCTTAATTTTCGTCTTATTTTGGCTTCTAGAATCTCCCATTAAAATTTTTCCCAGGGGTGGCCAAACACCCTGTATATATTAAATCAATATTAATGAAATTACACCTTGACCGAATTCATTTCAATCCCCCCACACTAATACATATATTGTGTGTAGCCCATAAATGGTTGAGAATGGTGTCACCTTTCCTATACTGGTATTATTAGATGGTCGCAGGTCCTGCATAAATTTCAATTTACATAATTTTTGTTTTGAGTAAACTCATTTTACCTTTTTGTATATTACCTAATGCAACTCATATTTTCCAGCCATGCGATGTAGGAATATTTAGACGATTAAAAGTTGCATGGCGAAAGGTAGTACAGGAACATAGACAAAGTACGTAGGTAGACTAAACCCATTACGAAGGTGAATTTCGCACCAATATATATATCATACCATATATAAATTCCATGAAGAAGGAAATGCTTTTAAAGCTTGTGGTGGCCTATGACCGTTTAACTCAAATACAATTTTCTAGACAAAACGTATTTCAGAAAGAAGAAAATAAATTAGAATTCATGTCGCCAGATGAAACTGACATCAATGACAGCAATATAGGTAGTTTTACATAGCATTCAAGAGCATATTCCAGATGATCTGAGAGGGGAACAATTTTCTTTTCTATATAGAAAATATTAAAATACAATCGGGACACAACTAAGACACAACACAAGACACAACTCGCAGAGAGAAAGCACTGCTGATGTTCAACGCAGTGCAGTTCATAGTAACAGTAAAACCAATACCAGTGTAGAAGACTAATTTAACAACGTTTCGCTAGAAGAAACTAATATATGATATACTGATCATTAATTAACTTTAATATTTCATGACAATGATGCTTTTACTTTTTTCTAATGGGAATTGTTTTGTTTCCGATGGTACTGAAATCAAACTACATTAATTCTACAACGTTACTTTACTTATTTTCTCGTAAAGACAAAGATTCTTCAGAATCTATTCTGGATAAACATTATCAACATTATCAAAAAATTGAAAAAACAACAAAGAAAAGAAAAGAAAAGAAAAGAAATATAGAAAGGTGTGTGCAATCAAAGTTACATCAAAGACATGGAAATAGACTCAGCTTGAAAAAATAGAAGCAATTGATAACCAGGAAAAAGAAAAACAAAGAATGAAAGAAGAACGATTAGAAAAGAAAAAAACAAGCCGAGAAATTAAAAGAAGAAAAGCTATTGAAAAAAGAAAGAAAAACAGAAAAATGAAAAGGAAAAGGAGAAAGAAAAGCAAGACGAAGAGAAGGAGAAATGTAAAACTCAAACTAAAAATAAAAATAAAGTTAAGAACGTGAAAAGAAAATAATAAATAATATTATTGTGTTGTTTTTACAGGGTGAATGTAGTAACTGAACCAGGTGGTTATGACTATGCAACATTTTTATTAGCATCTTTTTCAAACTCCACTTGGAACAACACTGTACGTATGTATGTATGGGATTATCAGGAACCGTGTTTGTTCGTTAATCGGCACACTCGTATTTATTTCGTTAAACACAGTCACACCTACTACGTACTTTTCTTCAATCTTTCTCTCTTCCGTGCTGTCTTTTCTCGCTTTCTGGGTTATTCACCCATCAGCTGTTCGGCCGTACGCTCGCCGCGTGTTGACGACTTTTTCGGCGGTAACCGTCTTCGCTCGTGCAAGCTCGTGGACAGCGAACGATTCGCTGTACGGCCAAAAATTCGTGCGCGATTTAATAATTTTCAACTGCACGGTTCCCTACATACAGGGTGTTCGGCCATCCATGGGAAAAATTTTAATGGGGGATTCTAGAGGTAAAAATAAGACGAAAATCAAGAATACCAATTTGTTGATGGAGGCACTGTTAAAAAGTTATTAATGTTTAAAGTTCCGCTCGTACTGAATTTTTTTCTCGAAAATGCGCAAGATTACGGGGGTATGTCTATACATAAAAAATGATTGTCACCGACCCTCGCAACTGAAAATAATTTTTCACAGAACGATTTGAAATCTTTCTTTTTCATCGAAAAATATAGGCACCCGATTAGATTTTCGGTAAGGAATTTTTTTCTCGAAAGTGCGTAGGATTTCGGGGGTATGTGTAATGACCAAAAATGATTGTAATTGACCCCTGTAACCGAAAATAATTTTTTTAGAACGATTTGAAAAATTTGTTTTTCGCCGAAAAATATCAACACATACTCGAATTTTTTTCTCGAAACTGAGTAGGATTTCGAATATATGTCTATTCACTAAAAATGCTTCTAATTGACCTCCGCCGCCGAAAATAATTTTTCTGGAACGATTTGAAATTTTTGAATCAAATTGTTAATAACTTTTTAACGAAGCCTCCATCAACAAATTGGTATTCTTGATTTTCGTCTTAGTTTGGCCTCTAGAATATCCTATTAAAATGTTTCTCAGGGCTGGCCGAACACCCTCTATACTACTATGTTTACTAGATCCTGGGTTTTTTTCGGGTTTGAATCACGTAGTAATGTGGTACCACACAGAAACAGTCCATTAAACCCGGATTCGGACAGTATTTTGGAGAATAACACTGGTTAGGCTTGGGTTTCGTCTGGGTTATGTCCGCACCTGGCTCATGATTTTGCCATCTTCGCATACTTGTTGGCCAGATCCTGGGGTTTTTTCGTATTTGAATCACGTAGTAATGTGGTAATACACTGAAGCAGTCAATTAAACCTGGTTTCGATCAATATTTTAGAGGATAACACCGGTAAGGTCTGGGTTAGGTCTGGGTTATGCCCGCATCTGGCTCATGATTTTGCCTTCTTCGCCTACTTGTTGGCTAGATCCTGGGTTTTTTTCGTGATTGAATCACGTAGTAATGTGGTAACACACTGAAGCAGTCAATTAAACCTGGTTTCGATCAATATTTTAGAGGATAACACCGGTTAGGTCTGGGATAGGTCTGGGTTATGCCCGCATCTGGCTCATGATTTAGCCTTCTTCGCATACTTGTTGGCCAAATCCTGGGTTTTTTTCGTGTTTGAATCACGTAGTAATGTGGTAACACACTGAAGCAGTCAATTAAACCTCGTTTCGCTCAGTATTTTAGAGGATAACACCGGTTAGGTCTGGCTTAGGTCCGGGATATGCCCGCATCTGGCTCATGATTTTGCCTTCTTCGCATACTTGTTGGCCAGATCCTGGGTTTTTTTCGTGTTTGAATCACGTAGTAATGTGGTAACACACTGAAGGAGTCAATTAAACCTGGTTTCGATCATTATTTTAGAGGATAACACCGGTTAGGTCTGGGTTAGGTCTGGGTTATGCCCGCATCTGGCTCATGATTTTGCCTTCTTCGCATACTTGTTGGCCAGATCCTGGGTTTTTTTCGTGTTTGAATCACGTAGTAATGTGGTAACACACTGAAGGAGTCAATTGAACCTGGGTTCGATCATTATTTTAGAGGATAACACAGGTTAGGTCTGGGTTAGGTCTGGGTTATGCCCGCATCTGGCTCATGATTTTGCCTTCTTCGCATACTTGTTGGCCAGATCCTGGGTTTTTTTCGTGTTTGAATCACGTAGTAATGTGGTAACACACTGAAGCAGTCAATTAAACCTGGTTTCGATCATTATTTTAGAGGATAACACCGGTTAGGTCTGGGTTAGGTCTGGGTTATGCCCGCATCTGGCTCATGATTTTGCCTTCTTCGCATACTTGTTGGCCAGATCCTGGATTTTTTTCGTGTTTGAATCACGTAGTAATGTGGTAACACACTGAAGCAGTCAATTACACCAGGTTTCGATCATTATTTTAGAGGATAACACCGGTTAGGTCTGGGTTAGGTCTGGGATATGCGCGCATCTGGCTTATACTTTCGCCTTTTTCGCAAACTTTTTGGCCAGATCCTGGGTTTTTTCCGTGTTTGAATCACGTAGTAATGTGGTACCACACTGTGGTAGTCAATAAACCTGGTTTCGATCAATATTTCAGAGGATAACACCGGTTAGGTCTGGGTTAGGTCCGGGAAATGCACGCATCTGGCTCATGATTTCGCCATTTTCGCAAACTTGTTGGCCAGATCCTGGGTTTTTTCCGTGTTTGAATAACGTAGTAATGTGGTAATACACTGAAGCAGTCGATTAAACCTGGTTTCGATCAATATTTTAGAGGATAACACCGGTTAGGTCTGGGTTAGGTCTGGGTTATGCCCGCATCTGGCTCACGATTTTGCCTTCTTCGCATACTTGTTGGCCAGGTCCCGGGTTTTTTTCGTGTTTGAATCACGTAGTAATGTGGTAACACACTGAAGCAGTCAATTAAACCAGGTTTCGATCATTATTTTAGAGGATAACACCGGTTAGGTCTGGGTTAGGTCCGGGAATTGCACGCATCTGGCTCATGATTTCGCCATTTTCGCAAACTTGTTGGCCAGATCCTGGGTTTTTTCCGTGTTTGAATCACGTAGTAATGTTGTACCACACTGATGCAGAGAATTAAACCTGGATTCGGACAGTATTTTAGAGGATAACACCGGTTAGGTCTGGGTTCGGTCTGGGTTATGCCCGCATCTGTCTCATGATTTTGCCTTCTTCGCATACTTGTTGGCCAGATCCCGGGTTTTTTTCGTGTTTGAATCACGTAGTAATGTGGTAACACACTGAAGCAGTCAATTAAACCTGGTTTCGATCAATATTTCAGAGGATAACACCGGTTAGGTCTGGGTTAGGTCCGGGAAATGCACGCATCTGGCTCATGATTACGCCATTTTCGCAAACTTGTTGGCCAGATCCTGGGTTTTTTCCGTGTTTGAATCACGTAGTAATGTGGTAATACACTGAAGCAGTCAATTAAACCTGGTTTCGATCAATATTTTAGAGGATAACACCGGTTAGGTCTGGGTTAGGTCTGGGTTATGCCCGCATCTGGCTCACGATTTTGCCTTCTACGCATACTTGTTGGCCAGGTCCCGGGTTTTTTTCGTGTTTGAATCACGTAGTAATGTGGTAACACACTGAAGCAGTCAATTAAACCAGGTTTCGATCATTATTTTAGAGGATAACACCGGTTAGGTCTGGGTTAGGTCCGGGAAATGCACGCATCTGGCTCATGATTTCGCCATTTTCGCAAACTTGTTGGCCAGATCCTGGGTTTTTTCCGTGTTTGAATCACGTAGTAATGTTGTACCACACTGAGGCAGAGAATTAAACCTGGATTCGGACAGTATTTTAGAGGATAACACCGGTTAGGTCTGGGTTCGGTCTGGGTTATGCCCGCATCTGTCTCATGATTTTGCCTTCTTCGCATACTTGTTGGCCAGATCCCGGGTTTTTTTTCGTGTTTGAATCACGTAGTAATGTGGTAACACACTGAAGCAGTCAATTAAACCAGGTTTCGATCATTACTTTAGAGGATAACACCGGTTAGGTCTGGGTTAGGTCTGGGATATGCGCGCATCTGGCTCATACTTTCGCCTTTTTCGCAAACTTTTTGGCCAGATCCTGGGTTTTTTCCGTGTTTGAATCACGTAGTAATGTGGTAATACACTGAAGCAGTCAATTAAACCTGGTTTCGATCATTATTTTAGAGGATAACACCGGTAAGGTCTGGGTTAGGTCTGGGTTATGCCCGCATCTGGCTCATGATTTTGCCTTCTTCGCATACTTGTTGGCCAGATCCTGGGTTTTTTTCATGTTTGACCCACGTAGTAATGTGGTAACACACTGAAGCAGTCAATTAAACCTTGTTTCGCTCAGTATTTTAGAGGATAGCACCGGTTAGGTCTGGCTTAGGTCTGGGTTATACCCGCATCTGGCTCATGATTTTGCCTTCTTCGCATACTTGTTGGCCAGATCCTGGGTTTTTTTCGTGTTTGAATCACGTAGGAATGTGGTAACACATTGAAGCAGTCAATTAAACCTGGTTTCGATCAATATTTTAGAGGATAACACCGGTTAGGTCTGGGGTAGGTCTGGGATATGCGCGCATCTGGCATATACTTTCGCCTTTTTCGCAAACTTGTTGGCTAGATCCTGGGTTTTTTTCGGGTTTGAATCATGTGGTAATGTGGTACGACACAGAAACAATCCATTAAACCTGGATTCGGACAGTATTTTAGAGGATAACACCGGTTAGGTCTGCGTTAGGTCTGGGATATGCGCGCATCTGGCTTATACTTTCGCCTTTTTCGCAACTTGTTGGCCAGGTCCTGGGTTTTTCCGTGTATGAATCACGTAGTAATGTGGTACCACACTGAGGCAGTCAATTAAACCTGGTTTCGAACAATATTTCAGAGGATAACACCGGTTAGGTCTGGGTTAGGTCTGGGTTATGCCCGCATCTGCCTCATGATTTTGCCTTCTTCGCATACTTGTTGGCCAGATCCTGGGTTTTTTTCGTGTTTGAATCACGTAGTAATGTGGTAACACACTGAAGCAGTCAATTAAACCAGGTTTCGATCAATATTTTAGAGGATAACACCGGTTAGGTCTGGGTTAGGTCTGGGATATGCGCGCATCTGGCTTACACTTTCGCCATTTTCGCAAACTTGTTGCCCAGATCCTGGGTTTTTTCCGTGTCGAATCCCGTAGTAATGTTGTACCACACTGAGGCAGTCAATTAAACCTGGTTTCGATCCATATTTCAGAGGATAACACCGGTTAGGTCTGGGATAGGTCCGGGAAATGCACGCATCTGGCTCATGGTTTCGCCTTTTTCGCAAACTTGTTGGCCAGATCCTGGGTTTTTTCCGTGTTTGAATCACGTAGTAATGTTGTACCACACTGAGGCAGTCAATTAAACCTGGTTTCGATCAATATTTCAGAGGATAACACCGGTTAGGTCTGGGTTAGGTCCGGGAAATGCACGCATCTGGCTCATGATTTCGCCTTCTTCGCATACTTGTTGGCCAGATCCTGGGTTTTTTTCGTGTTTGAATCAGGTAGTAATGTGGTAATACACTGAAGCAGTCAATTAAACCTGGTTTCGATCATTATTTTAGAGGATAACACCGGTAAGGTCTGGGTTAGGTCTGGGTTATGCCCGCATCTGGCTCATGATTTTGCCTTCTTCGCATACTTGTTGGCCAGATCCTGGGTTTTTTTCGTGTTTGAATCACGTAGTAATGTGGTAATACACTGAAGCAGTCAATTAAACCTGGTTTCGATCATTATTTTAGAGGATAACACCGGTAAGGTCTGGGTTAGGTCTGGGTTATGCCCGCATCTGCCTCATGATTTTGCCTTCTTCGCATACTTGTTGGCCAGATCCTGGGTTTTTTTCGTGTTTGAATCACGTAGTAATGTGGTAACACACTGAAGCAGTCAATAAAACCAGGTTTCGATCAATATTTCAGAGGATAACACCGGTTAGGTCTGGGATAGGTCCGGGAAATGCACGCATCTGGCTCATGGTTTCGCCTTTTTCGCAAACTTGTTGGCCAGATCCTGGGTTTCTTCCGTGTTTGAATCACGTAGTAATGTGGTAACACACTGAAGCAGTCAATTAAACCAGGTTTCGATCAATATTTTAGAGGGTAACACCGGTTTGGTCTGGGTTAGGTCTGGGATATGCGCGCATCTGGCTTATACTTTCGCCTTTTTCGCAAACTTGTTGGCCAGATCCTGGGTTTTTCACGTGTTTGAATCACGTAGTAATGTGGTAATACACTGAAGCAGTCAATTAAACCTGGTTTCGACCAATATTTTAGAGGATAACACCGGTTAGGTCTGGGTTAGGTCTGGGTGATGCCCGCATCTGCCTCATGATTTTGCCTTCTTCGCATACTTGTTGGCCAGATCCTGGGTTTTTTTCGTGTTTGAATCACGTAGTAATGTGGTAACACACTGAAGCAGTCAATTAAACCAGGTTTCGATCAATATTTTAGAGGATAACACCGGTTAGGTCTGGGTTAGGTCTGGGATATGCGCGCATCTGGCTTATACTTTCGCCTTTTTCGCAAACTTGTTGGCCAGATCCTGGGTTTTTTCCGTGTTTGAATCACGTAGTAATGTTGTACCACACTGAGGCAGTCAATTAAACCTGGTCTCGATCAATATTTCAGAGGATAACACCGGTTAGGTCTGGGTTCGGTCCGGGAAATGCACGCATCTGGCTCATGATTTCGCCTTCTTCGCATACTTGTTGGCCAGATCCTGGGTTTTTTTCGTGTTTGAATCACGTAGTAATGTGGTAATTCACTGAGGCAGTCAATTAAACCTGGTTTCGATCAATGTTTTAGAGGATAACACAAGTTAGGTCTGGGTTAGGTCCGGGAAATGCACGCATCTGGCTCATGATTTCGCCTTCTTCGCATACTTGTTGGCCAGATCCTGGGTTTTTTTCGTGCTTGAATCACGTAGTAATGTGGTAACACACTGGAGCAGTCAATTAAACCTGGTATCGATCAATATTTTAGAGGATAACACCGGTTAGGTCTGGGTTAGGTCTGGGTTATGCCCGCATCTGGCTCATGATTTTGCCTTCTTCGCATACTTGTTGGCCAGATCCTGGGTTTTTTTCGTGTTTGAATCACGTAGTAATGTGGTAACACAATGAAGCAGTCAATTGACCCTGGTTTCGATCCATATTTTGGAGGATAACACCGGTTAGGTCTGGGTTAGGTCTGGGATATGCGCGCATCTGGCATATACTTTCGCCTTTTTCGCAACTTGTTGGCCAGATCCTGGGTTTTTTCCGTGTTTGAATCATGTAGTAATGTGGTACCACACTGAGGCAGTCAATTAAACCTGGTTTCGAACAATATTTCAGAGGATAACACCGGTTAGGTCTGGGTTAGGTCCGGGATATGCCCGCATCTGCCTCATGATTTTGCCTTCTTCGCATACTTGTTGGCCAGATCCTGGGTTTTTTTCGTGGTTGAATCACGGAGTAATGTGGTAATACACTGAAGCAGTCAATTAAACCTGGTTCCGATCAATATTTTAGAGGATAACACCGGTTAGGTCTGGATTAGGTCTGGGTTATGCCCGCATCTGGCTCACGATTTTGCCTTCTTCGCATACTTGTTGGCCAGGTCCCGGGTTTTTTTCGTGTTTGAATCACGTAGTAATGTGGTAACACACTGAAGCAGTCAATTAAACCAGGTTTCGATCATTATTTTAGAGGATAACACCGGTTAGGTCTGGGTTAGGTCTGGGATATGCGCGCATCTGGCTTATACTTTCGCCTTTTTCGCAAACTTTTTGGCCAGATCCTGGGTTTTATTTCGTGTTTGAATCACGTCGTAATGTGGTAATTCACTGAGGCAGTCAATTAAACCTGGTTTCGATCAATATTTTAGAGGATAACACCGGTTAGGTCTGGGTTAGGTCCGGGAAATGCACGCATCTGGCTCATGGTTTCGCCTTTTTCGCAAACTTGTTGGCCAGATCCTGGGTTTTTTCCGTGTTTGAATCACGTAGTAATGTGGTAACACACTGAAGCAGTCAATTAAACCAGGTTTCGATCAATATTTTAGAGGATAACACCGGTTAGGTCTGGATTAGGTCTGGGTTATGCCCGCATCTGGCTCACGATTTTGCCTTCTTCGCATACTTGTTGGCCAGGTCCCGGGTTTTTTTCGTGTTTGAATCACGTAGTAATGTGGTAACACACTGAAGCAGTCAATTAAACTAGGTTTCGATCATTATTTTAGAGGATAACACCGGTTAGGTCTGGGTTAGGTCTGGGATATGCGCGCATCTGGCTTATACTTTCGCCTTTTTCGCAAACTTTTTGGCCAGATCCTGGGTTTTTTCCGTGTTTGAATCACGTAGTAATGTTGTACCACACTGAGGCAGTCAATTAAACCTGGTTTCGATCAATATTTCAGAGGATAACACCGGTTAGGTCTGGGTTAGGTCCGGGAAATGCACGCATCTGGCTCATGATTTCGCCTTCTTCGCATACTTGTTGGCCAGATCCTGGGTTTTTTTCGTGTTTGAATCACGTAGTAATGTGGTAATACACTGAAGCAGTCAATTAAACCTGGTTTCGATCAATATTTTAGAGGATAATACCGGTAAGGTCTGGGTTAGGTCTGGGTTATGCCCGCATCTGGCTCATGATTTTGCCTTCTTCGCATACTTGTTGGCCAGATCCTGGGTTTTTTTCGTGTTTGAATCACGTAGTAATGTGGTAATACACTGAAGCAGTCAATTAAACCTGGTTTCGATCATTATTTTAGAGGATAACACCGGTAAGGTCTGGGTTAGGTCTGGGTTATGCCCGCATCTGGCTCATGATTTTGCCTTCTTCGCAGACTTGTTGGCCAGATCCTGGGTTTTTTTCGTGTTTGAATCACGTAGTAATGTGGTAATACACTGAAGCAGTCAATTAGACCAGGTTTCGATCAATATTTTAGAGGATAACACCGGTTAGGTCTGGGTTAGGTCTGGGATATGCGCGCATCTGGCTTATACTTTCGCCTTTTTCGCAAACTTGTTGGCCAGATCCTGGGTTTTTTCCGTGTTTGAATCACGTAGTAATGTTATACCACACTGAGGCAGTCAATTAAACCTGGTTTCGATCAATATTTCAGAGGATAACACCGGTTAGGTCTGGGTTAGGTCCGGGAAATGCACGCATCTGGCTCATGATTTCGCCTTCTTCGCATACTTGTTGGCCAGATCCTGGGTTTTTTTCGTGTTTGAATCACGTAGTAATGTGGTAATTCACTGAGGCAGTCAATTAAACCTGGTTTCGATCAGTATTTTAGAGGATAACACCGGTTAGGTCTGGGTTAGGTCCGGGAAATGCACGCATCTGGCTCATGATTTCGCCTTCTTCGCATACTTGTTGGCCAGATCCTGGGTTTTTTTCGTGCTTGAATCACGTAGTAATGTGGTAACACACTGAAGCAGTCAATTAAACCTGGTATCGATCAATATTTTAGAGGATAACACCGGTTAGGTCTGGGTTAGGTCTGGGTTATGCCCGCATCTGGCTCATGATTTTGCCTTCTTCGCATACTTGTTGGCCAGATCCTGGGTTTTTTTCGTGTTTGAATCACGTAGTAATGTGGTAACACAATGAAGCAGTCAATTGACCCTGGTTTCGATCCATATTTTGGAGGATAACACCGGTTAGGTCTGGGTTAGGTCTGGGATATGCGCGCATCTGGCATATACTTTCGCCTTTTTCGCAACTTGTTGGCCAGATCCTGGGTTTTTTCCGTGTTTGAATCACGTAGTAATGTGGTACCACACTGAGGCAGTCAATTAAACCTGGTTTCGAACAATATTTCAGAGGATAACACCGGTTAGGTCTGGGTTAGGTCCGGGATATGCCCGCATCTGCCTCATGATTTTGCCTTCTTCGCATACTTGTTGGCCAGATCCTGGGTTTTTTTCGTGGTTGAATCACGTAGTAATGTGGTAATACACTGAAGCAGTCAATTAAACCTGGTTTCGATCAATATTTTAGAGGATAACACCGGTTAGGTCTGGGTTAGGTCTGGGTTATGCCCGCATCTGGCTCATGATTTTGCCTTCTTCGCATACTTGTTGGCCAGATCCTGGGTTTTTTTCGTGTTTGAATCACGTAGTAATGTGGTAACACAATGAAGCAGTCAATTGACCCTGGTTTCGATCCATATTTTGGAGGATAACACCGGTTAGGTCTGGGTTAGGTCTGGGATATGCGCGCATCTGGCATATACTTTCGCCTTTTTCGCTACTTGTTGGCCAGATCCTGGGTTTTTTCCGTGTTTGAATCACGTAGTAATGTGGTACCACACTGAGGCAGTCAATAAAACCTGGTTTCGAACAATATTTCAGAGGATAACACCGGTTAGGTCTGGGTTAGGTCCGGGATATGCCCGCATCTGCCTCATGATTTTGCCTTCTTCGCATACTTGTTGGCCAGATCCTGGGTTTTTTTCGCGGTTGAATCACGTAGTAATGTGGTAATACACTGAAGCAGTCAATTAAACCTGGTTTCGATCAATATTTTAGAGGATAACACCGGTTAGGTCTGGGTTAGGTCTGGGTTATGCCCGCATCTGGCTCACGATTTTGCCTTCTTCGCATACTTGTTGGCCAGGTCCCGGGTTTTTTTCGTGTTTGAATCACGTAGTAATGTGGTAACACACTGAAGCAGTCAATTAAACCAGGTTTCGATCATTATTTTAGAGGATAACACCGGTTAGGTCTGGGTTAGGTCTGGGATATGCGCGCATCTGGCTCATACTTTCGCCTTTTTCGCAAACTTTTTGGCCAGATCCTGGGTTTTTTCCGTGTTTGAATCACGTAGTAATGTGGTAATACACTGAAGCAGTCAATTAAACCTGGTTTCGATCATTATTTTAGAGGATAACACCGGTAAGGTCTGGGTTAGGTCTGGGTTATGCCCGCATCTGGCTCATGATTTTGCCTTCTTCGCATACTTGTTGGCCAGATCCTGGGGTTTTTTCGTGTTTGAATCACGTAGTAATGTGGTAACACACTGAAGCAGTCAATTAAACCTTGTTTCGATCATTATTTTAGAGGATAACACCGGTAAGGTCTGGGTTAGGTCTGGGTTATGCCCGCAACTGGCTCATGATTTTGCCTTCTTCGCATACTTGTTGGCCAGATCCTGGGGTTTTTTCGTGTTTGAATCACGTAGTAATGTGGTAACACACTGAAGCAGTCAATTAAACCTCGTTTCGCTCAGTATTTTAGAGGATAACACCGGTTAGGTCTGGCTTAGGTCTGGGTTATACCCGCATCTGGCTCATGATTTTGCCTTCTTCGCATACTTGTTGGCCAGATCCTGGGTTTTTTTCGTGTTTGAATCACGTAGGAATGTGGTAACACACTGAAGCAGTCAATTAAACCTGGTTTCCATCAATATTTTAGAGGATAACACCGGTTAGGTCTGGGTTAGGTCTGGGATATGCGCGCATCTGGCATATACTTTCGCCTTTTTCGAAAACTTGTTGGCTAGATCCTGGGTTTTTTTCGGGTTTGAATCATGTGGTAATGTGATACGACACAGAAACAATCCATTAAACCTGGATTCGGACAGTATTTTAGAGGATAACACCGGTTAGGTCTGGGTTGGGTCTGGGATATGCGCGCATCTGGCTTATACTTTCGCCTTTGTCGCAACTTGTTGGCCAGGTCCTGGGGTTTTCCGTGTTTGAATCACGTAGTAATGTGGTAACACACTGAAGCAGTCAATTAAACCAGGTTTCGATCAATATTTTAGAGGATAACACCGGTTAGGTCTGGGTTAGGTCTGGGACATGCGCGCATCTGGCTTACACTTTCGCCATTTTCGTAAACTTGTTGCCCAGATCCTGGGTTTTTTCCGTGTTTGAATCACGTAGTAATGTTGTACCACACTGAGGCAGTCAATTAAACCTGGTTTCGATCCATATTTCAGAGGATAACACCGGTTAGGTCTGGGATAGGTCCGGGAAATGCACGCATCTGGCTCATGGTTCCGCCTTTTTCGCAAACTTGTTGGCCAGATCCTGGGTTTTTTCCGTGTTTGAATCACGTAGCAATGTGGTAACACACTGAAGCAGTCAATTAAACCAGGTTTCGATCAGTATTTTAGAGGATAACGCCAGTTAGGTCTGGGTTAGGTCTGGGATATGCGCGCATCTGGCTTATACTTTCGCCTTTTTCGCAAACTTGTTGGCCAGATCCTGGGTTTTTCCCGTGTTTGAATCACGTAGTTATGTGGTAATACACTGAAGCAGTCAATTAAACCTGGTTTCGATCAATATTTTAGAGGATAACACCGGTTAGGTCTGGGTTAGGTCTGGGTTATGCCCGCATCTGCCTCATGATTTTGCCTTCTTCGCATACTTGTTGGCCAGATCCTGGGTTTTTTTCGTGTTTGAATCACGTAGTAATGTGGTAACACACTGAAGCAGTCAATTAGACCAGGCTTCGATCAATATTTTAGAGGATAACACCGGTTAGGTCTGGGTTAGGTCTGGGATATGCCCGCATCTGGCTCATGATTTTGCCTTTTTCGCAAACTTGTTGGCCAGATCCTGGGTTTTTTCCGTGTTTGAATCACGTAGTAATGTTGTACCACACTGAGGCAGTCAATTAAACCTGGTTTCGATCAATATTTCAGAGGATAACACCGGTTAGGTCTGGGTTAGGTCCGGGAAATGCACACATCTGGCTCATGATTTCGCCTTCTTCGCATACTTGTTGGCCAGATCCTGGGTTTTTTTCGTGTTTGAATCACGTAGTAATGTGGTAATTCACTGAGGCAGTCAATTAAACCTGGTTTCGATCAATGTTTTAGAGGATAACACCGGTTAGGTCTGGGTTAGGTCCGGGAAATGCACGCATCTGGCTCATGATTTCGCCTTTTTCGCAACTTGTTGGCCAGATCCTGGGTTTTTTCCGTGTTTGAATCACGTAGTAATGTGGTACCACACTGAGGCAGTCAGTTAAACCTGGTTTCGAACAATATTTCAGAGGATAACACCGGTTAGGTCTGGGTTAGGTCCGGGATATGCCCGCATCTGCCTCATGATTTTGCCTTCTTCGCATACTTGTTGGCCAGATCCTGGGTTTTTTTCGTGGTTGAATCACGTAGTAATGTGGTAACACACTGAAGCAGTCAATTAAACCAGGTTTCGATCAATATTTTAGAGGATAACACCGGTTAGGTCTGGGTTAGGTCTGGGATATGCGCGCATCTGGCTTATACTTTCGCCTTTTTCGCAAACTTGTTGGCCAGATCCTGGGTTTTTTCCGTGTTTGAATCACGTAGTAATGTTGTACCACACTGAGGCAGTCAATTAAACCTGGTTTCGATCAATATTTCAGAGGATAACACCGGTTAGGTCTGGGTTAGGTCCGGGAAATGCACGCATCTGGCTCATGATTTCGCCTTTTTCGCATACTTGTTGGCCAGATCCTGGGTTTTTTTCGTGTTTGAATCACGTAGTAATGTGGTAACACAATGAAGCAGTCAATTAACCCTGGTTTCGATCAATATTTTAGAGGATAACACCGACTAGGTCTGGGTTAGGTCTGGGTTATGCCCGCATCTGGCTCATGATTTTGCCTTCTTCGCAGACTTGTTGGCCAGATCCTGGGTTTTTTTCGTGTTTGAATCACGTAGTAATGTGGTAACACACTGAAGCAGTCAATTGAACCTGGTTTCGATCAATATTTTAGGGGATAACACCGGTTAGGTCTGGGTTAGGTCTGGGTTATGCCCGCATCTGCCTCATGATTTTGCCTTCTTCGCAAACTTGTTGACCAGATCCTGGGTTTTTTCCGTGTTTGAATCACGTAGTAATGTGGTACCACACTGAGGCAGTCAATTAAACCTGGTTTCGATCAATATTTTAGAGGATAACACCGGTTAGGTCTGGGTTAGGTCTGGGATATGCGCGCATCTGGCTTACACTTTCGCCATTTTCGCAAACTTGTTGGCCAGATCCTGGGTTTTTTCCGTGTTTGAAACACGTAGTAATGTGGTACCACTCTGAGGCAGTCAATTAAACCTGCTTTCGATCAATATTTCACAGGATAACACCGGTTAGGTCTGGGTCAGGTCCAGGATATGCCCGCATCTGGCTCATGATTTTGCCTTCTTCGCATACTTGTTGGCCAGATCCTTGGTTTTTTTCGTGTTTGAATCACGTAGTAATGTGGTAACACACTGAAGGAGTCAATTAAACCTGGTTTCGATCAATATTTTAGAGGATAACACCGGTTAGGACTGGGTTAGGTCTGGGTTATGCCCGCATCTGGCTCATGATTTTGCCTTCTTCGCATACTTGTTGGCCAGATCCCGGGTTTTTTTCGTGTTTGAATCACGTAGTAATGTGGCAACACACTGAAGGAGGCAATTAAACCAGGGTTCGATCATTATTTTAGAGGATAACACCGGTTAGGTCTGGGTTAGGTCTGGGATATGCGCGCGTCTGGCTTATACTTTCGCCTTTTTCGCAAACTTGTTGGCCAGATCCTGGGTTTTTTCCGTGTTTGAATCACGTAGTAATGTTGTACCACACTGAGGCAGTCAATTAAACCTGGTTTCGATCAATATTTCAGAGGATAACACCGGTTAGGTCTGGGTTAGGTCCGGGAAATGCACGCATCTGGCTCATGATTTCGCCATTTTCGCATACTTGTTGGCCAGATCCTGGGTTTTTTCCTTGTTTGAATCACGTAGTAATGTTGTACCACACTGAGGCAGTCAATTAAACCTGGATTCGGACAGTATTTTAGAGGATAACACCGGTTAGGTCTGGGTTAGGTCTGGGTTATGCCCGCATCTGGCTCATGATTTTGTCTTCTTCGCATACTTGTTGGCCAGATCCTGGGGTTTTTCCGTGTTTGAATCACGTAGTAATGTGGTAACACACTGAAGCAGTCAATTAAGCCTGGTTTCGACCAATATTTTAGAGGATAACTCCGGTTAGGTCTAGGTGAGGTCTGGGTTATGCCCGCATCTGGCTCATGATTTTGCCTTCTTCGCATACTTGTTGGCCAGATCCTGGGTTTTTTCCGTGTGTGAATCACGCAGTAATGTGGTACCACACTGAAGCAGAAAATTAAACCTGGTTTCGATCAATATTTTAGAGGATAACGCCGGTTAGGTCTGGGTTAGGTCTGGGTTATGCCCGCATCTGGCTTATACTTTCGCCTTTTTCGCAAACTTGCTGACCAGATCCTGGGTTTTTTCCGTGTTTGAATCACGTAGTAATGTTGTACCACACTGAGGCAGTCAATGAAACCTGGTTTCGATCAATATTTTAGAGGATAAAACCCGTTAGGTCTGGGTTAGGTCCGGGATAAGCCTGAATCTGGCTCATGATTTTGCCTTCTTCGCATACTTGTTGGCCAGATCCTGGGTTTTTTTCGTGTTTGAATCACGTAGTAATGTGGTAACACACTGAAGCAGTCAATTAACCCTGGTTTCGATCAATATTTTAGAGGATAACACCGGTTAGGTCTGGGTTAGGCCTGGGTTATGCCCGCATCTGGCTCATGATTTTGCCTTCTTCGCATACTTGTTGGCCAGATCCTGGGTTTTTTTCGTGTTTGAATCACGTAGTAATGTGGTAACACAATGAAGCAGTCAATTAACCCTGGTTTCGATCCATATTTTGGAGGACAACACCGGTTAGGTCTGGGTTAGGTCTGGGATATGCGCGCATCTGGCATATACTTTCGCCTTTATCGCAACTTGTTGGCCAGATCCTGGGTTTTTTCCGTGTTTGAATTACGTAGTAATGTGGTACCACACTGAGGCAGTCAATTAAACCTGGTTTCGAACGATATTTCAGAGGATAACACCGGCTAGGTCTGGGTTAGGTCCGGGATATGCCCGCATCTGCCTCATGATTTTGCCTTCTTCGCATACTTGTTGGCCAGATCCTGGGTTTTTTTCGTGGTTGAATCACGTAGTAATGTGGTAACACACTGAAGCAGTCAATTAAACCAGGTTTCGATCAATATTTTACAGGATAACACCGGTTAGGTCTCGGTTAGGTCTGGGATATGCGCGCATCTGGCTTATACTTTCACCTTTTTCGCAAAATTGTTGGCCAGATCCTGGGTTTTTTCCGTGTTTGAAACACGTAGTAATGTGGTACCACACTGAGGCAGTCATTTAAACCTGCTTTCGATCAATATTTCACAGGATAACACCGGTTAGGTCTAGGTTAGGTCCGGGACATGCCCGCATCTGGCTCATGACTTTGCCTTCTTCGCATACTTGTTGGCCAGATCCTAGGTTTTTTTCGAGTTTGAAGTACGTAGTAATGTGGTACCACACCGAGGTAGTCAATTAAACCTGGTTTCGATCAATATTTTAGAGGATAACACCGCTTAGGTCTGGGTTAGGTCTGGGATATGCGCGCGTCTGGCTTACAATTTCGCCATTTTCGCGAACTTGTTAGCCAGATCCTGGGTTTTTTCCGTGTTTGAATCACGTAGTAATGTTGTACCACACTGAGGGAGTCAATCAAACCTGGTTTCGATCAATATTTCAGAGGATAACAGCGGTTAGGTCTGGGTTAGGTCTGGGTTATGCCCGCATCTGGCTCACGATTTTGCCTTCATCGCATACTTGTTGGCCAGGTCCCGGGTTTTTTTCGTGGTTGAATCACGTAGTAATGTGGTAACACACTGAAGCAGTCAATTAAACCAGGTTTCGATCAATATTTTACAGGATAACACCGGTTAGGTCTCGGTTAGGTCTGAGATATGCGCGCATCTGGCTTATACTTTCACCTTTTTCGCAAAATTGTTGGCCAGATCCTGGGTTTTTTCCGTGTTTGAAACACGTAGTAATGTGGTACCACACTGAGGCAGTCATTTAAACCTGCTTTCGATCAATATTTCACAGGATAACACCGGTTAGGTCTAGGTTAGGTCCGGGACATGCCCGCATCTGGCTCATGACTTTGCCTTCTTCGCATACTTGTTGGCCAGATCCTAGGTTTTTTTCGAGTTTGAATCACGTAGTAATGTGGTACCACACCGAGGTAGTCAATTAAACCTGGTTTCGATCAATATTTTAGAGGATAACACCGCTTAGGTCTGGGTTAGGTCTGGGATATGCGCGCGTCTGGCTCATGATTTTGCCTTCTTCGCATACTTGTTGGCCAGATCCTGGGTTTTTTTCGTGTTTGAATCACGTAGTAATGTGGTAACACACTGAAGCAGTCAATTAAACCTCGTTTCGCTCTGTATTTTAGAGGATAACACCGGTTAGGTCTCGCTTAGGTCTGGGTTATAACCGCATCTGGCTCATGATTTTGCCTCCTTCGCATACTTGTTGGCCAGATCCTGGGTTTTTTTCGTGTTTGAATCACGTAGTAATGTGGTAACACACTGAAGCAGCCAATTAAACCTCGTTTCGCTCTGTATTTTAGAGGATAACACCGGTTAGGTCTCGCTTAGGTCTGGGTTATAACCGCATCTGGCTCATGATTTTGCCTTCTTCGCATACTTGTTGGCCAGATCCTGGGTTTTTTTCGTGTTTGAATCACGTAGGAATGTGGTAACACACTGAAGCAGTCAATTAAACCTGGTTTCGATCAATATTTTAGAGGATAACACCGTTTAGGTCTGGGTTAGGTCTGGGTAATGCGCGCATCTGGCATATACTTTCGCCTTTTTCGAAAACTTGTTGGCTAGATCCTGGGTTTTTTTCGGGTTTGAATCATGTGGTAATGTGGTACGACACAGAAACAATCCATTAAACCTGGATTCGGACAGTATTTTAGAGGATAACACCGGTTAGGTCTGGGTTGGGTCTGGGATATGCGCGCATCTGGCTTATACTTTCGCCTTTTTCGCAACTTGTTGGCCAGGTCCTGGGGTTTTCCGTGTTTGAATCACGTAGTAATGTGGTAACACACTGAAGCAGTCAATTAAACCAGGTTTCGATCAATATTTTAGAGGATAACACCGGTTAGGTCTGGGTTAGGTCTGGGTTATGCCCGCATCTGGCTTATACTTTCGCCTTTTTCGCAAACTTGCTGACCAGATCCTGGGTATTTTCCGTGTTTGAATCACGTAGTAATGTTGTACCACACTGAGGCAGTCAATTAAACCTGGTTTCGATCAATATTTTAGAGGATAAAACCCGTTAGGTCTGGGTTAGGTCCGGGATAAGCCCGAATCTGCCTCATGATTTTGCCTTCTTCGCATACTTCTTGGCCAGATTCTGGGTTTTTTTCGTGGTTGAATCACGTAGTAATGTGGTAACACACTGAAGCAGTCAATTAAACCAGGTTTCGATCAATATTTTAGAGGATAACACCGGTTAGGACTGGGTTAGGACTGGGATATGCGCGCATCTGGCTTATACTTTCGCCTTTTTCGCAAACTTGTTGGCCAGATCCTGGGTTTTTTCCGTGTTTGAATCACGTAGTAATGTGGTAACACACCGAAGCAGTCAATTAAACCTGGTTTCGATCAATATTTTAGAGGATAACACCGGTTAGGTCTGGGTTAGGTCTGGGTTATGCCCGCATCTGCCTCATGATTTTGCCTTCTTCGCATACTTGTTGGCCAGATCCTGGGTTTTTTTCGTGTTTGAATCACGTAGTAATGTGGTAACACAATGAAGCAGTCAATTAACCCTGGTTTCGATCAATATTTTAGAGGATAACACCGGTTAGGTCTGGGTTAGGCCTGGGTTATGCCCGCATCTGGCTCTTGATTTTGCCTTCTTCGCATACTTGTTGGCCAGATCCTGGGTTTTTTTCGTGTTTGAATCACGTAGTAATGTGGTAACACACGGAAGCAGTCAATTAAACCTGGTTTCGATCAATATTTTAGAGGATAACACCGGTTAGGTCTGGGTTAGGTCTGGGATATGCGCGCATCTGGCTTATACATTCGCCTTTTTCGCAAACTTGTTGGCCAGATCCTGGGGTTTCCCGTGTTAGAATCACGTAGTAATGTGATAATACACTGAAGCAGTCAATTAAACCTGGTTTCGATCAATATTTTAGAGGACAACACCGGTTAGGTCTGGGTTAGGTCTGGGTTATGCCCGCATCTGCCTCATGATTTTGCCTTCTTCGCAAACTTGTTGGCCAGATCCTGGGGTTTTTCTGTGTTTGAATCACGTAGTAATGTGGTACCACACTGAGGCAGTCAATTAAACCTGGTTTCGATCAATATTTTAGAGGATAACACCTGTTAGGTCTGGGTTAGGTCTGGGATATGCGCGCATCTGGCTTATACTTTCGCCTTTTTCGCAAACTTGTTGGCCAGATCCTGGGTTTTTTCCGTGTTTGAATCACGTAGTAATGTGGTAACACACCGAAGCAGTCAATTAAACCTGGTTTCGATCAATATTTTAGAGGATAACACCGGTTAGGTCTGGGTTAGGTCCGGGAAATGCACGCATCTGGCTTATGATTTCGCCTTTTTCGCAAACTTGTTGACCAGATCCTGGGTTTTCTCTATGTTTAAATCACGTAGTAAGGTGGTACCACACTCAAGCAGTCGATTAAACCAGGTTTCGATCAATATTTTAGAGGATAACACCGGTTAGGTCTGGGTTAGGTCTGGGATATGCGCGCATCTGGCTTATACTTTCGCCTTTTTCGCAAACTTGTTGGCCAGATCCTGGGTTTTTTCCGTGTTTGAATCACGTAGTAATGTTGTACCACACTGAGGCAGTCAATTAAACCTGGTTTCGATCAATATTTCAGAGGATAACAGCGGTTAGGTCTGGGTTAGGTCCGGGAAATGCACGCATCTGGCTCCTGATTTCGCCTTTTTCGCAAACATGTTGACCAGATCCTGGGTTTTTTCCGTGTTTGAATCACGTAGTAATGTGGTAATTCACTGAAACAGTCAATTAAACCTGGTTTCGATCAATATTTTAGGGGATAACACCGGTTAGGTCTGGGTTAGGTTTGGGTTATGCCCGCATCTGGCTCATGATTTTGCCTTCTTCGCATACTTGTTGGCCAGATCCTGGGTTTTTTTCGTGTTTGAATCACGTAGTAATGTGGTAACACACTGAAGCAGTCAATTAAACCTGGTTTCGATCAATATTTTAGAGGATAACACCGGTTAGGTCTGGGTTAGGTCTGGGTTATGCCCGCATCTGGCTCATGATTTTGCCTTCTTCGCATACTTGTTGGCCAGATCCTGGGTTTTTTTCGTGTTTGAATCACGTAGTAATGTGGTAACACAATGAAGCAGTCAATTAACCCTGGTTTCGATCCATATTTTGGAGGACAACACCGGTTAGGTCTGGGTTAGGTCTGGGATATGCGCGCATCTGGCATATACTTTCGCCTTTATCGCAACTTGTTGGCCAGATCCTGGGTTTTTTCCGTGTTTGAATTACGTAGTAATGTGGTACCACACTGAGGCAGTCAATTAAACCTGGTTTCGAACGATATTTCAGAGGATAACACCGGCTAGGTCTGGGTTAGGTCCGGGATATGCCCGCATCTGCCTCATGATTTTGCCTTCTTCGCATACTTGTTGGCCAGATCCTGGGTTTTTTTCGTGGTTGGATCACGTAGTAATGTGGTAACACACTGAGGCAGTCATTTAAACCTGCTTTCGATCAATATTTCACAGGATAACACCGGTTAGGTCTAGGTTTGGTCCGGGACATGCCCGCATCTGGCTCATGACTTTGCCTTCTTCGCATACTTGTTGGCCAGATCCTAGGTTTTTTTCGAGTTTGAATCACGTAGTAATGTGGTACCACACCGAGGTAGTCAATTAAACCTGGTTTCGATCAATATTTTAGAGGATAACACCGCTTAGGTCTGGGTTAGGTCTGGGATATGCGCGCGTCTGGCTTACAATTTCGCCATTTTCGCAAACTTGTTAGCCAGATCCTGGGTTTTTTCCGTGTTTGAATCTCGTAGTAATGTTGTACCACACTGAGGCAGTCAATCAAACCTGGTTTCGATCAATATTTCAGAGGATAACAGCGGTTAGGTCTGGGTTAGGTCCGGGAAATGCACGCATCTGGCTTATACTTTCGCCTTTTTCGCAAACTTGTTGGCTAGATCCTGGGTTTTTTTCGGGTTTGAATCACGTGGTAATGTGGTACGACACAGAAACAGTCCATTAAACCTGGATTGGGACAGTATTTTAGAGGATAACACCGGTTAGGTCTGGGATATGCGCGCATCTGGCTTATACTTTCGCCTTTTTCGCAAACTTGTTGGCCAGATCCTGGGTTTTTTCCGTGTTTGAATCACGTAGTAATGTGGTAATACACTGAAGCAGTCAATTAAACCTGGATTCGATCAATATTTAAGAGGATAACACCGGTTAGGTCTGGGTTAGGTCTGGGTTATGCCCGCATCTGCCTCATGATTTTGCCTTCTTCGCATACTTGTTGGCCAGATCCTGGGTTTTTTTCGCGTTTGAATCACGTAGTAATGTGGTAACACACTGAAGCAGTCAATTAAACCTGGTTTCGATCAATATTTTACAGGATAACACCGGTTAGGTCTGGCTTAGGTCTGGGATATGCGCGCATCTGGCTTATACCTTCCCCTTTTTCGCAAACTTGTTGGCCAGATCCTGGGTTTTTTCCGTGTTTGAATCACGTAGTAATGTTGTACCACACTGAGGCAGTCAATTAAACCTGGTTTCGAACGATATTTCAGAGGATAACACCGGCTAGGTCTGGGTTAGGTCCGGGATATGCCCGCATCTGCCTCATGATTTTGCCTTCTTCGCATACTTGTTGGCCAGATCCTAGGTTTTTTTCGAGTTTGAATCACGTAGTAATGTGGTACCACACCGAGGTAGTCAATTAAACCTGGTTTCGATCAATATTTTAGAGGATAACACCGCTTAGGTCTGGGTTAGGTCTGGGATATGCGCGCGTCTGGCTTACAATTTCGCCATTTTCGCAAACTTGTTAGCCAGATCCTGGGTTTTTTCCGTGTTTGAATCACGTAGTAATGTTGTACCACACTGAGGCAGTCAATCAAACCTGGTTTCGATCAATATTTCAGAGGATAACAGCGGTTAGGTCTGGGTTAGGTCCGGGAAATGCACGCATCTGGCTTATACTTTCGCCTTTTTCGCAAACTTGTTGGCTAGATCCTGGGTTTTTTTCGGGTTTGAATCACGTGGTAATGTGGTACGACACAGAAACAGTCCATTAAACCTGGATTGGGACAGTATTTTAGAGGATAACACCGGTTAGGTCTGGGATATGCGCGCATCTGGCTTATACTTTCGCCTTTTTCGCAAACTTGTTGGCCAGATCCTGGGTTTTTTCCGTGTTTGAATCACGTAGTAATGTGGTAATACACTGAAGCAGTCAATTAAACCTGGTTTCGATCAATATTTTAGAGGATAACACCGGTTAGGTCTGGGATAGGTCTGGGTTATGCCCGCATCTGCCTCATGACTTTGCCTTCTTCGCATACTTGTTGGCCAGATCCTAGGTTTTTTTCGAGTTTGAATCACGTAGTAATGTGGTACCACACCGAGGTAGTCAATTAAACCTGGTTTCGATCAATATTTTAGAGGATAACACCGGTTAGGTCTGGGTTAGGTCTGGGATATGCGCGCATCTGGCTTATACCTTCGCCTTTTTCGCAAACTTGTTGGCCAGATCCTGGGTTTTTTCCGTGTTTGAATCACGTAGTAATGTTGTACCACACTGAGGCAGTCAATTAAACCTGGTTTCGATCAATATTTCAGAGGAAAACACCGGTTAGGTCTGGGTTAGGTCCGGGAAATGCACGCATCTGGCTCATGATTTCGCCCTTTTCGCATACTTGTTGGCCAGATCCTGGGTTTTGTTCGTGTTTGAATCACGTAGTAATGTGGTAACACAATGAAGCAGTCAATTAACCCTGGTTTCGATCAATATTTTAGGGGATAACACCGGTTAGGTCTGGGTTAGGCCTGGGTTATGCCCGCATCTGCCTCATGATTTTGCCTTCTTCGCATACTTGTTGGCCAGATCCTGGGTTTTTTTCGTGTTTGAATCACGTTGTAATGTGGTAACACATGGAAGCAGTCAATTAAACATGGTTTCGATCAATATTTTAGAGGATAACACCGGCTAGGTCTGGGTTAGGTCTGGGTTATGCCCGCATCTGGCTCCTGATTTCGCCTTTTTCGCAAACATGTTGACCAGATCCTGGGTTTTTTCCGTGTTTGAATCACGTAGTAATGTGGTAATTCACTGAAACAGTCAATTAAACCTGGTTTCGATCAATATTTTAGGGGATAACACCGGTTAGGTCTGGGTTAGGTTTGGGTTATGCCCGCATCTGGCTCATGATTTTGCCTTCTTCGCATACTTGTTGGCCAGATCCTGGGTTTTTTTCGTGTTTGAATCACGTAGTAATGTGGTAACACACTGAAGCAGTCAATTAAACCTGGTTTCGATCAATATTTTAGAGGATAACACCGGTTAGGTCTGGGTTAGGTCTGGGTTATGCCCGAATCTGGCTCATGATTTTGCCTTCTTCGCATACTTGTTGGCCAGATCCTGGGTTTTTTTCGTGTTTGAATCACGTAGTAATGTGGTAACACAATGAAGCAGTCAATTAACCCTGGTTTCGATCCATATTTTGGAGGACAACACCGGTTAGGTCTGGGTTAGGTCTGGGATATGCGCGCATCTGGCATATACTTTCGCCTTTATCGCAACTTGTTGGCCAGATCCTGGGTTTTTTCCGTGTTTGAATTACGTAGTAATGTGGTACCACACTGAGGCAGTCAATTAAACCTGGTTTCGAACGATATTTCAGAGGATAACACCGGCTAGGTCTGGGTTAGGTCCGGGATATGCCCGCATCTGCCTCATGATTTTGCCTTCTTCGCATACTTGTTGGCCAGATCCTGGGTTTTTTTCGTGGTTGGATCACGTAGTAATGTGGTAACACACTGAAGCAGTCAATTAAACCAGGTTTCGATCAATATTTTACAGGATAACACCGGTTAGGTCTCGGTTAGGTCTGAGATATGCGCGCATCTGGCTTATACTTTCACCTTTTTCGCAAAATTGTTGGCCAGATCCTGGGTTTTTTCCGTGTTTGAAACACGTAGTAATGTGGTACCACACTGAGGCAGTCATTTAAACCTGCTTTCGATCAATATTTCACAGGATAACACCGGTTAGGTCTAGGTTTGGTCCGGGACATGCCCGCATCTGGCTCATGACTTTGCCTTCTTCGCATACTTGTTGGCCAGATCCTAGGTTTTTTTCGAGTTTGAATCACGTAGTAATGTGGTACCACACCGAGGTAGTCAATTAAACCTGGTTTCGATCAATATTTTAGAGGATAACACCGCTTAGGTCTGGGTTAGGTCTGGGATATGCGCGCGTCTGGCTTACAATTTCGCCATTTTCGCAAACTTGTTAGCCAGATCCTGGGTTTTTTCCGTGTTTGAATCACGTAGTAATGTTGTACCACACTGAGGCAGTCAATCAAACCTGGTGTCGATCAATATTTCAGAGGATAACAGCGGTTAGGTCTGGGTTAGGTCCGGGAAATGCACGCATCTGGCTTATACTTTCGCCTTTTTCGCAAACTTGTTGGCTAGATCCTGGGTTTTTTTCGGGTTTGAATCACGTGGTAATGTGGTACGACACAGAAACAGTCCATTAAACCTGGATTGGGACAGTATTTTAGAGGATAACACCGGTTAGGTCTGGGATATGCGCGCATCTGGCTTATACTTTCGCCTTTTTCGCAAACTTGTTGGCCAGATCCTGGGTTTTTTCCGTGTTTGAATCACGTAGTAATGTGGTAATACACTGAAGCAGTCAATTAAACCTGGATTCGATCAATATTTAAGAGGATAACACCGGTTAGGTCTGGGTTAGGTCTGGGTTATGCCCGCATCTGCCTCATGATTTTGCCTTCTTCGCATACTTGTTGGCCAGATCCTGGGTTTTTTTCGCGTTTGAATCACGTAGTAATGTGGTAACACACTGAAGCAGTCAATTAAACCTGGTTTCGATCAATATTTTACAGGATAACACCGGTTAGGTCTGGGTTAGGTCTGAGATATGCGCGCATCTGGCTCATGACTTTGCCTTCTTCGCATACTTGTTGGCCAGATCCTAGGTTTTTTTCGAGTTTGAATCACGTAGTAATGTGGTACCACACCGAGGTAGTCAATTAAACCTGGTTTCGATCAATATTTTAGAGGATAACACCGCTTAGGTCTGGGTTAGGTCTGGGATATGCGTGCGTCTGGCTTACAATTTCGCCATTTTCGCAAACTTGTTAGCCAGATCCTGGGTTTTTTCCGTGTTTGAATCACGTAGTAATGTTGTACCACACTGAGGCAGTCAATCAAACCTGGTTTCGATCAATATTTCAGAGGATAACAGCGGTTAGGTCTGGGTTAGGTCCGGGAAATGCACGCATCTGGCTTATACTTTCGCCTTTTTCGCAAACTTGTTGGCTAGATCCTGGGTTTTTTTCGGGTTTGAATCACGTGGTAATGTGGTACGACACAGAAACAGTCCATTAAACCTGGATTGGGACAGTATTTTAGAGGATAACACCGGTTAGGTCTGGGATATGCGCGCATTTGGCTTATACTTTCGCCTTTTTCGCAAACTTGTTGGCCAGATCCTGGGTTTTTTCCGTGTTTGAATCACGTAGTAATGTTGTACCACACTGAGGCAGTCAATTAAACCTGGTTTCGATCAATATTTCAGAGGAAAACACCGGTTAGGTCTGGGTTAGGTCCGGGAAATGCACGCATCTGGCTCATGATTTCGCCCTTTTCGCATACTTGTTGGCCAGATCCTGGGTTTTTTTCGTGTTTGAATCACGTAGTAATGTGGTAACACAATGAAGCAGTCAATTAACCCTGGTTTCGATCAATATTTTAGGGGATAACACCGGTTAGGTCTGGGTTAGGCCTGGGTTATGCCCGCATCTGCCTCATGATTTTGCCTTCTTCGCATACTTGTTGGCCAGATCCTGGGTTTTTTTCGTGTTTGAATCACGTTGTAATGTGGTAACACATGGAAGCAGTCAATTAAACATGGTTTCGATCAATATTTTAGAGGATAACACCGGTTAGGTCTGGGTTAGGTCTGGGTTATGCCCGCATCTGGCTCACGATTTTGCCTTCTTCGCATACTTGTTGGCCAGGTCCCGGGTTTTTTTCGTGTTTGAATCACGTAGTAATGTGGTAACACACTGAAGCAGTCAATTAAACCAGGTTTCGATCATTATTTTAGAGGATAACACCGGTTAGGTCTGGGTTAGGTCCGGGAAATGCACGCATCTGGCTCATGATTTCGCCTTTTTCGCATACTTGTTGGCCAGATCCTGGGTTTTTTTCGTGTTTGAATCACGTAGTAATGTGGTAACACAATGAAGCAGTCAATTAACCCTGGTTTCGATCAATATTTTAGGGGATAACACCGGTTAGGTCTGGGTTAGGCCTGGGTTATGCCCGCATCTGCCTCATGATTTTGCCTTCTTCGCATACTTGTTGGCCAGATCCTGGGTTTTTTTCGTGTTTGAATCACGTTGTAATGTGGTAACACACGGAAGCAGTCAATTAAACATGGTTTCGATCAATATTTTAGAGGATAACACCGGTTAGGTCTGGGTTAGGTCTGGGTTATGCCCGCATCTGGCTCACGATTTTGCCTTCTTCGCATACTTGTTGGCCAGGTCCCGGGTTTTTTTCGTGTTTGAATCACGTAGTAATGTGGTAACACACTGAAGCAGTCAATTAAACCAGGTTTCGATCATTATTTTAGAGGATAACACCGGTTAGGTCTGGGTTAGGTCTGGGTTATGCCCGCATCTGCCTCATGATTTTGCCTTCTTCGCATACTTGTTGGCCAGATCCTGGGTTTTTTTCGTGGTTGAATCACGTAGTAATGTGGTAATACACTGAAGCAGTCAATAAAACCTGGTTTCGATCAATATTTTAGAGGATAACGCCGGTTAGGTCTGGGTTAGGTCTGGGTTATGCCCGCATCTGGCTCACGATTTTGCCTTCATCGCATACTTGTTGGCCAGGTCCCGGGTTTTTCTCGAGTTTGAATCACGTAGTAATGTGGTAACACACTGAAGCAGTCAATTAAACCAGGTTTCGATCATTATTTTAGAGGATAACACCGGTTAGGTCTGGGTTAGGTCTGGGATATGCGCGCATCTGGCTCATACTTTCGCCTTTTTCGCAAACTTTTTGGCCAGATCCTGGGTTTTTTCCGTGTTTGAATCACGTAGTAATGTGGTAATACACTGAAGCAGTCAATTAAACCTGGTTTCGATGAATATTTTAGAGGATAACACCGGTTAGGACTGGGTTAGGTCTGGGATAAGCCCGAATCTGGCTTATGATTTTGCCTTCTTCGCATACTTGTTGGCCAGATCCTGGGTTGTTTTCGTGTTTGAATCACGTAGTAATCTGGTAATACACTGAAGCAGTCAATTAAACCTGGTTTCGATCATTATTTTAGAGGATAACACCGGTAAGGTCTGGGTTAGGTCTGGGTTATGCCCGCATCTGGCTCATGATTTTGCCTTCTCCGCATACTTGTTGGCCAGATCCTGGGTTTTTTTCGTGTTTGAATCACGTAGTAATGTGGTAACACACTGAAGCAGTCAATTAAACCTCGTTTCGCTCTGTATTTTAGAGGATAACACCGGTTAGGTCTCGCTTAGGTCTGGGTTATAACCGCATCTGGCTCATGATTTTGCCTTCTTCGCATACTTGTTGGCCAGATCCTGGGTTTTTTTCGTGTTTGAATCACGTAGGAATGTGGTAACACACTGAAGCAGTCAATTAAACCTGGTTTCGATCAATATTTTAGAGGATAACACCGGTTAGGTCTGGGTTAGGTCTGGGATATGCGCGCATCTGGCATATACTTTCGCCTTTTTCGAAAACTTGTTGGCTAGATCCTGGGTTTTTTTCGGGTTTGAATCATGTGGTAATGTGGTACGACACAGAAACAATCCATTAAACCTGGATTCGGACAGTATTTTAGAGGATAACACCGGTTAGGTCTGGGTTGGGTCTGGGATATGCGCGCATCTGGCTTATACTTTCGCCTTTTTCGCAACTTGTTGGCCAGGTCCTGGGGTTTTCCGTGTTTGAATCACGTAGTAATGTGGTAACACACTGAAGCAGTCAATTAAACCAGGTTTCGATCAATATTTTAGAGGATAACACCGGTTAGGTCTGGGTTAGGTCTGGGATATGCGCGCATCTGGCTTACACTTTCGCCATTTTCATAAACTTGTTGCCCAGATCCTGGGTTTTTTCCGTGTTTGAATCACGTAGTAATGTTGTACCACATTGAGGCAGTCAATTAAACCTGGTTTCGATCCATATTTCAGAGGATAACACCGGTTAGGTCTGGGATAGGTCCGGGAAATGCACGCATCTGGCTCATGGTTTCGCCTTTTTCGCAAACTTGTTGGCCAGATCCTGGGTTTTTTCCGTGTTTGAATCACGTAGTAATGTGGTAACACACTGAAGCAGTCAATTAAACCAGGTTTCGATCAATATTTTAGAGGATAACACCGGTTAGGTCTGGGTTAGGTCTGGGATATGCGCGCATCTGGCTTATACTTTCGCCTTTTTCGCAAACTTGTTGGCCAGATCCTGGGTTTTTCCCGTGTTTGAATCACGTAGTAATGTGGTAATACACTGAAGCAGTCAATTAAACCTGGTTTCGATCAATATTTTAGAGGATAACACCGGTTAGGTCTGGGTTAGGTCTGGGTTATGCCCGCATCTGGCTCACGATTTTGCCTTCATCGCATACTTGTTGGCCAGGTCCCGGGTTTTTTTCGTGTTTGAATCACGTAGTAATGTGGTAACACACTGAAGCAGTCAATTAAACCAGGTTTCGATCATTATTTTAGAGGATAACACCGGTTAGGTCTGGGTTAGGTCTGGGATATGCGCGCATCTGGCTCATACTTTCGCCTTTTTCGCAAACTTTTTGGCCAGATCCTGGGTTTTTTCCGTGTTTGAATCACGTAGTAATGTGGTAATACACTGAAGCAGTCAATTAAACCTGGTTTCGATCAATATTTTAGAGGATAACACCGGTTAGGTCTGGGTTAGGTCTGGGATATGCGCGCATCTGGCTTATACCTTCGCCTTTTTCGCAAACTTGTTGGCCAGATCCTGGGTTTTTTCCGTGTTTGAATCACGTAGTAATGTTGTACCACACTGAGGCAGTCAATTAAACCTGGTTTCGATCAATATTTCAGAGGAAAACACCGGTTAGGTCTGGGTTAGGTCCGGGAAATGCACGCATCTGGCTCATGATTTCGCCCTTTTCGCATACTTGTTGGCCAGATCCTGGGTTTTTTTCGTGTTTGAATCACGTAGTAATGTGGTAACACAATGAAGCAGTCAATTAACCCTGGTTTCGATCAATATTTTAGGGGATAACACCGGTTAGGTCTGGGTTAGGCCTGGGTTATGCCCGCATCTGCCTCATGATTTTGCCTTCTTCGCATACTTGTTGGCCAGATCCTGGGTTTTTTTCGTGTTTGAATCACGTTGTAATGTGGTAACACACGGAAGCAGTCAATTAAACATGGTTTCGATCAATATTTTAGAGGATAACACCGGTTAGGTCTGGGTTAGGTCTGGGTTATGCCCGCATCTGGCTCACGATTTTGCCTTCTTCGCATACTTGTTGGCCAGGTCCCGGGTTTTTTTCGTGTTTGAATCACGTAGTAATGTGGTAACACACTGAAGCAGTCAATTAAACCAGGTTTCGATCATTATTTTAGAGGATAACACCGGTTAGGTCTGGGTTAGGTCCGGGAAATGCACGCATCTGGCTCATGATTTCGCCTTTTTCGCATACTTGTTGGCCAGATCCTGGGTTTTTTTCGTGTTTGAATCACGTAGTAATGTGGTAACACAATGAAGCAGTCAATTAAACCTGGTTTCGATCAATATTTTAGGGGATAACACCGGTTAGGTCTGGGTTAGGCCTGGGTTATGCCCGCATCTGCCTCATGATTTTGCCTTCTTCGCATACTTGTTGGCCAGATCCTGGGTTTTTTTCGTGTTTGAATCACGTAGTAATGTGGTAACACACTGAAGCAGTCAATTAAACCAGGTTTCGATCATTATTTTAGAGGATAACACCGGTTAGGTCTGGGTTAGGTCTGGGTTATGCCTGCATCTGCCTCATGATTTTGCCTTCTTCGCATACTTGTTGGCCAGATCCTGGGTTTTTTTCGTGGTTGAATCACGTAGTAATGTGGTAATACACTGAAGCAGTCAATAAAACCTGGTTTCGATCAATATTTTAGAGGATAACGCCGGTTAGGTTTGGGTTAGGTCTGGGTTATGCCCGCATCTGGCTCACGATTTTGCCTTCATCGCATACTTGTTGGCCAGGTCCCGGGTTTTTTTCGAGTTTGAATCACGTAGTAATGTGGTAACACACTGAAGCAGTCAATTAAACCAGGTTTCGATCATTATTTTAGAGGATAACACCGGTTAAGTCTGGGTTAGGTCTGGGATATGCGCGCATCTGGCTCATACTTTCGCCTTTTTCGCAAACTTTTTGGCCAGATCCTGGGTTTTTTCCGTGTTTGAATCACGTAGTAATGTGGTAATACACTGAAGCAGTCAATTAAACCTGGTTTCGATCAATATTTTAGAGGATAACACCGGTTAGGACTGGGTTAGGTCTGGGATAAGCCCGAATCTGGCTGATGATTTTGCCTTCTTCGCATACTTGTTGGCCAGATCCTGGGTTGTTTTCGTGTTTGAATCACGTAGTAATCTGGTAATACACTGAAGCAGTCAATTAAACCTGGTTTCGATCATTATTTTAGAGGATAACACCGGTAAGGTCTGGGTTAGGTCTGGGTTATGCCCGCATCTGGCTCATGATTTTGCCTTCTTCGCATACTTGTTGGCCAGATCCTGGGTTTTTTTCGTGTTTGAATCACGTAGTAATGTGGTAACACACTGAAGCAGTCAATTAAACCTCGTTTCGCTCTGTATTTTAGAGGATAACACCGGTTAGGTCTCGCTTAGGTCTGGGTTATAACCGCATCTGGCTCATGATTTTGCCTTCTTCGCATACTTGTTGGCCAGATCCTGGGTTTTTTTCGTGTTTGAATCACGTAGGAATGTGGTAACACACTGAAGCAGTCAATTAAACCTGGTTTCGATCAATATTTTAGAGGATAACACCGGTTAGGTCTGGGTTAGGTCTGGGATATGCGCGCATCTGGCATATACTTTCGCCTTTTTCGAAAACTTGTGGGCTAGATCCTGGGTTTTTTTCGGGTTTGAATCATGTGGTAATGTGGTACGACACAGAAACAATCCATTAAACCTGGATTCGGACAGTATTTTAGAGGATAACACCGGTTAGGTCTGGGTTGGGTCTGGGATATGCGCGCATCTGGCTTATACTTTCGCCTTTTTCGCAACTTGTTGGCCAGGTCCTGGGGTTTTCCGTGTTTGAATCACGTAGTAATGTGGTAACACACTGAAGCAGTCAATTAAACCAGGTTTCGATCAATATTTCAGAGGATAACACCGGTTAGGTCTGGGTTAGGTCTGGGATATGCGCGCATCTGGCTTACACTTTCGCCATTTTCATAAACTTGTTGCCCAGATCCTGGGTTTTTTCCGTGTTTGAATCACGTAGTAATGTTGTACCACATTGAGGCAGTCAATTAAACCTGGTTTCGATCCATATTTCAGAGGATAACACCGGTTAGGTCTGGGATAGGTCCGGGAAATGCACGCATCTGGCTCATGGTTTCGCCTTTTTCGCAAACTTGTTGGCCAGATCCTGGGTTTTTTCCGTGTTTGAATCACGTAGTAATGTGGTAACACACTGAAGCAGTCAATTAAACCAGGTTTCGATCAATATTTTAGAGGATAACACCGGTTAGGTCTGGGTTAGGTCTGGGATATGCGCGCATCTGGCTTATACTTTCGCCTTTTTCGCAAACTTGTTGGCCAGATCCTGGGTTTTTCCCGTGTTTGAATCACGTAGTAATGTTGTACCACACTGAGGCAGTCAATTAAACCTGGTTTCGATCAATATTTCAGAGGATAACACCGGTTAGGTCTGGGTTAGGTCCAGGAAATGCACGCATCTGGCTCATGATTTCGCCTTTTTCGCATACTTGTTGGCCAGATCCTGGGTTTTTTTCGTGTTTGAATCACGTTGTAATGTGGTAATACACTGGAGCAGTCATTTAAACCTCGTTTCGCTCAGTATTTTAGAGGATAACACCGGTTAGGTCTGGCTTAGGTCTGGGTTATACCCGCATCTGGCTCATGATTTTGCCTTCTTCGCATACTTGTTGGCCAGATCCTGGGTGTTTTCCGTGTTTGAATCACGTAGTAATGTGGTAACACACTGAAGCAGTCAATTAAACCAGGTTTCGATCAATATTTTAGAGGATAACACCGGTTAGGTCTGGGTTAGGTCTGGGATATGCGCGCATCTGGCTTATACTTTCGCCTTTTTCGCAAACTTGTTGGCCAGATCCTGGGTTTTTCCCATGTTTGAATCACGTAGTAATGTGGTAATACACTGAAGCAGTCAATTAAACCTGGTTTCGATCAATATTTTAGAGGATAACACCGGTTAGGTCTGGGTTAGGTCTGGGTTATGCCCGCATCTGCCTCATGATTTTGCCTTCTTCGCATACTTGTTGGCCAGATCCTGGGTTTTTTTCGTGTTTGAATCACGTAGTAATGTGGTAACACACTGAAGCAGTCAATTAGACCAGGTTTCGATCAATATTTTAGAGGATAACACCGGTTAGGTCTGGGTTAGGTCTGGGATATGCGCGCATCTGGCTTATACTTTCGCCTTTTGCGCAAACTTGTTGGCCAGATCCTGGGTTTTTTCCGTGTTTGAATCACGTAGTAATGTTGTACCACACTGAGGCAGTCAATTAAACCAGGTTTCGATCAATATTTCAGAGGATAACACCGTTTAGGTCTGGGTTAGGTCCAGGAAATGCACGCATCTGGCTCATGATTTTGCCTTCTTCGCATACTTGTTGGCCAGATCCTGGGTTTTTTTCGTGTTTGAATCACGTAGTAATGTGGTAACACACTGAAGCAGTCAATTAAACCTGGTATCGATCAATATTTTAGAGGATAACACCGGTTAGGTCTGGGTTAGGTCTGGGTTATGCCCGCATCTGGCTCATGATTTTGCCTTCTTCGCATACTTGTTGGCCAGATCCTGGGTTTTTTTCGTGTTTGAATCACGCAGTAATGTGGTACCACACTGAAGCAGAAAATTAAACCTGGTTTCGATCAATATTTTAGAGGATAACGCCGCTTAGGTCTGGGTTAGGTCTGGGTTATGCCCGCATCTGGCTTATACTTTCGCCTTTTTCGCAAACTGGCTGACCAGATCCTGGGTATTTTCCGTGTTTGAATCACGTAGTAATGTGGTACCACTCTGAGGCAGTCAATTAAACCTGGTTTCGATCAATATTTTAGAGGATAAAACCCGTTAGGTCTGGGTTAGGTCCGGGATAAGCCCGAATCTGCCTCATGATTTTGCCTTCTTCGCATACTTGTTGGCCAGATCCTGGGTTTTTTTCGTGGTTGAATCACGTAGTAATGTGGTAACACACTGAAGCAGTCAATTAAACCAGGTTTCGATCAATATTTTAGAGGATAACACCGGTTAGGTCTGGGTTAGGTCTGGGATATGCGCGCATCTGGCTTATACTTTCGCCTTTTTCGCAAACTTGTTGGCCAGATCCTGGGTTTTTTCCGTGTTTGAATCACGTAGTAATGTGGTAACACACTGAAGCAGTCAATTAAACCTGGTTTCGATCAATATTTTAGAGGATAACACCGGTTAGGTCTGGGTTAGGTCTGGGTTATGCCCGCATCTGCCTCATGATTTTGCCATCTTCGCATACTTGTTGGCCAGATCCTGGGTTTTTTTCGTGATTGAATCACGTAGTAATGTGGTAACACACTGAAGCAGTCAATTAAACCTGGTTTCGATCAATATTTTACAGGATAACACCGGTTAGGTCTGGGTTAGGTCCAGGAAATGCACGCATCTGGCTCATGATTTCGCATTTTTCGCATACTTGTTGGTCAGATCCTGGGTTTTTTTCGTGTTTGAATCACGTAGTAATGTGGTAACACAATGAAGCAGTCAATTAACCCTGGTTTCGATCAATATTTTAGAGGATAACACCGGTTAGGTCTGGGTTAGGCCTGGGTTATGCCCGCATCTGGCTCATGATTTTGCCTTCTTCGCATACTTGTTGGCCAGATCCTGGGTTTTTTTCGTGTTTGAATCACGTAGTAATGTGGTAACACACGGAAGCAGTCAATTAAACCTGGTTTCGATCAATATTTTAGAGGATAACACCGGTTAGGTCTGGGTTAGGTCTGGGATATGCGCGCATCTGGCTTATACATTCGCCTTTTTCGCAAACTTGTTGGCCAGATCCTGGGGTTTCCCGTGTTTGAATCACGTAGTAATGTGATAATACACTGAAGCAGTCAATTAAACCTGGTTTCGATCAATATTTTAGAGGACAACACCGGTTAGGTCTGGGTTAGGTCCGGGAAATGCACGCATCTGGCTCATGATTTCGCCTTTTTCGCAAACATGTTGTCCAGATCCTGAGTTTTTTCCGTGTTTGAATCACGTAGTAATGTGGTAATTCACTGAAGCAGTCAATTAGACCAGGTTTCGATCAATATTTTAGAGGATAACACCGGTTAGGTCTGGGTTAGGTCTGGGTTATGCCCGCATCTGGCTCATGATTTTGCCTTCTTCGCATACTTGTTGGCCAGATCCTGGGTTTTTTTCGTGTTTGAATCACGCAGTAATGTGGTACCACACTGAAGCAGAAAATTAAACCTGGTTTCGATCAATATTTTAGAGGATAACGCCGCTTAGGTCTCGGTTAGGTCTGGGTTATGCCCGCATCTGGCTTATACTTTCGCCTTTTTCGCAAACTGGCTGACCAGATCCTGGGTATTTTCCGTGTTTGAATCACGTAGTAATGTTGTACCACACTGAGGCAGTCAATTAAACCTGGTTTCGATCAATATTTTAGAGGATAAAACCCGTTAGGTCTGGGTTAGGTCCGGGATAAGCCCGAATCTGCCTCATGATTTTGCCTTCTTCGCATACTTGTTGGCCAGATCCTGGGTTTTTTTCGTGGTTGAATCACGTAGTAATGTGGTAACACACTGAAGCAGTCAATTAAACCAGGTTTCGATCAATATTTTAGAGGATAACACCGGTTAGGTCTGGGTTAGGTCTGGGATATGCGCGCATCTGGCTTATACTTTCGCCTTTTTCGCAAACTTGTTGGCCAGATCCTGGGTTTTTTCCGTGTTTGAATCACGTAGTAATGTGGTAACACACTGAAGCAGTCAATTAAACCTGGTTTCGATCAATATTTTAGAGGATAACACCGGTTAGGTCTGGGTTAGGTCTGGGTTATGCCCGCATCTGCCTCATGATTTTGCCTTCTTCGCATACTTGTTGGCCAGATCCTGGGTTTTTTTCGTGATTGAATCACGTAGTAATGTGGTAACACAATGAAGCAGTCAATTAACCCTGGTTTCGATCAATATTTTAGAGGATAACACCGGTTAGGTCTGGGTTAGGCCTGGGTTATGCCCGCATCTGGCTCATGATTTTGCCTTCTTCGCATACTTGTTGGCCAGATCCTGGGTTTTTTTCGTGTTTGAATCACGTAGTAATGTGGTAACACACGGAAGCAGTCAATTAAACCTGGTTTCGATCAATATTTTAGAGGATAACACCAGTTAGGTCTGGGTTAGGTCTGGGATATGCGCGCATCTGGCTTATACATTCGCCTCTTTCGCAAACTTGTTGGCCAGATCCTGGGGTTTCCCGTGTTTGAATCACGTAGTAATGTGATAATACACTGAAGCAGTCAATTAAACCTGGTTTCGATCAATATTTTAGAGGACAACACCGGTTAGGTCTGGGTTAGGTCTGGGTTATGCCCGCATCTGCCTCATGATTTTGTCTTCTTCGCAAACTTGTTGACCAGATCCTGGGTTTTTTCCGTGTTTGAAACACGTAGTAATGTGGTAATACACTGAAGCAGTCAATTAAACCTGGTTTCGATCAATATTTTAGAGGATAACACCGGTTAGGTCTGGGTTAGGTCCGGGAAATGCACGCATCTGGCTTATGATTTCGCCTTTTTCGCAAACTTGTTGACCAGATCCTGGGTTTTTTCTGTGTTTGAATCACGTAGTAATGTGGTACCACACTGAGGCAGTCAATTAAACCTGGTTTCGATCAATATTATAGAGGATAACACCGGTTAGGTCTGGGTTAGGTCTGGGATATGCGCGCATCTGGGTTACACTTTCGCCATTTTCGCAAACTTGTTGGCCAGATCCTGGGGTTTTTCTGTGTTTGAATCACGTAGTAATGTGGTACCACACTGAGGCAGTCAATTAAACCTGGTTTCGATCAATATTTTAGAGGTTAACACCGGTTAGGTCTGGGTTAGGTCTGGGATATGCGCGCATCTGGCTTATACTTTCGCCTTTTTCGCAAACTTGTTGGCAAGCTCCTGGGTTTTTACCGTGTTTGAAACACGTAGTAATGTGGTAATACACTGAAGCAGTCAATTAAAACTGGTTTCGATCAATATTTTAGAGGATAACACCGGTTAGGTCTGGGTTAGGTCCGGGAAATGCACGCATCTGGCTTATGATTTCGCCTTTTTCGCAAACTTGTTGACCAGATCCTGGGTTTTTTCTGTGTTTAAATCACGTAGTAAGGTGGTACCACACTGAAGCAGTCGATTAAACCAGGTTTCGATCAATATTTTAGAGGATAACACCGGTTAGGTCTGGGTTAGGTCTGGGATATGCGCGCATCTGGCTTATACTTTCGCCTTTTTCGCAAACTTGTTGGCCAGATCCTGGGTTTTTTCCGTGTTTGAATCACGTAGTAATGTTGTACCACACTGAGGCAGTCAATTAAACCTGGTTTCGATCAATATTTCAGAGGATAACAGCGGTTAGGTCTGGGTTAGGTCCGGGAAATGCACGCATCTGGCTCATGATTTCGCCTTTTTCGCAAACATGTTGTCCAGATCCTGGGTTTTTTCCGTGTTTGAATCACGTAGTAATGTGGTAATTCACTGAAGCAGTCAATTAAACCTGGTTTCGATCAATATTTTAGAGGATAACACCGGTTAGGTCTGGGTTAGGTTTGGGTTATGCCCGCATCTGGCTCATGATTTTGCCTTCTTCGCATACTTGTTGGCCAGATCCTGGGTTTTTTTCGTGTTTGAATCACGTAGTAATGTGGTAACACACTGAAGCAGTCAATTAAACCTGGTTTCGATCAATATTTTAGAGGATAACACCGGTTAGGTCTGGGTTAGGTCTGGGTTATGCCCGCATCTGGCTCATGATTTTGCCTTCTTCGCATACTTGTTGGCCAGATCCTGGGGTTTTTTTCGTGTTTGAATCACGTAGTAATGTGGTAACACAATGAAGCAGTCAATTAACCCTGGTTTCGATCCATATTTTGGAGGATAACACCGGTTAGGTCTGGGTTAGGTCTGGGATATGCGCGCATCTGGCATATACTTTCGCCTTTATCGCAACTTGTTGGCCAGATCCTGGGTTTTTTCCGGGTTTGAATCACGTAGTAATGTGGTACCACACTGAGGCAGTCAATTAAACCTGGTTTCGAACAATATTTCAGAGGATAACACCGGCTAGGTCTGGGTTAGGTCCGGGATATGCCCGCATCTGCCTCATGATTTTGCCTTCTTCGCATACTTGTTGGCCAGATCCTAGGTTTTTTTCGTGGTTGAATCACGTAGTAATGTGGTAACACACTGAAGCAGTCAATTACACCAGGTTTCGATCAATATTTTACAGGATAACACCGGTTAGGTCTGGGTTAGGTCTGGGATATGCGCGCATCTGGCTTATACTTTCGCCTTTTTCGCAAAATTGTTGGCCAGATCCTGGGGTTTTTCCGTGTTTGAAACACGTAGTAATGTGGTACCACACTGAGGCAGTCATTTAAACCTGCTTTCGATCAATATTTCAGAGGATAACAGCGGTTAGGTCTGGGTTAGGTCCGGGAAATGCACGCATCTGGCTCATGATTTTGCCTTTTTCGCAAACCTGTTGGCTAGATCCTGGGTTTTTTTCGGGTTTGAATCACGTGGTAATGTGGTACGACACAGAAACAGTCCATTAAACCTGGATTGGGACAGTATTTTAGAGGATAACACCGGTTAGGTCTGGGATATGCGCGCATCTGGCTTATACCTTCGCCTTTTTCGCAAACTTGTTGGCCAGATCCCGGGTTTTTTCCGTGTTTGAATCACGTAGTAATGTGGTAACACACTGAAGCAGTCAATTAAACCTGGTTTCGATCAATATTTTACAGGATAACACCGGTTAGGTCTGGGTTAGGTCTGGGATATGCGCGCATCTGGCTTATACCTTCGCCTTTTTCGCAAACTTGTTGGCCAGATCCCGGGTTTTTTCCGTGTTTGAATCACGTAGTAATGTTGTACCACACTGAGGCAGTTAATTAAACCTGGTTTCGATCAATATTTCAGAGGAAAACACCGGTTAGGTCTGGGTTAGGTCCGGGAAATGCACGCATCTGGCTCATGATTTCGCCTTTTTCGCATACTTGCTGGCCAGATCCTGGGTTTTTTGCGTGTTTGAATCACGTAGTAATGTGGTAACACAATGAAGCAGTCAATTAACCCTGGTTTCGATCAATATTTTAGGTGATAACACCGGTTAGGTCTGGGTTAGGCCTGGGTTATGCCCGCATCTGCCTCATGATTTTGCCTTCTTCGCATAATTGTTGGCCAGATCCTGGGTTTTTTTCGTGTTTGAATCACGTTGTAATGTGGTAACACACGGAAGCAGTCAATTAAACATGGTTTCGATCAATATTTTAGAGGATAACAGCGGTTAGGTCTGGGTTAGGTCTGGGATATGCGCGCATATGGCTTATACTTTCGCCTTTTTCGCAAACTTGCTGGCCAGATCCTGGGGTTTTCCGGTGTTTGAATCACGTAGTAATGTGATAATACACTGAAGCAGTCAATTAAACCTGGTTTCGATGAATATTTTAGAGGATAACACCGGTTAGGTCTGGGTTAGGTCTGGGTTATGCCCGCATCTGCCTCATGATTTTGCCTTCTTCGCAAACTTGTTGACCAGATCCTGGGTTTTTTCCGTGTTTGAATCACGTAGTAATGTGGTAATACACTGAAGCAGTCGATTAAACCTGGTTTCGATCAATATTTTAGAGGATAACACCGGTTAGGTCTGGGTTAGGTCCGGGAAATGCACGCATCTGGCTTATGATTTCGCCTTTTTCGCAAACTTGTTGACCAGATCCTGGGTTTTTTCTGTGTTTGAATCACGTAGTAATGTGGTACCACACTGAGGCAGTCAATTAAACCTGGTTTCGATCAATATTTTAGAGGATAACACCGGTTAGGTCTGGGTTAGGTCTGGGATATGCGCGCATCTGGCTTATACCTTTGCCTTTTTCGCAAACTTGTTGGCCAGATCCTGGGTTTTTTCCGTGTTTGAATCACGTAGTAATGTTGTACCACACTGAGGCAGTCAATTGAACCAGGTTTCGATCAATATTTCAGAGGATAACACCGTTTAGGTCTGGGTTAGGTTTGGGTTATGCCCGCATCTGGCTCATGATTTTGCCTTCTTCGCATACTTGTTGGCCAGATCCTGGGTTTTTTTCGTGTTTGAATCACGTAGTAATGTGGTAACACACTGAAGCAGTCAATTAAACCTGGTTTCGATCAATATTTTAGAGGATAACACCGGTTAGGTCTGGGTTAGGTCCGGGAAATGCACGCATCTGGCTTATACTTTCGCCTTTTTCGCAAACTTGCTGGCCAGATCCTGGGGTTTTCCGGTGTTTGAATCACGTAGTAATGTGATAATACACTGAAGCAGTCAATTAAACCTGGTTTCGATGAATATTTTAGAGGATAACACCGGTTAGGTCTGGGTTAGGTCTGGGTTATGCCCGCATCTGCCTCATGATTTTGCCTTCTTCGCAAACTTGTTGACCAGATCCTGGGTTTTTTCCGTGTTTGAATCACGTAGTAATGTGGTAATACACTGAAGCAGTCGATTAAACCTGGTTTCGATCAATATTTTAGAGGATAACACCGGTTAGGTCTGGGTTAGGTCCGGGAAATGCACGCATCTGGCTTATGATTTCGCCTTTTTCGCAAACTTGTTGACCAGATCCTGGGTTTTTTCTGTGTTTGAATCACGTAGTAATGTGGTACCACACTGAGGCAGTCAATTAAACCTGGTTTCGATCAATATTTTAGAGGATAACACCGGTTAGGTCTGGGTTAGGTCTGGGATATGCGCGCATCTGGCTTATACCTTCGCCTTTTTCGCAAACTTGTTGGCCAGATCCTGGGTTTTTTCCGTGTTTGAATCACGTAGTAATGTTGTACCACACTGAGGCAGTCAATTGAACCAGGTTTCGATCAATATTTCAGAGGATAACACCGTTTAGGTCTGGGTTAGGTTTGGGTTATGCCCGCATCTGGCTCATGATTTTGCCTTCTTCGCATACTTGTTGGCCAGATCCTGGGTTTTTTTCGTGTTTGAATCACGTAGTAATGTGGTAACACACTGAAGCAGTCAATTAAACCTGGTTTCGATCAATATTTTAGAGGATAACACCGGTTAGGTCTGGGTTAGGTCTGGGTTATGCCCGCATCTGGCTCATGATTTTGCCTTCTTCGCATACTTGTTGTCCAGATCCTGGGTTTTTTTCGTGTTTGAATCACGCAGTAATGTGGTACCACACTGAAGCAGAAAATTAAACCTGGTTTCGATCAATATTTTAGAGGATAACGCCGCTTAGGTCTGGGTTAGGTCTGGGTTATGCCCGCATCTGGCTTATACTTTCGCCTTTTTCGCAAACTGGCTGACCAGATCCTGGGTATTTTCCGTGTTTGAATCACGTAGTAATGTTGTACCACACTGAGGCAGTCAATTAAACCTGGTTTCGATCAATATTTTAGAGGATAAAACCCGTTAGGTCTGGGTTAGGTCCGGGATATGCCCGAATCTGCCTCATGATTTTGCCTTCTTCGCATACTTGTTGGCCAGATCCTGGGTTTTTTTCGTGGTTGAATCACGTAGTAATGTGGTAACACACTGAAGCAGTCAATTAAACCAGGTTTCGATCAATATTTTAGAGGATAACACCGGTTAGGTCTGGGTTAGGTCTGGGATATGCGCGCATCTGGCTTATACTTTCGCCTTTTTCGCAAACTTGTCGCCAGATCCTGGGTTTTTTCCGTGTTTGAATCACGTAGTAATGTGGTAACACACTGAAGCAGTCAATTAAACCTGGTTTCGATCAATATTTTAGAGGATAACACCGGTTAGGTCTGGGTTAGGTCTGGGTTATGCCCGCATCTGCCTCATGATTTTGCCTTCTTCGCATACTTGTTGGCCAGATCCTGGGTTTTTTTCGTGTTTGAATCACGTAGTAATGTGGTAACACACGGAAGCAGTCAATTAAACCTGGTTTCGATCAATATTTTAGAGGATAACACCGGTTAGGTCTGGGTTAGGTCTGGGATATGCGCGCATCTGGCTTATACATTCGCCTTTTTCGCAAACTTGTTGGCCAGATCCTGGGGTTTCCCGTGTTTGAATCACGTAGTAATGTGATAATACACTGAAGCAGTCAATTAAACCTGGTTTCGATGAATATTTTAGAGGATAACACCGGTTAGGTCTGGGTTAGGTCCGGGAAATGCACGCATCTGGCTCATGATTTCGCCTTTTTCGCATACTTGCTGGCCAGATCCTGGGTTTTTTGCGTGTTTGAATCACGTAGTAATGTGGTAACACAATGAAGCAGTCAATTAACCCTGGTTTCGATCAATATTTTAGGGGATAACGCCGGTTAGGTCTGGGTTAGGCCTGGGTTATGCCCGCATCTGCCTCATGATTTTGCCTTCTTCGCATAATTGTTGGCCAGATCCTGGGTTTTTTTCGTGTTTGAATCACGTAGTAATGTGGTAACACACTGAAGCAGTCAATTAAACCTGGTTTCGATCAATATTTTAGAGGATAACACCGGTTAGGTCTGGGTTAGGTCCGGGAAATGCACGCATCTGGCTTATACTTTCGCCTTTTTCGCAAACTTGCTGGCCAGATCCTGGGGTTTTCCGGTGTTTGAATCACGTAGTAATGTGATAATACACTGAAGCAGTCAATTAAACCTGGTTTCGATGAATATTTTAGAGGATAACACCGGTTAGGTCTGGGTTAGGTCTGGGTTATGCCCGCATCTGCCTCATGATTTTGCCTTCTTCGCAAACTTGTTGACCAGATCCTGGGTTTTTTCCGTGTTTGAATCACGTAGTAATGTGGTAATACACTGAAGCAGTCGATTAAACCTGGTTTCGATCAATATTTTAGAGGATAACACCGGTTAGGTCTGGGTTAGGTCCGGGAAATGCACGCATCTGGCTTATGATTTCGCCTTTTTCGCAAACTTGTTGACCAGATCCTGGGTTTTTTCTGTGTTTGAATCACGTAGTAATGTGGTACCACACTGAGGCAGTCAATTAAACCTGGTTTCGATCAATATTTTAGAGGATAACACCGGTTAGGTCTGGGTTAGGTCTGGGATATGCGCGCATCTGGCTTATACCTTCGCCTTTTTCGCAAACTTGTTGGCCAGATCCTGGGTTTTTTCCGTGTTTGAATCACGTAGTAATGTTGTACCACACTGAGGCAGTCAATTGAACCAGGTTTCGATCAATATTTCAGAGGATAACACCGTTTAGGTCTGGGTTAGGTTTGGGTTATGCCCGCATCTGGCTCATGATTTTGCCTTCTTCGCATACTTGTTGTCCAGATCCTGGGTTTTTTTCGTGTTTGAATCACGCAGTAATGTGGTACCACACTGAAGCAGAAAATTAAACCTGGTTTCGATCAATATTTTAGAGGATAACGCCGCTTAGGTCTGGGTTAGGTCTGGGTTATGCCCGCATCTGGCTTATACTTTCGCCTTTTTCGCAAACTGGCTGACCAGATCCTGGGTATTTTCCGTGTTTGAATCACGTAGTAATGTTGTACCACACTGAGGCAGTCAATTAAACCTGGTTTCGATCAATATTTTAGAGGATAAAACCCGTTAGGTCTGGGTTAGGTCCGGGATATGCCCGAATCTGCCTCATGATTTTGCCTTCTTCGCATACTTGTTGGCCAGATCCTGGGTTTTTTTCGTGGTTGAATCACGTAGTAATGTGGTAACACACTGAAGCAGTCAATTAAACCAGGTTTCGATCAATATTATAGAGGATAACACCGGTTAGGTCTGGGTTAGGTCTGGGATATGCGCGCATCTGGCTTATACTTTCGCCTTTTTCGCAAACTTGTTGGCCAGATCCTGGGTTTTTTCCGTGTTTGAATCACGTAGTAATGTGGTAACACACTGAAGCAGTCAATTAAACCTGGTTTCGATCAATATTTTAGAGGATAACACCGGTTAGGTCTGGGTTAGGTCTGGGTTATGCCCGCATCTGCCTCATGATTTTGCCTTCTTCGCATACTTGTTGGCCAGATCCTGGGTTTTTTTCGTGATTGAATCACGTAGTAATGTGGTAACACACTGAAGCAGTCAATTAAACCTGGTTTCGATCAATATTTTACAGGATAACACCGGTTAGGTCTGGGTTAGGTCCAGGAAATGCACGCATCTGGCTCATGATTTCGCATTTTTCGCATGCTTGTTGGTCAGATCCTGGGTTTTTTTCGTGTTTGAATCACGTAGTAATGTGGTAACACAATGAAGCAGTCAATTAACCCTGGTTTCGATCAATATTTTAGAGGATAACACCGGTTAGGTCTGGGTTAGGCCTGGGTTATGCCCGCATCTGGCTCATGATTTTGCCTTCTTCGCATACTTGTTGGCCAGATCCTGGGTTTTTTTCGTGTTTGAATCACGTAGTAATGTGGTAACACACGGAAGCAGTCAATTAAACCTGGTTTCGATCAATATTTTAGAGGATAACACCGGTTAGGTCTGGGTTAGGTCTGGGATATGCGCGCATCTGGCTTATACATTCGCCTTTTTCGCAAACTTGTTGGCCAGATCCTGGGGTTTCCCGTGTTTGAATCACGTAGTAGTGTGATAATACACTGAAGCAGTCAATTAAACCTGGTTTCGATCAATATTTTAGAGGACAACACCGGTTAGGTCTGGGTTAGGTCTGGGTTATGCCCGCATCTGCCTCATGATTTTGTCTTCTTCGCAAACTTGTTGACCAGATCCTGGGTTTTTTCCGTGTTTGAATCACGTAGTAATGTGGTAATACACTGAAGCAGTCAATTAAACCTGGTTTCGATCAATATTTTAGAGGATAACACCGGTTAGGTCTGGGTTAGGTCCGGGAAATGCACGCATCTGGCTTATGATTTCGCCTTTTTCGCAAACTTGTTGACCAGATCCTGGGTTTTTTCTGTGTTTGAATCACGTAGTAATGTGGTACCACACTGAGGCAGTCAATTAAACCTGGTTTCGATCAATATTATAGAGGATAACACCGGTTAGGTCTGGGTTAGGTCTGGGATATGCGCGCATCTGGGTTACACTTTCGCCATTTTCGCAAACTTGTTGGCCAGATCCTGGGGTTTTTCTGTGTTTGAATCACGTAGTAATGTGGTACCACACTGAGGCAGTCAATTAAACCTGGTTTCGATCAATATTTTAGAGGATAACACCGGTTAGGTCTGGGTTAGGTCTGGGATATGCGCGCATCTGGCTTATACTCTCGCCTTTTTCGCAAACTTGTTGGCAAGCTCCTGGGTTTTTACCGTGTTTGAAACACGTAGTAATGTGGTAATACACTGAAGCAGTCAATTAAAACTGGTTTCGATCAATATTTTAGAGGATAACACCGGTTAGGTCTGGGTTAGGTCCGGGAAATGCTCGCATCTGGCTTATGATTTCGCCTTTTTCGCAAACTTGTTGACCAGATCCTGGGTTTTTTCTGTGTTTAAATCACGTAGTAAGGTGGTACCACACTGAAGCAGTCGATTAAACCAGGTTTCGATCAATATTTTAGAGGATAACACCGGTTAGGTCTGGGTTAGGTCTGGGATATGCGCGCATCTGGCTTATACTTTCGCCTTTTTCACAAACTTGTTGGCCAGATCCTGGGTTTTTTCCGTGTTTGAATCACGTAGTAATGTTGTACCACACTGAGGCAGTCAATTAAACCTGGTTTCGATCAATATTTCAGAGGATAACAGCGGTTAGGTCTCGGTTAGGTCCGGGAAATGCACGCATCTGGCTCATGATTTCGCCTTTTTCGCAAACATGTTGTCCAGATCCTGGGTTTTTTCCGTGTTTGAATCACGTAGTAATGTGGTAATTCACTGAAGCAGTCAATTAAACCTGGTTTCGATCAATATTTTAGAGGATAACACCGGTTAGGTCTGGGTTAGGTTTGGGTTATGCCCGCATCTGGCTCATGATTTTGCCTTCTTCGCATACTTGTTGGCCAGATCCTGGGTTTTTTTCGTGTTTGAATCACGTAGTAATGTGGTAACACACTGAAGCAGTCAATTAAACCTGGTTTCGATCAATATTTTAGAGGATAACACCGGTTAGGTCTGGGTTAGGTCTGGGTTATGCCCGCATCTGGCTCATGATTTTGCCTTCTTCGCATACTTGTTGGCCAGATCCTAGGTTTTTTTCGTGGTTGAATCACGTAGTAATGTGGTAACACACTGAAGCAGTCAATTAAACCAGGTTTCGATCAATATTTTACAGGATAACACCGGTTAGGTCTGGGTTAGGTCTGGGATATGCGCGCATCTGGCTTATACTTTCGCCTTTTTCGCAAAATTGTTGGCCAGATCCTGGGTTTTTTCCGTGTTTGAAACACGTAGTAATGTGGTACCACACTGAGGCAGTCATTTAAACCTGCTTTCGATCAATATTTCAGAGGATAACAGCGGTTAGGTCTGGGTTAGGTCCGGGAAATGCCCGCATCTGGCTCATGATTTTGCCTTCTTCGCATACTTGTTGGCCAGATCCTGGGTTTTTTTCGTGTTTGAATCACGTAGTAATGTGGTAACACACTGAAGCAGTCAATTAAACCTGGTTTCGATCAATATTTTACAGGATAACACCGGTTAGGTCTGGGTTAGGTCTGGGATATGCGCGCATCTGGCTTATACTTTCGCCTTTTTCGCAAAATTGTTGGCCAGATCCTGGGTTTTTTCCGTGTTTGAAACACGTAGTAATGTGGTACCACACTGAGGCAGTCATTTAAACCTGCTTTCGATCAATATTTCAGAGGATAACAGCGGTTAGGTCTGGGTTAGGTCCGGGAAATGCACGCATCTGGCTCATGATTTTGCCTTTTTCGCAAACCTGTTGCCTAGATCCTGGGTTTTTTTCGGGTTTGAATCACGTGGTAATGTGGTACGACACAGAAACAGTCCATTAAACCTGGATTGGGACAGTATTTTAGAGGATAACACCGGTTAGGTCTGGGATATGCGCGCATCTGGCTTATACTTTCGCCTTTTTCGCAAACTTGTTGGCCAGATCCTGGGTTTTTTCCGTGTTTGAATCACGTAGTAATGTGGTAATACACTGAAGCAGTCAATTAAACCTGGTTTCGATCAATATTTTAGAGGATAACACCGGTTAGGTCTGGGTTAGGTCTGGGTTATGCCCGCATCTGCCTCATGATTTTGCCTTCTTCGCATACTTGTTGGCCAGATCCTGGGTTTTTTTCGCGTTTGAATCACGTAGTAATGTTGTACCTCACTGAGGCAGTCAATTAAACCTGGTTTCGATCAATATTTCAGAGGAAAACACCGGTTAGGTCTGGGTTAGGTCCGGGAAATGCACGCATCTGGCTCATGATTTCGCCTTTTTCGCATACTTGTTGGCCAGATCCTGGGTTTTTTCCGTGTTTGAATCACGTAGTAATGTGGTAACACACTGAAGCAGTCAATTAAACCTGGTTTCGATCAATATTTTACAGGATAACACCGGTTAGGTCTGGGTTAGGTCTGGGATATGCGCGCATCTGGCTTATACCTTCGCCTTTTTCGCAAACTTGTTGGCCAGATCCTGGGTTTTTTCCGTGTTTGAATCACGTAGTAATGTTGTACCACACTGAGGCAGTCAATTAAACCTGGTTTCGATCAATATTTCAGAGGAAAACACCGGTTAGGTCTGGGTTAGGTCCGGGAAATGCACGCATCTGGCTCATGATTTCGCATTTTCGCATACTTGTTGGCCAGATCCTGGGTTTTTTTCGCGTTTGAATCACGTAGTAATGTGGTAACACAATGAAGCAGTCAATTAACCCTGGTTTCGATCAATATTTTAGGGGATAACACCGGTTAGGTCTGGGTTAGGCCTGGGTTATGCCCGCATCTGCCTCATGATTTTGCCTTCTTCGCATAATTGTTGGCCAGATCCTGGGTTTTTTTCGTGTTTGAATCACGTTGTAATGTGGTAACACACGGAAGCAGTCAATTAAACATGGTTTCGATCAATATTTTAGAGGATAACAGCGGTTAGGTCTGGGTTAGGTCTGGGATATGCGCGCATCTGGCTTATACTTTCGCCTTTTTCGCAAACTTGCTGGCCAGATCCTGGGGTTTTCCGGTGTTTGAATCACGTAGTAATGTGATAATACACTGAAGCAGTCAATTAAACCTGGTTTCGATGAATATTTTAGAGGATAACACCGGTTAGGTCTGGGTTAGGTCTGGGTTATGCCCGCATCTGCCTCATGATTTCGCATTTTCGCATACTTGTTGGCCAGATCCTGGGTTTTTTTCGGGTTTGAATCACGTGGTAATGTGGTACGACACAGAAACAGTCCATTAAACCTGGATTGGGACAGTATTTTAGAGGATAACACCGGTTAGGTCTGGGATATGCGCGCATCTGGCTTATACTTTCGCCTTTTTCGCAAACTTGTTGGCCAGATCCTGGGTTTTTTCCGTGTTTGAATCACGTAGTAATGTGGTAATACACTGAAGCAGTCAATTAAACCTGGTTTCGATCAATATTTCAGAGGAGAACACCGGTTAGGTCTGGGTTAGGTCCGGGAAATGCACGCATCTGGCTCATGATTTCGCATTTTCGCATACTTGTTGGCCAGATCCTGGGTTTTTTTCGTGTTTGAATCACGTAGTAATGTGGTAACACAATGAAGCAGTCAATTAACCCTGGTTTCGATCAATATTTTAGGGGATAACACCGGTTAGGTCTGGGTTAGGCCTGGGTTATGCCCGCATCTGCCTCATGATTTTGCCTTCTTCGCATAATTGTTGGCCAGATCCTGGGTTTTTTTCGTGTTTGAATCACGTTGTAATGTGGTAACACACGGAAGCAGTCAATTAAACATGGTTTCGATCAATATTTTAGAGGATAACAGCGGTTAGGTCTGGGTTAGGTCTGGGATATGCGCGCATCTGGCTTATACTTTCGCCTTTTTCGCAAACTTGCTGGCCAGATCCTGGGGTTTTCCGGTGTTTGAATCACGTAGTAATGTGATAATACACTGAAGCAGTCAATTAAACCTGGTTTCGATGAATATTTTAGAGGATAACACCGGTTAGGTCTGGGTTAGGTCTGGGTTATGCCCGCATCTGCCTCATGATTTTGCCTTCTTCGCAAACTTGTTGACCAGATCCTGGGTTTTTTCCGTGTTTGAATCACGTAGTAATGTGGTAATACACTGAAGCAGTCGATTAAACCTGGTTTCGATCAATATTTTAGAGGATAACACCGGTTAGGTCTGGGTTAGGTCCGGGAAATGCACGCATCTGGCTTATGATTTCGCCTTTTTCGCAAACTTGTTGACCAGATCCTGGGTTTTTTCTGTGTTTGAATCACGTAGTAATGTGGTACCACACTGAGGCAGTCAATTAAACCTGGTTTCGATCAATATTTTAGAGGATAACACCGGTTAGGTCTGGGTTAGGTCTGGGATATGCGCGCATCTGGCTTATACCTTCGCCTTTTTCGCAAACTTGTTGGCCAGATCCTGGGTTTTTTCCGTGTTTGAATCACGTAGTAATGTTGTACCACACTGAGGCAGTCAATTAAACCTGGTTTCGATCAATATTTTAGAGGATAACACCGGTTAGGTCTGGGTTAGGTCTGGGATATGCCCGCATCTGGCTCATGATTTTGCCTTTTTCGCAAACTTGTTGGCCAGATCCTGGGTTTTTTCCGTGTTTGAATCACGTAGTAATGTTGTACCACACTGAGGCAGTCAATTAAACCTGGTTTCGATCAATATTTCAGAGGATAACACCGGTTAGGTCTGGGTTAGGTCCGGGGAATGCACGCATCTGGCTCATGATTTCGCCTTCTTCGCATACTTGTTGGCCAGATCCTGGGTTTTTTTCGTGTTTGAATCACGTAGTAATGTGGTAATTCACTGAGGCAGTCAATTAAACCTGGTTTCGATCAATATTATAGAGGATAACACCGGTTAGGTCTGGGTTAGGTCCGGGAAATGCACGCATCTGGCTCATGATTTCGCCTTCTTCGCATACTTGTTGGCCAGATCCTGGGTTTTTTTCGTGCTTGAATCACGTAGTAATGTGGTAACACACTGAAGCAGTCGATTAAACCTGGTATCGATCAATATTTTAGAGGATAACACCGGTTAGGTCTGGGTTAGGTCCGGGAAATGCACGCATCTGGCTCATGATTTCGCCTTCTTCGCATACTTGTTGGCCAGATCCTGGGTTTTTTTCGTGCTTGAATCACGTAGTAATGTGTTAACACACTGAAGCAGTCAATTAAACCTGGTATCGATCAATATTTTAGAGGATAACACCGGTTAGGTCTGGGTTAGGTCTGGGATATGCGCGCATCTGGCATATACTTTCGCCTTTATCGCAACTTGTTGGCCAGATCCTGGGTTTTTTCCGTGTTTGAATCACGTAGTAATGTGGTACCACACTGAGGCAGTCAATTAAACCTGGTTTCGAACAATATTTCAGAGGATAACACCGGTTAGGTCTGGGTTAGGTTTGGGTTATGCCCGCATCTGGCTTATACTTTCGCCTTTTTCGCAAACTTGTTGGCCAGATCCTGGGTTTTTTCCGTGTTTGAATCACGTAGTAATGTGGTAACACACTGAAGCAGTCAATTAAACCAGGTTTCGATCAATATTTTAGAGGATAACACCGGTTAGGTCTGGGTTAGGTCTGGGATATGCGCGCATCTGGCTTATACTTTCGCCTTTTTCGCAAACTTGTTGGCCAGATCCTGGGTTTTTCCCGTGTTTGAATCACGTAGTAATGTGGTAATACACTGAAGCAGTCAATTAAACCTGGTTTCGATCAATATTTTAGAGGATAACACCGGTTAGGTCTGGGTTAGGTCTGGGATATGCGCGCATCTGGCATATACTTTCGCCTTTATCGCAACTTGTTGGCCAGATCCTGGGTTTTTTCCGTGTTTGAATCACGTAGTAATGTGGTACCACACTGAGGCAGTCAATTAAACCTGGTTTCGAACAATATTTCAGAGGATAACACCGGTTAGGTCTGGGTTAGGTTTGGGTTATGCCCGCATCTGGCTTATACTTTCGCCTTTTTCGCAAACTTGTTGGCCAGATCCTGGGTTTTTTCCGTGTTTGAATCACGTAGTAATGTGGTAACACACTGAAGCAGTCAATTAAACCAGGTTTCGATCAATATTTTAGAGGATAACACCGGTTAGGTCTGGGTTAGGTCTGGGATATGCGCGCATCTGGCTTATACTTTCGCCTTTTTCGCAAACTTGTTGGCCAGATCCTGGGTTTTTCCCGTGTTTGAATCACGTAGTAATGTGGTAATACACTGAAGCAGTCAATTAAACCTGGTTTCGATCAATATTTTAGAGGATAACACCGGTTAGGTCTGGGTTAGGTCCGGGAAATGCACGCATCTGGCTCATGATTTCGCCTTCTTCGCATACTTGTTGGCCAGATCCTGGGTTTTTTTCGTGTTTGAATCACGTAGTAATGTGGTAATTCACTGAGGCAGTCAATTAAACCTGGTTTCGATCAATATTATAGAGGATAACACCGGTTAGGTCTGGGTTAGTTCCGGGAAATGCACGCATGTGGCTCATGATTTCGCCTTCTTCGCATACTTGTTGGCCAGATCCTGGGTTTTTCTCTTGCTTGAATCACGTAGTAATGTGGTAACACACTGAAGCAGTCAATTAAACCTGGTATCGATCAATATTTTAGAGGATAACACCGGTTAGGTCTGGGTTAGGTCTGGGTTATGCCCGCATCTGGCTCATGATTTTGCCTTCTTCGCATACTTGTTGGCCAGATCCTGGGTTTTTTTCGTGTTTGAATCACGTAGTAATGTGGTAATTCACTGAGGCGGTCAATTAAACCTGGTTTCGATCAATATTTTAGAGGATAACACCGGTTAGGTCTGGGTTAGGTCCGGGAAATGCACGCATCTGGCTCATGATTTCGCCTTTTTCGCAACTTGTTGGCCAGATCCTGGGTATTTTCCGTGTTTGAATCACGTAGTAATGTGGTACCACACTGAGGCAGTCAATTAAACCTGGTTTCGAACAATATTTCAGAGGATAACACCGGTTAGGTCTGGGTTAGGTCCGGGATATGCCCGCATCTGCCTCATGATTTTGCCTTTTTCGCAAACTTGTTGGCCAGATCCTGGGTTTTTTCCGTGTTTGAATCACGTAGTAATGTTGTACCACACTGAGGCAGTCAATTAAACCTGGTTTCGATCAATATTTCAGAGGATAACACCGGTTAGGTCTGGGTTAGGTCCGGGAAATGCACGCATCTGGCTCATGATTTCGCCTTCTTCGCATACTTGTTGGCCAGATCCTGGGTTTTTTTCGTGTTTGAATCACGTAGTAATGTGGTAATTCACTGAGGCAGTCAATTAAACCTGGTTTCGATCAATATTATAGAGGATAACACCGGTTAGGTCTGGGTTAGGTCCGGGAAATGCACGCATCTGGCTCATGATTTCGCCTTCTTCGCATACTTGTTGGCCAGATCCTGGGTTTTTTTCGTGCTTGAATCACGTAGTAATGTGGTAACACACTGAAGCAGTCAATTAAACCTGGTATCGATCAATATTTTAGAGGATAACACCGGTTAGGTCTGGGTTAGGTCTGGGTTATGCCCGCATCTGGCTCATGATTTTGCCTTCTTCGCATACTTGTTGGCCAGATCCTGGGTTTTTTTCGTGTTTGAATCACGTAGTAATGTGGTAATTCACTGAGGCAGTCAACTAAACCTGGTTTCGATCAATATTTTAGAGGATAACACCGGTTAGGTCTGGGTTAGGTCCGGGAAATGCACGCATCAGGCTCATGATTTCGCCTTTTTCGCAACTTGTTGGCCAGATCCTGGGTATTTTCCGTGTTTGAATCACGTAGTATTGTGGTACCACACTGAGGCAGTCAATTAAACCTGGTTTCGAACAATATTTCAGAGGATAACACCGGTTAGGTCTGGGTTAGGTCCAGGAAATGCACGCATCTGGCTCATGATTTCGCATTTTTCGCATACTTGTTGGTCAGATCCTGGGTTTTTTTCGTGTTTGAATCACGTAGTAATGTGGTAACACAATGAAGCAGTCAATTAACCCTGGTTTCGATCAATATTTTAGAGGATAACACCGGTTAGGTCTGGGTTAGGCCTGGGTTATGCCCGCATCTGGCTCATGATTTTGCCTTCGTCGCATACTTATTGGCCAGATCCTGGGTTTTTTTCGTGTTTGAATCACGTAGTAATGTGGTAACACACGGAAGCAGTCAATTAAACCTGGTTTCGATCAATATTTTAGAGGATAACACCGGTTAGGTCTGGGTTAGGTCTGGGATATGCGCGCATCTGGCTTATACATTCGCCTTTTTCGCAAACTTGTTGGCCAGATCCTGGGGTTTCCCGTGTTTGAATCACGTAGTAATGTGATAATACACTGAAGCAGTCAATTAAACCTGGTTTCGATCAATATTTTAGAGGACAACACCGGTTAGGTCTGGGTTAGGTCTGGGTTATGCCCGCATCTGCCTCATGATTTTGCCTTCTTCGCATACTTGTTGGCCAGATCCTGGGTTTTTTTCGTGTTTGAATCACGTAGTAATGTGGTAACACACTGAAGCAGTCAATTGAACCTGGTTTCGATCAATATTTTAGAGGATAACACCGGTTAGGTCTGGGTTAGGTCTGGGTTATGCCCGCATCTGCCTCATGATTTTGCCTTCTTCGCAAACTTGTTGACCAGATCCTGGGTTTTTTCCGTGTTTGAATCACGTAGTAATGTGGTACCACACTGAGGCAGTCAATTAAACCTGGTTTCGATCAATATTTTAGAGGATAACACCGGTTAGGTCTGGGTTAGGTCTGGGATATGCGCGCATCTGGCTTACACTTTCGCCATTTTCGCAAACTTGTTGGCCAGATCCTGGGTTTTTTCTGTGTTTGAATCACGTAGTAATGTGGTACCACACTGAGGCAGTCAATTAATGGTTTCGATCAATATTTTAGAGGATAACACCGGTTAGGTCTGGGTTAGGTCTGGGATATGCGCGCATCTGGCTTATACTTTCGCCTTTTTCGCAAACTTGTTGGCAAGCTCCTGGGTTTTTTCCGTGTTTGAAACACGTAGTAATGTGGTAATACACTGAAGCAGTCAATTAAACCTGGTTTCGATCAATATTTTAGAGGTTAACACCGGTTAGGTCTGGGTTAGGTCAGGGAAATGCGCGCATCTGGCTTACACTTTCGCCATTTTCGCAAACTTGTTGGCCAGATCCTGGGTTTTTTCTGTGTTTGAATCACGTAGTAATGTGGTACCACACTGAGGCAGTCAAGTAAACCTGGTTTCGATCAATATTTTAGAGGATAACACCGGTTAGGTCTGGGTTAGGTCCGGGAAATGCACGCATCTGGCTCATGATTTCGCCATTTTCGCATACTTGTTGGCCAGATCCTGGGTTTTTTCCTTGTTTGAATCACGTAGTAATGTTGTACCACACTGAGGCAGACAATTAAACCTGGATTCGGACAATATTTTAGAGGATAACACCGGTTAGGTCTGGGTTAGGTCCGGGATATGCGCGCATCTGGCTCATGATTTTGCCTTCTTCGCATACTTGTTGGCCAGATCCCGGGCTTTTTTCGTGTTTGAATCACGTAGTAATGTGGCAACACACTGAAGGAGGCAATTAAACCAGGGTTCGATCATTATTTTAGAGGATAACACCGGTTAGGTCTGGGTTAGGTCCGGGAAATGCACGCATCTGGCTCATGATTTCGCCATTTTCGCATACTTGTTGGCCAGATCCTGGGTTTTTTCCTTGTTTGAATCACGTAGTAATGTTGTACCACACTGAGGCAGACAATTAAACCTGGATTCGGACAGTATTTTAGAGGATAACACCGGTTAGGTCTGGGTTAGGTCTCGGTTATGCCCGCATCTGGCTCATGATTTTGTCTTCTTCGCATACTTGTTGGCCAGATCCTGGGGTTTTTCCGTGTTTGAATCACGTAGTAATGTGGTAACACACTGAAGCAGTCAATTAAGCCTGGTTTCGACCAATATTTTAGAGGATAACTCCGGTTAGGTCTAGGTGAGGTCTGGGTTATGCCCGCATCTGGCTCATGATTTTGCCTTCTTCGCATACTTGTTGGCCAGATCCTGGGTTTTTTCCGTGTTTGAATCACGCAGTAATGTGGTACCACACTGAAGCAGAAAATTAAACCTGGTTTCGATCAATATTTTAGAGGATAACGCCGGTTAGGACTGGGTTAGGTCTGGGTTATGCCCGCATCTGGCTTATACTTTCGCCTTTTTCGCAAACTTGCTGACCAGATCCTGGGTTTTTTCCGTGTTTGAATCACGTAGTAATGTTGTACCACACTGAGGCAGTCAATTAAACCTGGTTTCGATCAATATTATAGAGGATAAAACCCGTTAGGTCTGGGTTAGGTCCGGGATAAGCCCGAATCTGGCTCATGATTTTGCCTTCTTCGCATACTTGTTGGCCAGATCCTGGGTTTTTTTCGTGTTTGAATCACGTAGTAATGTGGTAATACACTGGAGCAGTCAATTAAACCTCGTTTCGCTCAGTATTTTAGAGGATAACACCGGTTAGGTCTGGCTTAGGTCTGGGTTATACCCGCATCTGGCTCATGATTTTGCCTTCATCGCATACTTGTTGGCCAGATCCTGGGTTTTTTTCGTGTTTGAATCACGTAGGAATGTGGTAACACACTGAAGCAGTCAATTAAACCTCGTTTCGCTCAGTATTTTAGAGGATAACACCGGTTAGGTCTGGCTTAGGTCTGGGTTATACCCGCATCTGGCTCATGATTTTGCCTTCTTCGCATACTTGTTGGCCAGATCCTGGGTGTTTTCCGTGTTTGAATCACGTAGTAATGTGGTAACACACTGAAGCAGTCAATTAAACCAGGTTTCGATCAATATTTTAGAGGATAACACCGGTTAGGTCTGGGTTAGGTCTGGGATATGCGCGCATCTGGCTTATACTTTCGCCTTTTTCGCAAACTTGTTGGCCAGATCCTGGGTTTTTCCCATGATTGAATCACGTAGTAATGTGGTAATACACTGAAGCAGTCAATTAAACCTGGTTTCGATCAATATTTTAGAGGATAACACCGGTTAGGTCTGGGTTAGGTCTGGGTTATGCCCGCATCTGCCTCATGATTTTGCCTTCTTCGCATACTTGTTGGCCAGATCCTGGGTTTTTTTCGTGTTTGAATCACGTAGTAATGTGGTAACACACTGAAGCAGTCAATTAGACCAGGTTTCGATCAATATTTTAGAGGATAACACCGGTTAGGTCTGGGTTAGGTCTGGGATATGCGCGCATCTGGCTTATACTTTCGCCTTTTGCGCAAACTTGTTGGCCAGATCCTGGGTTTTTTCCGTGTTTGAATCACGTAGTAATGTTGTACCACACTGAGGCAGTCAATTAAACCAGGTTTCGATCAATATTTCAGAGGATAACACCGTTTAGGTCTGGGTTAGGTTTGGGTTATGCCCGCATCTGGCTCATGATTTTGCCTTCTTCGCATACTTGTTGGCCAGATCCTGGGTTTTTTTCGTGTTTGAATCACGTAGTAATGTGGTAACACACTGAAGCAGTCAATTAAACCTGGTATCGATCAATATTTTAGAGGATAACACCGGTTAGGTCTGGGTTAGGTCTGGGTTATGCCCGCATCTGGCTCATGATTTTGCCTTCTTCGCATACTTGTTGGCCAGATCCTGGGTTTTTTTCGTGTTTGAATCACGCAGTAATGTGGTACCACACTGAAGCAGAAAATTAAACCTGGTTTCGATCAATATTTTAGAGGATAACGCCGCTTAGGTCTGGGTTAGGTCTGGGTTATGCCCGCATCTGGCTTATACTTTCGCCTTTTTCGCAAACTGGCTGACCAGATCCTGGGTATTTTCCGTGTTTGAATCACGTAGTAATGTTGTACCACACTGAGGCAGTCAATTAAACCTGGTTTCGATCAATATTTTAGAGGATAAAACCCGTTAGGTCTGGGTTAGGTCCGGGATAAGCCCGAATCTGCCTCATGATTTTGCCTTCTTCGCATACTTGTTGGCCAGATCCTGGGTTTTTTTCGTGGTTGAATCACGTAGTAATGTGGTAACACACTGAAGCAGTCAATTAAACCAGGTTTCGATCAATATTTTAGAGGATAACACCGGTTAGGTCTGGGTTAGGTCAGGGATATGCGCGCATCTGGCTTATACTTTCGCCTTTTTCGCAAACTTGTTGGCCAGATCCTGGGTTTTTTCCGTGTTTGAATCACGTAGTAATTTGGTAACACACTGAAGCAGTCAATAAAACCTGGTTTCGATCAATATTTTAGAGGATAACGCCGGTTAGGTCTGGGTTAGGTCTGGGTTATGCCCGCATCTGCCTCATGATTTTGCCTTCTTCGCATACTTGTTGGCCAGATCCTGGGTTTTTTTCGTGATTGAATCACGTAGAAATGTGGTAACACACTGAAGCAGTCAATTAAACCTGGTTTCGATCAATATTTTACAGGATAACACCGGTTAGGTCTGGGTTAGGTCTGGGATATGCGCGCATCTGGCTTATACTTTCGCCTTTTTCGCAAACATGTTGGCCAGATCCTGGGTTTTTTCCGTGTTTGAATCACGTAGTAATGTTGTACCACACTGAGGCAGTCAATTAAACCTGGTTTCGATCAATATTTCAGAGGATAACACCGGTTAGGTCTGGGTTAGGTCCAGGAAATGCACGCATCTGGCTCATGAATTCGCCTTTTTCGCATACTTGTTGGTCAGATCCTGGGTTTTTTTCGTGTTTGAATCACGTAGTAATGTGGTAACACAATGAAGCAGTCAATTAACCCTGGTTTCGATCAATATTTTAGAGGATAACACCGGTTAGGTCTGGGTTAGGCCTGGGTTATGCCCGCATCTGGTTCATGATTTTGCCTTCTTCGCATACTTGTTGGCCAGATCCTTGGTTTTTTTCGTGTCTGAATCACGTAGTAATGTGGTAACACACTGAAGGAGTCAATTAAACCTGGTTTCGATCAATATTTTAGAGGATAACACCGGTTAGGTCTGGGTTAGGTCTGGGTTATGCCCGCATCTGGCTCATGATTTTGCATTCTTCGCATACTTGTTGGCCAGATCCCGGGTTTTTTTCGTGTTTGAATCACGTAGTAATGTGGTACCACACTGTGGTAGTCAATTAAACCTGGTTTCGATCAATATTTCAGAGGATAACACCGGTTAGGTCTGGGTTAGGTCCGGGAAATGCACGCATCTGGCTCATGATTTTGTCTTCTTCGCAAACTTGTTGACCAGATCCTGGGTTTTTTCCGTGTTTGAATCACGTAGTAATGTGGTAATACACTGAAGCAGTCAATTAAACCTGGTTTCGATCAATATTTTAGAGGATAACACCGGTTAGGTCTGGGTTAGGTCCGGGAAATGCACGCATCTGGCTTATGATTTCGCCTTTTTCGCAAACTTGTTGACCAGATCCTGGGTTTTTTCTGTGTTTGAATCACGTAGTAATGTGGTACCACACTGAGGCAGTCAATTAAACCTGGTTTCGATCAATATTTTAGAGGATAACACCGGTTAGGTCTGGGTTAGGTCTGGGATATGCGCGCATCTGGCTTACACTTTCGCCATTTTCGCAAACTTGTTGGCCAGATCCTGGGGTTTTTCTGTGTTTGAATCACGTAGTAATGTGGTACCACACTGAGGCAGTCAATTAAACCTGGTTTCGATCAATATTTTAGAGGATAACACCGGTTAGGTCTGGGTTAGGTCTGGGATATGCGCGCATCTGGCTTATACTTTCGCCTTTTTCGCAAACTTGTTGGCAAGCTCCTGGGTTTTTACCGTGTTTGAAACACGTAGTAATGTGGTAATACACTGAAGCAGTCAATTAAAACTGGTTTCGATCAATATTTTAGAGGATAACACCGGTTAGGTCTGGGTTAGGTCCGCGAAATGCACGCATCTGGCTTATGATTTCGCATTTTTCGCAAACTTGTTGACCAGATCCTGGGTTTTTTCTGTGTTTAAATCACGTAGTAAGGTGGTACCACACTGAAGCAGTCGATTAAACCAGGTTTCGATCAATATTTTAGAGGATAACACCGGTTAGGTCTGGGTTAGGTCTGGGATATGCGCGCATCTGGCTTATACTTTCGCCTTTTTCGCAAACATGTTGGCCAGATCCTGGGTTTTTTCCGTGTTTGAATCACGTAGTAATGTTGTACCACACTGAGGCAGTCAATTAAACCTGGTTTCGATCAATATTTCAGAGGATAACACCGGTTAGGTCTGGGTTAGGTCCAGGAAATGCACGCATCTGGCTCATGAATTCGCCTTTTTCGCATACTTGTTGGTCAGATCCTGGGTTTTTTTCGTGTTTGAATCACGTAGTAATGTGGTAACACAATGAAGCAGTCAATTAACCCTGGTTTCGATCAATATTTTAGAGGATAACACCGGTTAGGTCTGGGTTAGGCCTGGGTTATGCCCGCATCTGGTTCATGATTTTGCCTTCTTCGCATACTTGTTGGCCAGATCCTTGGTTTTTTTCGTGTCTGAATCACGTAGTAATGTGGTAACACACTGAAGGAGTCAATTAAACCTGGTTTCGATCAATATTTTAGAGGATAACACCGGTTAGGTCTGGGTTAGGTCTGGGTTATGCCCGCATCTGGCTCATGATTTTGCATTCTTCGCATACTTGTTGGCCAGATCCCGGGTTTTTTTCGTGTTTGAATCACGTAGTAATGTGGTACCACACTGTGGTAGTCAATTAAACCTGGTTTCGATCAATATTTCAGAGGATAACACCGGTTAGGTCTGGGTTAGGTCCGGGAAATGCACGCATCTGGCTCATGATTTTGTCTTCTTCGCAAACTTGTTGACCAGATCCTGGGTTTTTTCCGTGTTTGAATCACGTAGTAATGTGGTAATACACTGAAGCAGTCAATTAAACCTGGTTTCGATCAATATTTTAGAGGATAACACCGGTTAGGTCTGGGTTAGGTCCGGGAAATGCACGCATCTGGCTTATGATTTCGCCTTTTTCGCAAACTTGTTGACCAGATCCTGGGTTTTTTCTGTGTTTGAATCACGTAGTAATGTGGTACCACACTGAGGCAGTCAATTAAACCTGGTTTCGATCAATATTTTAGAGGATAACACCGGTTAGGTCTGGGTTAGGTCTGGGATATGCGCGCATCTGGCTTACACTTTCGCCATTTTCGCAAACTTGTTGGCCAGATCCTGGGGTTTTTCTGTGTTTGAATCACGTAGTAATGTGGTACCACACTGAGGCAGTCAATTAAACCTGGTTTCGATCAATATTTTAGAGGATAACACCGGTTAGGTCTGGGTTAGGTCTGGGATATGCGCGCATCTGGCTTATACTTTCGCCTTTTTCGCAAACTTGTTGGCAAGCTCCTGGGTTTTTACCGTGTTTGAAACACGTAGTAATGTGGTAATACACTGAAGCAGTCAATTAAAACTGGTTTCGATCAATATTTTAGAGGATAACACCGGTTAGGTCTGGGTTAGGTCCGCGAAATGCACGCATCTGGCTTATGATTTCGCATTTTTCGCAAACTTGTTGACCAGATCCTGGGTTTTTTCTGTGTTTAAATCACGTAGTAAGGTGGTACCACACTGAAGCAGTCGATTAAACCAGGTTTCGATCAATATTTTAGAGGATAACACCGGTTAGGTCTGGGTTAGGTCTGGGATATGCGCGCATCTGGCTTATACTTTCGCCTTTTTCGCAAACTTGTTGGCCAGATCCTGGGTTTTTTCCGTGTTTGAATCGCGTAGTAATGTTGTACCACACTGAGGCAGTCAATTAAACCTGGTTTCGATCAATATTTCAGAGGATAACAGCGGTTAGGTCTGGGTTAGGTCCGGGAAATGCACGCATCTGGCTCATGATTTCGCCTTTTTCGCAAACATGTTGTCCAGATCCTGGGTTTTTTCCGTGTTTGAATCACGTAGTAATGTGGTAATTCACTGAAGCAGTCAATTAAACCTGGCTTCGATCAATATTTTAGAGGATAACACCGGTTAGGTCTGGGTTAGGTTTGGGTTATGCCCGCATCTGGCTCATGATTTTGCCTTCTTCGCATACTTGTTGGCCAGATCCTGGGTTTTTTTCGTGTTTGAATCACGTAGTAATGTGCTAACACACTGAAGCAGTCAATTAAACCTGGTTTCGATCAATATTTTAGAGGATAACACCGGTTAGGTCTGGGTTAGGTCTGGGTTATGCCCGCATCTGGCTCATGATTTTGCCTTCTTCGCATACTTGTTGGCCAGATCCTGGGTTTTTTTCGTGTTTGAATCACGTAGTAATGTGGTAACACAATGAAGCAGTCAATTAACCCTGGTTTCGATCCATATTTTGGAGGATAACACCGGTTAGGTCTGGGTTAGGTCTGGGATATGCGCGCATCTGGCATATACTTTCGCCTTTATCGCAACTTGTTGGCCAGATCCTGGGTTTTTTCCGGGTTTGAATCACGTAGTAATGTGGTACCACACTGAGGCAGTCAATTAAACCTGGTTTCGAACAATATTTCAGAGGATAACACCGGCTAGGTCTGGGTTAGGTCCGGGATATGCCCGCATCTGCCTCATGATTTTGCCTTCTTCGCATACTTGTTGGCCAGATCCTAGGTTTTTTTCGTGGTTGAATCACGTAGTAATGTGGTAACACACTGAAGCAGTCAATTAAACGTGGTTTCGATCAATAATTTAGAGGATAAAACCCGTTAGGTCTGGGTTAGGTCCGGGATAAGCCCGAATCTGGCTCATGATTTTGCCTTCTTCGCATACTTGTTGGCCAGATCCTGGGTTTTTTTCGTGTTTGAATCACGTAGTAATGTGGTAATACACTGGGGCAGTCAATTAAACCTGGTTTCGATCAATATTTTAGAGGGTAACACCGGTATGGTCTGGGTTAGGTCTGGGTTATGCCCGCATCTGGCTCATGATTTTGCCTTCTTCGCATACTTGTTGGCCAGATCCTTTTTTTTTTTTTTTTTTTTTTTTTTTTTGTCGTGGGGAAAATCTTCGAAAGACTCCCTCCCACCTGCTTGGGGAGAGGTGGGAGGGGTGTGTGGGATTCCCCGCGCCCGTACAACGACAGGCGCGGGACCTACCCACTAAAAACCCCACGGTGACCCTTCGGCACGCTTTGGGAGGATACCGGGAATCGCTCGAAGCATTCTTCCGGTATCCTCCCCGTGCCCGCGCTTTCGCGCCCATCCCCCGGGGGGACAATCGGTCCCCCCAGTAGACACACTGCCTCATAGCGGCGGGACGGGGCCACTCCATCCCGCCGCTATCCGTCCCGGGGCCGCGTTTAGTGGCGGCTGCGAGCCCCAACTCGCAACCGCCCGCGACCCCGTTTCCACCCATCGGCGGCCGGGCGTTCATGGCCGCACCAGACCGCCGAGGGTGCCTCCCCTTGCGTCGGACCGGTAGGGGGAGGCACTCCTACCCCCAACCGGTCCGACCCGGCGCCGCCTGGCGGGAGGAGGGTCCCCTCAGGACCCCCCTCCCAGCCTAGGTCATCCGCCACGCCGAGGCGGCCGCCCGCGACGCCTCGCGACCGGGCGACGACCTCGGGCCACCGCACGAGCGCGAGCTTCAGCGCGCCGCTGAAGCTCGCGCTCCCTCCCCGCGGCCTCCTTCTGCAACATTACGTTCTCGCAGAAGGAGGCCACGGCCCTCCACTTCTCCTCGCTGCCGAGCATGGCGCGCACCACGCCCGGCAGCGAGACATCCCGCCCGACGACGCCGACCAGGACACGGCGCTCCCCCTCCCACGCGGGGCATTCCTCCAGGGTATGATCCGCCGTGTCCTGCTCAGCGTCGCAGTGGCAGCAACGCGCCGTCGGCTCCTTCCCTATCCGGCACAGGTATCTTCCGAAGCTGCCATGCCCGGAAAATACCTGTGCCAGCCGGTAGGTGAGGCTGCCATGGCCTCTGTCCAGCCACTCCTTCAGGAGTGGCCGAACAGCCCCGACAGTCCGGTGCCCCGCGGTTGGCAGAGCCAGCCGCTCCTGCCACGCGAGCAACACGGACTGCCGGGCCTGGCGCTTCAAATCGCCCCAAGCAGGTTCCTGCCCGCCCGGGACCGCCTCCACCCCCGCGCGACGGTCGACGCGGTGCCGGTACATCACCGCGTGCGACCGCGCGAGCAGGTCCATGGGCGGCATCCCCGCTAGAACCGTCGCCGCCTCATGTGACATGGTCCGATACCCGCGGACGACCCTGAGCGCCATGCGCCTCTGCACCCGACGCAGCATAGTCATGCTGCGCCGGGAGGCAGCCAGGTCGTCCGCCCAGACGGGGGCCCCGTATAGGGCCACCGACTGGACCATTGCCACATAGAGGCGACGAACTCGGCCCGCCGGGCCCCCCAGATTGGGCAGGATCCGGCCCAGAGCCGCAACCATCCTTTCCAACCGGGGGACCAGGCAGCGGAAATGCTTCTCGAAACGCCAGTGGCTATCGAGGATCAGCCCCAAATACCTGATCTGGGGCTTCACCTCGATGTCAGCCCCACCCACCCGAATCAGAGGGGGCGGCGGATCCTGCCGAGGTGAATGAAACGCAATCACCTCGGTCTTATGGACCGCCACCGTCATTCCCATCCCCCTGATCCGGTCGACGACGCGTTGCGACCCCTCCTCCGCGCGACGCATGGCCCTCCCCCAGTGCGCCCCGACGGCCAGCACCAGTGTGTCATCCGCATAACACACCGTGCTGACGCCGTCGGGGAGGCCGGCCCGCAACACCGAGTCGTACGCGATGTTCCACAGGAGTGGCCCGAGGACCGACCCCTGCGGAACACCGCAGTACACCTCCCTCCGCATATCACCATCCCGGCCCGGATACTCGATCCACCTGCCGCGGAGATAATCCCCGACGATCGCCCTGAGACAAGGGGGGACTCGATGATATTCGAGCCCCCTCCTTATCTCTTCCCAGGGGAGGGTGTTAAAGGCATTGGCAATATCCAAGGATATTGCCAATGCCACCCCTCCCCGGGAGACGGCCGCCTCCGAGAGGGCCCTCACACGACCTATCGCGTCGATAGTCGATCGGCCGCCCCGGAAACCGAACTGGCAGTCGGCCAGACCGGGATCACCCCGCGACAGGTGCTCGACGAGGCGGGCAGCAATCACACGCTCGAAGAGCTTGCCCACCTCGTCGAGGAGACAAATGGGCCGGTATGCGGAGGGAGACTCCGCGGGCCGACCCTCCTTCCGGAGAAGGACCATCCTCGCCACCTTCCAACTGGGGGGGAATCGCCCGTCCCTCAGGCAGCGGTCGAACAACCGCCTGAGGTCGGCCCCAAGGACGCCCTGGGTCAAGACCCAAACCCGGCCGGGCACACCATCCGGACCCGGGGCCGTGTTACGAACCCCGAGCCGTCTGATGGCCGCTGCCAGCTCCTCCTGCGTGACCCCCAGCTCGGCCGTCCACTCCACTGGGACAGCCGCCGCCGCCGGAGGACGCGGTCCCCTCTCCCCAATTGGGAAGAGTGTATTGACCACGTCCTCCAGCAGCCGGGGGTCAAGACCCTCGGTGACGGGGGGCGCCCACGGGCGGAGCTTATTCAGCACCACCTTATATGGGCGCCCCCATGGATCGTCATCAAGGGTCTGGAGGAGCTCCTTCCATGCCTGGGTCTTGGCCCGTTTGATGGCGACCTGCAGAGCAACCCGCGCCACGCGGTATGCTCCATACAGGTCATCAGCTGCCCTCGCTCGCGCCACGCCGTCGCCTGTACGTTGACGACGGCGCGCGCGGGTGTACTGGCGTCGGGCGCGGACAGTCGCGACTCGCAACTCCGCGATCGCGTCCGACCACCAGTACACCGCCCGGCGAGGAGAAGCCCGCCCGACCCGAGGCATCGCCGCGTCGCAAATACCCGCGACCAATGCTCCGAGCCGGGCGACCTCCTCCTCTATGCTGGGCAACTCGGCCGCTCCCTGCGGCCAAGTTGCAGCGAGGGCAGCTGCCATCAGGGCGTCCTTGTCCAGGCGCCGAAGCGCCCAGCGGCGTGGTGGGGTGCCACGCAGGCGGCCGTGTCGGGATGCACTCGCGGCGGCAGAGACCTCCATCCGGATGTACCGGTGATCGGAGAGTGTCTCTGCCCCCGCGACCACGTGCCAACCCGACACCATGCGCACGGCGTTGGGGGTCGCGAATCCAACATCCACGATGGACCCCCCATATCGCCGCACGCATGTGTGCTCCGACCCCCGGTTCAATACCCGGAGGTCGAGCCCCGCCGCCCAATCGCCCAGGATCCCGCCGCGAACGGAGGTCCTGGGGGATCCCCAAGCCACCGACTTGGCATTAAAATCCCCCAGGACCAGCACCGGCCGGGCCGCGCAGCGCTGCACGCATGCCGCGACCTCGGCCAAGTACAGCTCGAACGCAGCGTGACCGCTACGGGGCGAAATGTAGCACCCCACCACAGCGACTCCCCCCCAGTCCACGGCGACGAATCCCCGACCGCGCTCCAACAAGGAGAACGGTGGGGACCCGTCGCCCCCTCCCCATACCGTCGCCACCAAGCCGTCCGCGTCGCCCACCCAATGAGGGTGATCAGGGACGCGGTACGGCTCGGCGGCGACCGCCAGGCCAACCCCCCACTCCGCGAGGACTTGGGACATCAAGTCCTGTGCCGCGCGGCAGTGGTTGAGGTTGGCCTGGAGGAGGAGGCGGGGCGGCATTAATTAATGGCCGCGCCAGCCTCCTCCCGGCCGTCCGTCCCCGTAGCACCGTCCACCTCCATGGAGGACGATGCCACCGCCCTCGGCACCGGAGCCGGTGCAGCCCGCCTCTTCCTCTCCTTCCGGGAGGGGGGGGAGCACTTCTTGCTCCCCACCCTGTGATCGGCTGGCCTCCCCATGTCCGCACACAGCGGGCAGTGGGGGGCCGCCGAGCACTGGCTCGCACGGTGCTCTTTGGCACCGCAGCGGTAACACTGACCGCTGCGGTCCACCGGCGAGGTGCACCACTGCCTCACGTGCCCCAATTCGAGGCAGCGGTGACACTGGAGCGGGCGCGGCGCGAGGATTTCCACTCGCGCCGAAACCCACCCCACCAACACCCTCCCGGATTCCGCCACCTTACGGGCGGCGGAGAGGGGGCACCGGGCCCACACCGACCCGAGGCCGGAGGGCGACCTGCGGATCTCTCCGATCCGCAGGTCCTCCACAGGACAGTCGCCCGCCCTCGCAAGGGCACGGGACACATCCTGTGCGCTGACCGAGTCGTCCAGCCCACAAACGCGCATCTCCGTGCGCTTCGTGGGCCGGGCGACCCGGACACCTCGCTCGCCCAGCTGCTCCCGGAGCCTCTGGGCGAGACGATCCGCCTTCGCGCCGCCTTCTGCACCGGGGATCTCCAGCAAGAGACCCCCGGTCACGGCCCTCTTCGCCCTCACGGAGGCGATGCCCAGCTCTTCCAGGGAGATATTCTCCCTGGCGAGCCGCATCGCCTCCGCGAGGGTCAGGTCGCCCCCCTGCGCAACGGTCAGCGTCACCGCTGCCGTTTTTGGGGGACGACCTGGTCGTGCCTTCCCGACCTTCGCGGCCTTTACCTTGGCCGCCGGCGGCGGAGGCGGAGGCCGCGGTTGCGAGGCCTTCCTCGCCGCCCGCTTCGCCTTCCGCCCCACCACCTCACTCCACGCCACCCCCCCTTGGGAGGGTGCTGTGGAGGACGCGACCACCGCGACCACGGGTACACCACCCCCCTTGGGGGTCGCGACCCGGGGCCCTGGTGCCGCAACGCTGGGCGGAGCCTTCACTCCGCCCTTCTTTGCCTTGCCCGACTGTACCGGAACAGGTCGGGGAGGCACCGCCTTCCTGCTGACCGCTCTTCCGGCGAGGAGCTCCTCCCGGAAGGCGGCCAGCTTGCCATCAATCATGTCCCCAATCCTCCTCAGAAGATCGTCTTCTGAGGAGGACGGGGACTTCTTCACGGGCGGAGTGCGGGTGGAGGGGCCCGCGGTGCCCCGCACCACTGCCGCCGCACTCCGCTTATTTACCTCCGCCGAGGGACGCGGCGGTGGAGGAGGAGGGAGGATGGGAGGGAGGGCCGCGCTGTTCCACAGCGCCTCTGCCCTCCTCCTCCCCTGTCGCTCCTCCTCCAACAGGAGCTGCAGACGGGCGTTCCGCCCTCTGAGCTCCCGCGCCGCCTCCCTCATTTCCTCCGCCGCGGCCTTCAGGGCCTCCGCGCCACCGCTTTTCTGCCCCTTAAAGGCGCAGGCAGCGGCGACTTTCTCCACCCGCCTCAGGGACGAGGAGATCCTCTCCGATATCTCCTCGGTCACCTCGTCCCTGAGGCAACTCAGCCTCACCGACGGGCTCATCGCCCCGCCCACCTCGACGACGGCCTGCCCCGTCCTCTTCCTCTTAGAGCCTATGTGGCTCGTGCTGGAGGAGAAGGACGAGACCGACGCCGTCTCGTCGTCCTCCTCCACCCTCCACGAAGCCGGACCTGGCGCTGAGTGGGGCGCGAGCGCCGCCACCCTAACCCCAACCCCGACTCCGTCCTCCCCAACCGACAAAACCCGCCCCATCCCCATTTTATTTTCTGTGTCCATAAAAATCCCACGAGATGGTCGGAAATAAAGGTCCACCCGGGCAGAGCCGCCTTACCCGGGTAAGCCTAATACTCCGGGGGTTCGGCAGGTTCCCCGGAGGTGGTCGCTTGGGATTGGGCCTTCTCCCCCAACCATGCATCCCATCGCCGCGCACCATAGCTTAGGATTGGAGGGCGATTTTATAGAGTCGCCATACTCGTGACCCAGGCGGTTAAGCCAAGACCCCCGTTCCTCCTGCCGTCACGTACCATTCACAAAAACCAATAGGGAATTGTGAATGGGTCGTTGTGACGACCAACAGGAGGCTTACGGTGTGTGTATGACTCGGGTACCCCGGGTTCGTTAAGCCCGTACTGCAGCTGAAAGGCTGGCAGCCCCTGAGGGGATCTGGCTTATACTTTCGCCTTTTTCGCAAACTTGTTGGCCAGATCCTGGGTTTTTCCCATGTCTGAATCACGTAGTAATGTGGTAATACACTGAAGCAGTCAATTAAACCTGGTTTCGATCAATATTTTAGAGGATAACACCGGTTAGGTCTGGGTTAGGTCTGGGATATGCGCGCATCTGGCTTATACTTTCGCCTTTTGCGCAAACTTGTTGGCCAGATCCTGGGTTTTTTCCGTGTTTGAGTCACGTAGTAATGTTGTACCACACTGAGGCAGTCAATTAAACCTGGTTTCGATCAATATTTCAGAGGATAACACCGGTTAGGTCTGGGTTAGGTTTGGGTTATGCCCGCATCTGGCTCATGATTTTGCCTTCTTCGCATACTTGTTGGCCAGATCCTGGGTTTTTTTCATGTTTGAATCACGTAGTAATGTGGTAACACACTGAAGCAGTCAATTAAACCTGGTATCGATCAATATTATAGAGGATAACACCGGTTAGGTCTGGGTTATGCCCGCATCTGGCTCATGATTTTGCCTTCTTCGCATACTTGTTGGCCAGATCCTGGGTTTTTTTCGTGTTTGAATCACGTAGTAATGTGGTAACACAATGAAGCAGTCAATTAACCCTGGTTTCGATCCATATTTTGGAGGATAACACCGGTTAGGCCTGGGTTAGGTCTGGGATATGCGCGCATCTGGCATATACTTTCGCCTTTATCGCAACTTGTTGGCCAGATCCTGGGTTTTTTCCGTGTCTGAATCGCGTAGTAATGTGGTACCACACTGAGGCAGTCAATTAAACCTGGTTTCGATCAATATTTTAGAGGATAACACCGGTTAGGTCTGGGTTAGGTTTGGGTTATGCCCGCATCTGGCTTATACTTTCGCCTTTTTCGCAAACTTGTTGGCAAGCTCCTGGGTTTTTTCCGTGTTTGAAACACGTAGTAATGTGGTAATACACTGAAGCAGTCAATTAAACCTGGTTTCGATCAATATTTTAGAGGTTAACACCGGTTAGGTCTGGGTTAGGTCCGGGAAATGCGCGCATCTGGCTTAAACTTTCGCCATTTTCGCAAACTTGTTGGCCAGATCCTGGGTTTTTTCTGTGTTTGAATCACGTAGTAATGTGGTACCACACTGAGGCGGTCAAGTAAACCTGGTTTCGATCAATATTTTAGAGGATAACACCGGTTAGGTCTGGGTTAGGTCTGGGATATGCGCGCATCTGGCTTACACTTTCGCCATTTTCGCAAACTTGTTGGCCAGATCCTGGGTTTTTTCCGTGTTTGAAACACGTAGTAATGTGGTACCACTCTGAGGCAGTCAATTAAACCTGCTTTCGATCAATATTTCACAGGATAACACCGGTTAGGTCTGGGTCAGGTCCGGGATATGCCCGCATCTGGCTCATGATTTTGCCTTCTTCGCATACTTGTTGGCCAGATCCTTGGTTTTTTTCGTGTCTGAATCACGTAGTAATGTGGTAACACACTGAAGGAGTCAATTAAACCTGGTTTCGATCAATATTTTAGAGGATAACACCGGTTAGGTCTGGGTTAGGTCTGGGTTATGCCCGCATCTGGCTCATGATTTTGCCTTCTTCGCATACTTGTTGGCCAGATCCCGGGTTTTTTTCGTGTTTGAATCACGTAGTAATGTGGTACCACACTGTGGTAGTCAATTAAACCTGGTTTCGATCAATATTTCAGAGGATAACACCGGTTAGGTCTGGGTTAGGTCCGGGAAATGCACGCATCTGGCTCATGATTTCGCCATTTTCGCATACTTGTTGGCCAGATCCTGGGTTTTTTCCTTGTTTGAATCACGTAGTAATGTTGTACCACACTGAGGCAGTCAATTAAACCTGGATTCGGACAGTATTTTAGAGGATAACACCGGTTAGGTCTGGGTTAGGTCTGGGTTATGCCCGCATCTGGCTCATGATTTTGTCTTCTTCGCATACTTGTTGGCCAGATCCTGGGGTTTTTCCGTGTTTGAATCGCGTAGTAATGTGGTAACACACTGAAGCAGTCAATTAAGCCTGGTTTCGACCAATATTTTAGAGGATAACACCGGTTAGGTCTAGGTTAGGTCTGGGTTATGCCCGCATCTGGCTCATGATTTTGCCTTCTTCGCATACTTGTTGGCCAGATCCTGGGTTTTTTCCGTGTTTGAATCACGCAGTAATGTGGTACCACACTGAAGCAGAAAATTAAACCTGGTTTCGATCAATATTTTACAGGATAACCCCGGTTAGGTCTGGGTTAGGTCTGGGTTATGCCCGCATCTGGCTTATACTTTCGCCTTTTTCGCAAACTTGCTGACCAGATCCTGGGTTTTTTCCGTGTTTGAATCACGTAGTAATGTTGTACCACACTGAGGCAGTCAATTAAACGTGGTTTCGATCAATATTTTAGAGGATAAAACCCGTTAGATCTGGGTTAGGTCCGGGATAAGCCCGAATCTGGCTCATGATTTTGCCTTCTTCGCATACTTGTTGGCCAGATCCTGGGTTTTTTTCGTGTTTGAATCACGTAGTAATGTGGTAATACACTGGGGCAGTCAATTAAACCTGGTTTCGATCAATATTTTAGAGGGTAACACCGGTATGGTCTGGGTTAGGTCTGGGTTATGCCCGCATCTGGCTCATGATTTTGCCTTCTTCGCCTACTTGTTGGCTAGATCCTGGGTTTTTTTCGTGTTTGAATCACGTAGTAATGTGGTAACACACTGAAGCTGTCAATTAAACCTCGTTTCGCTCAGTATTTTAGAGGGTAACACCGGTTAGGTCTGGCTTAGGTCTGGGTTATACCCGCATCTGGCTCATGATTTTGCCTTCTTCGCATACTTGTTGACCAGATCCTGGGTTTTTTTCGTGTTTGAATCACGTAGGAATGTGGTACCACACTGAGGCAGTCAATTAAACCTCGTTTCGCTCAGTATTTTAGAGGATAACACCGGTTAGGTCTGGCTTAGGTCTGGGTTATACCCGCATCAGGCTCATGATTTTGCCTTCTTCGCATACTTGTTGGCCAGATCCTGGGGTTTTTTCGTGTTTGAATCACGTAGTAATGTGGTAACACACTGAAGCAGTCAATTAAACCTGGTTTCGATCAATATTTTAGAGGATAACACCGGTTAGGTCTGGGTTAGGTCTGGGTTATGCCCGCATCTGGCTCATGATTTTGCCTTCTTCACATACTTGTTGGCCAGATCCTGGGTTTTTTTCGTGTTTGAATCACGTAGTAATGTGGTAACACAATGAAGCAGTCAATTAACCCTGGTTTCGATCCATATTTTGGAGGATAACACCGGTTAGGTCTGGGTTAGGTCTGGGATATGCGCGCATCTGGCATATACTTTCGCCTTTATCGCAACTTGTTGGCCAGATCCTGGGTTTTTTCCGTGTTTGAATCACGTAGTAATGTGGTACCACACTGAGGCAGTCAATTAAACCTGGTTTCGAACAATATTTCAGAGGATAACACCGGCTAGGTCTGGGTTAGGTCCGGGATATGCCCGCATCTGCCTCATGATTTTGCCTTCTTCGCATACTTGTTGGCCAGATCCTGGGTTTTTTTCGTGGTTGAATCACGTAGTAATGTGGTAACACACTGAAGCAGTCAATTAAACCAGGTTTCGATCAATATTTTACAGGATAACACCGGTTAGGTCTGGGTTAGGTCTGGGATATGCGCGCATCTGGCTTATACTTTCGCCTTTTTCGCAAAATTGTTGGCCAGATCCTGGGTTTTTTCCGTGTTTGAAACACGTAGTAATGTGGTACCACACCGAGGTAGTCAATTAAACCTGGTTTCGATCAATATTTCACAGGATAACACCGGTTAGGTCTGGGTTAGGTCTGGGATATGCGCGCGTCTGGCTTACAATTTCGCCATTTTCGCAAACTTGTTAGCCAGATCCTGGGTTTTTTCCGTGTTTGAATCACGTAGTAACTTTGTACCAAACTGAGGCAGTCAATCAAACCTGGTTTCGATCAATATTTTAGAGGATAGCACCGGTTAGGTCTGGGTTAGGTCTGGGTTATGCCCGCATCTGGCTTATACTTTCGCCTTTTTCGCAAACTTGTTGGCTAGATCCTGGGTTTTTTTCGGGTTTGAATCACGTGGTAATGTGGTACGACACAGAAACAGTCCATTAAACCTGGATTGGGACAGTATTTTAGAGGATAACACCGGTTAGGTCTGGGATATGCGCGCATCTGGCTTATACTTTCGCCTTTTTCGCAAACTTGTTGGCCAGATCCTGGGTTTTTTCCGTGTTTGAATCACGTAGTAATGTGGTAATACACTGTAGCAGTCAATTAAACCTGGTTTCGATCAATATTTTAGAGGATAACACCGGTTAGGTCTGGGTTAGGTCTGGGTTATGCCCGCATCTGCCTCATGATTTTGCCTTCTTCGCATACTTGTTGGCCAGATCCTGGGTTTTTTTCGCGTTTGAATCACGTAGTAATGTGGTAGCACACTGAAGCAGTCAATTAAACCTGGTTTCGATCAATATTTTACAGGATAACACCGGTTAGGTCTGGGTTAGGTCTGGGATATGCGCGCATCTGGCTTATACCTTCGCCTTTTTCGCAAACTTGTTGGCCAGATCCTGGGTTTTTTCCGTGTTTGAATCACGTAGTAATGTTGTACCACACTGAGACAGTCAATTAAACCTGGTTTCGATCAATATTTCAGAGGAAAACACCGGTTAGGTCTGGGTTAGGTCCGGGAAATGCACGCATCTGGCTCATGATTTCGCCTTTTTCGCATACTTGTTGGCCAGATCCTGGGTTTTTTTCGTGTTTGAATCACGTAGTAATGTGGTAACACAATGAAGCAGTCAATTAACCCTGGTTTCGATCAATATTTTAGGGGATAACACCGGTTAGGTCTGGGTTAGGCCTGGGTTATGCCCGCATCTGCCTCATGATTTTGCCTTCTTCGCATACTTGTTGGCCAGATCCTGGGTTTTTTTCGTGTTTGAATCACGTTGTAATGTGGTAACACGCGGAAGCAGTCAATTAAACATGGTTTCGATCAATATTTTAGAGGATAACACCGGTTAGGTCTGGGTTAGGTCTGGGATATGCGCGCATCTGGCTTATACTTTCGCCTTTTTCGCAAACTTGTTGGCAAGCTCCTGGGTTTTTTCCGTGTTTGAAACACGTAGTAATGTGGTAATACACTGAAGCAGTCAATTAAACCTGGTTTCGATCAATATTTTAGAGGATAACACCGGTTAGGTCTGGGTTAGGACTGGGATATGCGCGCATCTGGCTTATACTTTCGCCTTTTTCGCAAACTTGTTGGCAAGCTCCTGGGTTTTTTCCGTGTTTGAAACACGTAGTAATGTGGTAATACACTGAAGCAGTCAATTAAACCTGGTTTCGATCAATATTTTACAGGATAACACCGGTTAGGTCTGGGTTAGGTGCGGGAAATGCACGCATCTGGCTTATGATTTCTCCTTTTTCGCAAACTTGTTGACCAGATCCTGGGTTTTTTCTGTGTTTAAATCACGTAGTAATGTGGTACCACACTGAGGCAGTCAATTAAACCTGGTTTCGATCAATATTTTAGAGGATAACACCGGTTAGGTCTGGGTTAGGTCTGGGATATGCGCGCATCTGGCTTACACTTTCGCCATTTTCGCAAACTTGTTGGCCAGATCCTGGGTTTTTTTCGTGTTTGAATCACGTAGTAATGTTGTACCACACTGAGGCAGTCAATTAAACCTGGTTTCGATCAATATTTCAGAGGATAACAGCGGTTAGGTCTGGGTTAGGTCCGGGAAATGCACGCATCTGGCTCATGATTTCGCATTTTTCGCAAACATGTTGGCCAGATCCTGGGTTTTTTCCGTGTTTGAATCACGTAGTAATGTGGTAATTCACTGAAGCAGTCAATTAAACCTGGTTTCGATCAATATTTTAGAGGATAACACCGGTTAGGTCTGGGTTAGGTTTGGGTTATGCCCGCATCTGGCTCATGATTTTGCCTTCTTCGCATACTTGTTGGCCAGATCCTGGGTTTTCTTCGTGTTTGAATCACGTAGTAATGTGGTAACACACTGAAGCAGTCAATTAAACCTGGTTTCGATCAATATTTTAGAGGATAACACCGGTTAGGTCTGGGTTAGGTCTGGGTTATGCCCGCATCTGGCTCATGATTTTGCCTTCTTCGCATACTTGTTGGCCAGATCCTGGGTTTTTTTCGTGTTTGAATCACGTAGTTATGTGGTAACACAATGAAGCAGTCAATTAACCCTGGTTTCGATCCATATTTTGGAGGATAACACCGGTTAGGTCTGGGTTAGGTCTGGGATATGCGCGCATCTGGCATATACTTTCGCCTTTATCGCAACTTGTTGGCCAGATCCTGGGTTTTTTCCGAGTTTGAATCACGTAGTAATGTGGTACCACACTGAGGCAGTCAATTAAACCTGGTTTCGAACAATATTTCAGAGGATAACACCGGTTAGGTCTGGGTTAGGTCCGGGATACGCCCGCATCTGGCTCATGATTTTGCCTTCTTCGCATACTTGTTGGCCAGATCCTAGGTTTTTTTCGAGTTTGAATCACGTAGTAATGTGGTACCACACCGAGGTAGTCAATTAAACCGGGTTTCGATCAATATTTTAGAGGATAACACCGGTTAGGTCTGGGTTAGGTCTGGGATATGCGCGCGTCTGGCTTACAATTTCGCCATTTTCGCAAACTTGTTAGCCAGATCCTGGGTTTTTTCCGTGTTTGAATCACGTAGTAATGTTGTACCACACTGAGGCAGTCAATCAAACCTGGTTTCGATCAATATTTTAGAGGATAGCACCGGTTAGGTCTGGGTTAGGTCTGGGTTATGCCCGCATCTGCCTCATGATTTTGCCTTCTTCGCAAACTTGTTGACCAGATCCTGGGTTTTTTCCGTGTTTGAATCACGTAGTAATGTGGTAATACACTGAAGCAGTCGATTAAACCTGGTTTCGATCAATATTTTAGAGGATAACACCGGTTAGGTCTGGGTTAGGTCTGGGATATGCGCGCATCTGGCTTATACTTTCGCCTTTTTCGCAAAATTGTTGGCCAGATCCTGGGTTTTTTCCGTGTTTGAAACACGTAGTAATGTGGTACCACACCGAGGTAGTCAATTAAACCTGGTTTCGATCAATATTTCACAGGATAACACCGGTTAGGTCTGGGTTAGGTCTGGGATATGCGCGCGTCTGGCTTACAATTTCGCCATTTTCGCAAACTTGTTAGCCAGATCCTGGGTTTTTTCCGTGTTTGAATCACGTAGTAATGTTGTACCAAACTGAGGCAGTCAATCAAACCTGGTTTCGATCAATATTTTAGAGGATAGCACCGGTTAGGTCTGGGTTAGGTCTGGGTTATGCCCGCATCTGGCTTATACTTTCGCCTTTTTCGCAAACTTGTTGGCCAGATCCTGGGTTTTTTCCGTGTTTGAATCACGTAGTAATGTGGTAATACACTGTAGCAGTCAATTAAACCTGGTTTCGATCAATATTTTACAGGATAACACCGGTTAGGTCTGGGTTAGGTCTGGGATATGCGCGCATCTGGCTTATACTTTCGCCTTTTTCGCAAAATTGTTGGCCAGATCCTGGGTTTTTTCCGTGTTTGAAACACGTAGTAATGTGGTACCACACCGAGGTAGTCAATTAAACCTGGTTTCGATCAATATTTCACAGGATAACACCGGTTAGGTCTGGGTTAGGTCTGGGATATGCGCGCGTCTGGCTTACAATTTCGCCATTTTCGCAAACTTGTTAGCCAGATCCTGGGTTTTTTCCGTGTTTGAATCACGTAGTAATGTTGTACCAAACTGAGGCAGTCAATCAAACCTGGTTTCGATCCATATTTTGGAGGATAACACCGGTTAGGTCTGGGTTAGGTCTGGGATATGCGCGCATCTGGCATATACTTTCGCCTTTATCGCAACTTGTTGGCCAGATCCTGGGTTTTTTCCGTGTTTGAATCACGTAGTAATGTGGTACCACACTGAGGCAGTCAATTAAACCTGGTTTCGAACAATATTTCAGAGGATAACACCGGCTAGGTCTGGGTTAGGTCCGGGATATGCCCGCATCTGCCTCATGATTTTGCCTTCTTCGCATACTTGTTGGCCAGATCCTGGGTTTTTTTCGTGGTTGAATCACGTAGTAATGTGGTAACACACTGAAGCAGTCAATTAAACCAGGTTTCGATCAATATTTTACAGGATAACACCGGTTAGGTCTGGGTTAGGTCTGGGATATGCGCGCATCTGGCTTATACTTTCGCCTTTTTCGCAAAATTGTTGGCCAGATCCTGGGTTTTTTCCGTGTTTGAAACACGTAGTAATGTGGTACCACACCGAGGTAGTCAATTAAACCTGGTTTCGATCAATATTTCACAGGATAACACCGGTTAGGTCTGGGTTAGGTCTGGGATATGCGCGCGTCTGGCTTACAATTTCGCCATTTTCGCAAACTTGTTAGCCAGATCCTGGGTTTTTTCCGTGTTTGAATCACGTAGTAATGTTGTACCAAACTGAGGCAGTCAATCAAACCTGGTTTCGATCAATATTTTAGAGGATAGCACCGGTTAGGTCTGGGTTAGGTCTGGGTTATGCCCGCATCTGGCTTATACTTTCGCCTTTTTCGCAAACTTGTTGGCTAGATCCTGGGTTTTTTTCGGGTTTGAATCACGTGGTAATGTGGTACGACACAGAAACAGTCCATTAAACCTGGATTGGGACAGTATTTTAGAGGATAACACCGGTTAGGTCTGGGATATGCGCGCATCTGGCTTATACTTTCGCCTTTTTCGCAAACTTGTTGGCCAGATCCTGGGTTTTTTCCGTGTTTGAATCACGTAGTAATGTGGTAATACACTGTAGCAGTCAATTAAACCTGGTTTCGATCAATATTTTAGAGGATAACACCGGTTAGGTCTGGGTTAGGTCTGGGTTATGCCCGCATCTGCCTCATGATTTTGCCTTCTTCGCATACTTGTTGGCCAGATCCTGGGTTTTTTTCGCGTTTGAATCACGTAGTAATGTGGTAACACACTGAAGCAGTCAATTAAACCTGGTTTCGATCAATATTTTACAGGATAACACCGGTTAGGTCTGGGTTAGGTCTGGGATATGCGCGCATCTGGCTTATACCTTCGCCTTTTTCGCAAACTTGTTGGCCAGATCCTGGGTTTTTTCCGTGTTTGAATCACGTAGTAATGTTGTACCACACTGAGGCAGTCAATTAAACCTGGTTTCGATCAATATTTCAGAGGAAAACACCGGTTAGGTCTGGGTTAGGTCCGGGAAATGCACGCATCTGGCTCATGATTTCGCCTTTTTCGCATACTTGTTGGCCAGATCCTGGGTTTTTTTCGTGTTTGAATCACGTAGTAATGTGGTAACACAATGAAGCAGTCAATTAACCCTGGTTTCGATCAATATTTTAGGGGATAACACCGGTTAGGTCTGGGTTAGGCCTGGGTTATGCCCGCATCTGCCTCATGATTTTGCCTTCTTCGCATACTTGTTGGCCAGATCCTGGGTTTTTTTCGTGTTTGAATCACGTTGTAATGTGGTACCACGCGGAAGCAGTCAATTAAACATGGTTTCGATCAATATTTTAGAGGATAACACCGGTTAGGTCTGGGTTAGGTCTGGGATATGCGCGCATCTGGCTTATACTTTCGCCTTTTTCGCAAACTTGTTGGCAAGCTCCTGGGTTTTTTCCGTGTTTGAAACACGTAGTAATGTGGTAATACACTGAAGCAGTCAATTAAACCTGGTTTCGATCAATATTTTAGAGGATAACACCGGTTAGGGCTGGGTTAGGACTGGGATATGCGCGCATCTGGCTTATACTTTCGCCTTTTTCGCAAACTTGTTGGCAAGCTCCTGGGTTTTTTCCGTGTTTGAAACACGTAGTAATGTGGTAATACACTGAAGCAGTCAATTAAACCTGGTTTCGATCAATATTTTAGAGGATAACACCGGTTAGGTCTGGGTTAGGTGCGGGAAATGCACGCATCTGGCTTATGATTTCGCCTTTTTCGCAAACTTGTTGACCAGATCCTGGGTTTTTTCTGTGTTTAAATCACGTAGTAATGTGGTACCACACTGAGGCAGTCAATTAAACCTGGTTTCGATCAATATTTTAGAGGATAACACCGGTTAGGTCTGGGTTAGGTCTGGGATATGCGCGCATCTGGCTTACACTTTCGCCATTTTCGCAAACTTGTTGGCCAGATCCTGGGTTTTTTTCGTGTTTGAATCACGTAGTAATGTTGTACCACACTGAGGCAGTCAATTAAACCTGGTTTCGATCAATATTTCAGAGGATAACAGCGGTTAGGTCTGGGTTAGGTCCGGGAAATGCACGCATCTGGCTCATGATTTCGCATTTTTCGCAAACATGTTGGCCAGATCCTGGGTTTTTTCCGTGTTTGAATCACGTAGTAATGTGGTAATTCACTGAAGCAGTCAATTAAACCTGGTTTCGATCAATATTTTAGAGGATAACACCGGTTAGGTCTGGGTTAGGTTTGGGTTATGCCCGCATCTGGCTCATGATTTTGCCTTCTTCGCATACTTGTTGGCCAGATCCTGGGTTTTTTTCGTGTTTGAATCACGTAGTAATGTGGTAACACACTGAAGCAGTCAATTAAACCTGGTTTCGATCAATATTTTAGAGGATAACACCGGTTAGGTCTGGGTTAGGTCTGGGTTATGCCCGCATCTGGCTCATGATTTTGCCTTCTTCGCATACTTGTTGGCCAGATCCTGGGTTTTTTTCGTGTTTGAATCACGTAGTTATGTGGTAACACAATGAAGCAGTCAATTAACCCTGGTTTCGATCCATATTTTGGAGGATAACACCGGTTAGGTCTGGGTTAGGTCTGGGATATGCGCGCATCTGGCATATACTTTCGCCTTTATCGCAACTTGTTGGCCAGATCCTGGGTTTTTTCCGAGTTTGAATCACGTAGTAATGTGGTACCACACTGAGGCAGTCAATTAAACCTGGTTTCGAACAATATTTCAGAGGATAACACCGGTTAGGTCTGGGTTAGGTCCGGGATACGCCCGCATCTGGCTCATGATTTTGCCTTCTTCGCATACTTGTTGGCCAGATCCTAGGTTTTTTTCGAGTTTGAATCACGTAGTAATGTGGTACCACACCGAGGTAGTCAATTAAACCGGGTTTCGATCAATATTTTAGAGGATAACACCGGTTAGGTCTGGGTTAGGTCTGGGATATGCGCGCGTCTGGCTTACAATTTCGCCATTTTCGCAAACTTGTTAGCCAGATCCTGGGTTTTTTCCGTGTTTGAATCACGTAGTAATGTTGTACCACACTGAGGCAGTCAATCAAACCTGGTTTCGATCAATATTTTAGAGGATAGCACCGGTTAGGTCTGGGTTAGGTCTGGGTTATGCCCGCATCTGCCTCATGATTTTGCCTTCTTCGCAAACTTGTTGACCAGATCCTGGGTTTTTTCCGTGTTTGAATCACGTAGTAATGTGGTAATACACTGAAGCAGTCGATTAAACCTGGTTTCGATCAATATTTTAGAGGATAACACCGGTTAGGTCTGGGTTAGGTCTGGGATATGCGCGCATCTGGCTTATACTTTCGCCTTTTTCGCAAAATTGTTGGCCAGATCCTGGGTTTTTTCCGTGTTTGAAACACGTAGTAATGTGGTACCACACCGAGGTAGTCAATTAAACCTGGTTTCGATCAATATTTCACAGGATAACACCGGTTAGGTCTGGGTTAGGTCTGGGATATGCGCGCGTCTGGCTTACAATTTCGCCATTTTCGCAAACTTGTTAGCCAGATCCTGGGTTTTTTCCGTGTTTGAATCACGTAGTAATGTTGTACCAAACTGAGGCAGTCAATCAAACCTGGTTTCGATCAATATTTTAGAGGATAGCACCGGTTAGGTCTGGGTTAGGTCTGGGTTATGCCCGCATCTGGCTTATACTTTCGCCTTTTTCGCAAACTTGTTGGCTAGATCCTGGGTTTTTTTCGGGTTTGAATCACGTGGTAATGTGGTACGACACAGAAACAGTCCATTAAACCTGGATTGGGACAGTATTTTAGAGGATAACACCGGTTAGGTCTGGGATATGCGCGCATCTGGCTTATACTTTCGCCTTTTTCGCAAACTTGTTGGCCAGATCCTGGGTTTTTTCCGTGTTTGAATCACGTAGTAATGTGGTAATACACTGTAGCAGTCAATTAAACCTGGTTTCGATCAATATTTTACAGGATAACACCGGTTAGGTCTGGGTTAGGTCTGGGATATGCGCGCATCTGGCATATACTTTCGCCTTTATCGCAACTTGTTGGCCAGATCCTGGGTTTTTTCCGTGTTTGAATCACGTAGTAATGTGGTACCACACTGAGGCAGTCAATTAAACCTGGTTTCGAACAATATTTCAGAGGATAACACCGGCTAGGTCTGGGTTAGGTCCGGGATATGCCCGCATCTGCCTCATGATTTTGCCTTCTTCGCATACTTGTTGGCCAGATCCTGGGTTTTTTTCGTGGTTGAATCACGTAGTAATGTGGTAACACACTGAAGCAGTCAATTAAACCAGGTTTCGATCAATATTTTACAGGATAACACCGGTTAGGTCTGGGTTAGGTCTGGGATATGCGCGCATCTGGCTTATACTTTCGCCTTTTTCGCAAAATTGTTGGCCAGATCCTGGGTTTTTTCCGTGTTTGAAACACGTAGTAATGTGGTACCACACCGAGGTAGTCAATTAAACCTGGTTTCGATCAATATTTCACAGGATAACACCGGTTAGGTCTGGGTTAGGTCTGGGATATGCGCGCGTCTGGCTTACAATTTCGCCATTTTCGCAAACTTGTTAGCCAGATCCTGGGTTTTTTTCCGTGTTTGAATCACGTAGTAATGTTGTACCAAACTGAGGCAGTCAATCAAACCTGGTTTCGATCCATATTTTGGAGGATAACACCGGTTAGGTCTGGGTTAGGTCTGGGATATGCGCGCATCTGGCATATACTTTCGCCTTTATCGCAACTTGTTGGCCAGATCCTGGGTTTTTTCCGTGTTTGAATCACGTAGTAATGTGGTACCACACTGAGGCAGTCAATTAAACCTGGTTTCGAACAATATTTCAGAGGATAACACCGGCTAGGTCTGGGTTAGGTCCGGGATATGCCCGCATCTGCCTCATGATTTTGCCTTCTTCGCATACTTGTTGGCCAGATCCTGGGTTTTTTTCGTGGTTGAATCACGTAGTAATGTGGTAACACACTGAAGCAGTCAATTAAACCAGGTTTCGATCAATATTTTACAGGATAACACCGGTTAGGTCTGGGTTAGGTCTGGGATATGCGCGCATCTGGCTTATACTTTCGCCTTTTTCGCAAAATTGTTGGCCAGATCCTGGGTTTTTTCCGTGTTTGAAACACGTAGTAATGTGGTACCACACCGAGGTAGTCAATTAAACCTGGTTTCGATCAATATTTCACAGGATAACACCGGTTAGGTCTGGGTTAGGTCTGGGATATGCGCGCGTCTGGCTTACAATTTCGCCATTTTCGCAAACTTGTTAGCCAGATCCTGGGTTTTTTCCGTGTTTGAATCACGTAGTAATGTTGTACCAAACTGAGGCAGTCAATCAAACCTGGTTTCGATCAATATTTTAGAGGATAGCACCGGTTAGGTCTGGGTTAGGTCTGGGTTATGCCCGCATCTGGCTTATACTTTCGCCTTTTTCGCAAACTTGTTGGCTAGATCCTGGGTTTTTTTCGGGTTTGAATCACGTGGTAATGTGGTACGACACAGAAACAGTCCATTAAACCTGGATTGGGACAGTATTTTAGAGGATAACACCGGTTAGGTCTGGGATATGCGCGCATCTGGCTTATACTTTCGCCTTTTTCGCAAACTTGTTGGCCAGATCCTGGGTTTTTTCCGTGTTTGAATCACGTAGTAATGTGGTAACACAATGAAGCAGTCAATTAACCCTGGTTTCGATCAATATTTTAGGGGATAACACCGGTTAGGTCTGGGTTAGGCCTGGGTTATGCCCGCATCTGCCTCATGATTTTGCCTTCTACCGCATACTTGTTGGCCAGATCCTGGGTTTTTTTCGTGATTGAATCACGTTGTAATGTGGTAACACGCGGAAGCAGTCAATTAAACATGGTTTCGATCAATATTTTAGAGGATAACACCGGTTAGGTCTGGGTTAGGACTGGGATATGCGCGCATCTGGCTTATACTTTCGCCTTTTTCGCAAACTTGTTGGCAAGCTCCTGGGTTTTTTCCGTGTTTGAAACACGTAGTAATGTGGTAATACACTGAAGCAGTCAATTAAACCTGGTTTCGATCAATATTTTAGAGGATAACACCGGTTAGGTCTGGGTTAGGTCCGGGAAATGCACGCATCTGGCTTATGATTTCGCCTTTTTCGCAAACTTGTTGACCAGATCCTGGGTTTTTTCTGTGTTTAAATCACGTAGTAATGTGGTACCACACTGAGGCAGTCAATTAAACCTGGTTTCGATCAATATTTTAGAGGATAACACCGGTTAGGTCTGGGTTAGGTCTGGGATATGCGCGCATCTGGCTTATGATTTCGCCTTTTTCGCAAACTTGTTGGCCAGATCCTGGGTTTTTTTCGTGTTTGAATCACGTAGTAATGTTGTACCACACTGAGGCAGTCAATTAAACCTGGTTTCGATCAATATTTCAGAGGATAACAGCGGTTAGGTCTGGGTTAGGTCCGGGAAATGCACGCATCTGGCTCATGATTTCGCATTTTTCGCAAACATGTTGGCCAGATCCTGGATTTTCCGTGTTTGAATCACGTAGTAATGTGGTAATTCACTGAAGCAGTCAATTAAACCTGGTTTCGATCAATATTTTAGAGGATAACACCGGTTAGGTCTGGGTTAGGTTTGGGTTATGCCCGCATCTGGCTCATGATTTTGCCTTCTTCGCATACTTGTTGGCCAGATCCTGGGTTTTTTTCGTGTTTGAATCACGTAGTAATGTGGTAACACACTGAAGCAGTCAATTAAACCTGGTGTCGATCAATATTTTAGAGGATAACACCGGTTAGGTCTGGGTTAGGTCTGGGTTATGCCCGCATCTGGCTCATGATTTTGCCTTCTTCGCATACTTGTTGGCCAGATCCTGGGTTTTTTTCGTGTTTGAATCACGTAGTAATGTGGTAACACAATGAAGCAGTCAATTAACCCTGGTTTCGATCCATATTTTGGAGGATAACACCGGTTAGGTCTGGGTTAGGTCTGGGATATGCGCGCATCTGGCATATACTTTCGCCTTTATCGCAACTTGTTGGCCAGATCCGGGGTTTTTTCCGTGTTTGAATCACGTAGTAATGTGGTACCACACTGAGGCAGTCAATTAAACCTGGTTTCGAACAATATTTCAGAGGATAACACCGGTTAGGTCTGGGTTAGGTCCGGGATACGCCCGCATCTGGCTCATGATTTTGCCTTCTTCGCATACTTGTTGGCCAGATCCTAGGTTTTTTTCGAGTTTGAATCACGTAGTAATGTGGTACCACACCGAGGTAGTCAATTAAACCGGGTTTCGATCAATATTTTAGAGGATAACACCGGTTAGGTCTGGGTTAGGTCCGGGATATGCGCGCGTCTGGCTTACAATTTCGCCATTTTCGCAAACTTGTTAGCCAGATCCTGGGTTTTTTCCGTGTTTGAATCACGTAGTAATGTTGTACCACACTGAGGCAGTCAATCAAACCTGGTTTCGATCAATATTTTAGAGGATAGCACCGGTTAGGTCTGGGTTAGGTCTGGGTTATGCCCGCATCTGCCTCATGATTTTGCCTTCTTCGCAAACTTGTTGACCAGATCCTGGGTTTTTTCCGTGTTTGAATCACGTAGTAATGTGGTAATACACTGAAGCAGTCGATTAAACCTGGTTTCGATCAATATTTTAGAGGATAACACCGGTTAGGTCTGGGTTAGGTCTGGGATATGCGCGCATCTGGCTTATACTTTCGCCTTTTTCGCAAACTTGTTGGCAAGCTCCTGGGTTTTTTCCGTGTTTGAAACACGTAGTAATGTGGTAATACACTGAAGCAGTCAATTAAACCTGGTTCGATCAATATTTTAGAGGATAACACCGGTTAGGTCTGGGTTAGGTCCGGGAAATGCACGCATCTGGCTTATGATTTCGCCTTTTTCGCAAACTTGTTGACCAGATCCTGGGTTTTTTCTGTGTTTAAATCACGTAGTAATGTGGTACCACACTGAGGCAGTCAATTAAACCTGGTTTCGATCAATATTTTAGAGGATAACACCGGTTAGGTCTGGGTTAGGTCTGGGATATGCGCGCATCTGGCTTACACTTTCGCCATTTTCGCAAACTTGTTGGCCAGATCCTGGGTTTTTTTCGTGTTTGAATCACGTAGTAATGTCGTAACACACTGAAGCAGTCAATTGAACCTGGTTTCGATCAATATTTTAGAGGATAACACCGGTTAGGTCTGGGTTAGGTCTGGGTTATGCCCGCATCTGGCTCATGATTTTGCCTTCTTCGCATACTTGTTGGCCAGATCCTGGGTTTTTTTCGTGTTTGAATCCCGTAGTAATGTGGTAACACACTGAAGCAGTCAATTAAACCTGGTTTCGATCAATATTTTAGAGGATAACACCGGTTAGGTCTGGGTTAGGTCTGGGATATGCGCGCATCTGGCTTACACTTTCGCCATTTTCGCAAACTTGTTGCCCAGATCCTGGGTTTTTTCCGTGTTTGAATCACGTAGTAATGTGGTACCACACTGAGGCAGTCAATTAAACCTGGTTTCGAACAATATTTCAGAGGATAACACCGGTTGGGTATGGGTTAGGTCCGGGATATGCCCGCATCTGCCTCATGATTTTGCCTTCTTCGCATACTTGTTGGCCAGATCCTGGGTTTTTTTCGTGTTTGAATCACGTAGTAATGTGGTAACACACTGAAGCAGTCAATCAAACCTGGTTTCGATCAATATTTTAGAGGATAACACCGGTTAGGTCTGGGTTAGGTCTGGGTTATGCCCGGATCTGGCTCATGATTTTGCCTTCTTCACATACCTGTTGGCCAGATCCTGGGTTTTTTTCGTGTTTGAATCACGTAGTAATGTGGTAACACACTGATGCAGTCAATTAAACCTGGTTTCGATCAATATTTTAGAGGATAACACCGGTTAGGTCTGGGTTAGGTCTGGGATATGCGCGCATCTGGCATATACTTTCGCCTTTTACGCAAACTTGTTGGCTAGATCCAGGGTTTTTTTCGTGATTGAATCACGTAGTAATGTGGTAACACACTGAAGCAGTCAATCAAACCTGGTTTCGATCAATATTTTAGAGGATAACACCGGTTAGGTCTGGGTTAGGTCTGGGATATGCGCGCATCTGGCTTATACTTTCGCCTTTTTCGCAAACTTGTTGGCAAGCTCCTGGGTTTTTTCCGTGTTTGAATCACGTAGTAATGTGGTAACACAATGAAGCAGTCAATTAACCCTTGTTTCGATCCATATTTTGGAGGATAACACCGGTTAGGTCTGGGTTAGGTCTGGGTTATGCCCGGATCTGGCTCATGATTTTGCCTTCTTCGCATACCTGTTGGCCAGATCCTGGTTTTTTTTCGTGTTTGAATCACGTAGTAATGTGGTAACACACTGATGCAGTCAATTAAACCTGGTTTCGATCAATATTTTAGAGGATAACACCGGTTAGGTCTGGGTTAGGTCTGGGATATGCGCGCATCTGGCATATACTTTCGCCTTTTACGCAAACTTGTTGGCTAGATCCTGGGTGTTTTCCGTGTTTGAAACACGTAGTAATGTTGTACCACACTGAGGCAGTCAATTAAACCAGGTTTCGATCAATATTTTAGAGGATAACACCAGTTAGGTCTGGGTTAAGTCTGGGATATGCGCGCATCTGGCTTATACTTTCGCCTTTTTCGCAAACTTGTTGGCAAGCTCCTGGGTTTTTTCCGTGTTTGAATCACGTAGTAATGTTGTACCACACTGAGGCAGTCAATTAAACCTGGTTTCGATCAATATTTCAGAGGATAACACCGGTTAGGTCTGGGTTAGGTCTGGGATATGCGCGCATCTGGCTTATACTTTCGCCTTTTTCGCAAACTTGTTGGCAAGCTCCTGGGTTTTTTCCGTGTTTGAATCACGTAGTAATGTGGTAACACAATGAAGCAGTCAATTAAACCTGGTTTCGATCAATATTTCAGAGGATAACACCGGTTAGGTCTGGGTTAGGTCTGGGTTATGCCCGCATCTGGCTCATGATTTTGCCTTATTCGCATACTTGTTAGCCAGATCCTGGGTTTTTTTCGTGTTTGAATCACGTAGTAATGTGGTAATACACTGAAGCAGTCAATTAAACCTGGTTTCGATCAATATTTTAGAGGATAACACCGGTTAGGTCTGGGTTAGGTCCGGGAAATGCACGCATCTGGCTTATGATTTCGCCTTTTTCGCAAACTTGTTGGCCAGATCCTGGGTTTTGTCCGTGTTTGAATCACGTAGTAATGTGGTAATACACTGAAGCAGTCAATTAAACCTGGTTTCGATCAATATTTTAGAGGATAACACCGGTTAGGTCTGGGTTAGGTCTGGGATATGCGCGCATCTGGCCTATACTTTCGCCTTTTTCGCAAACTTGTTGGCAAGCTCCTGGGTTTTTTCCGTGTTTGAATCACGTAGTAATGTTGTACCACACTGAGGCAGTCAATTAAACCTGGTTTCGATCAATATTTCAGAGGATAACACCGGTTAGGTCTGGGTTAGGTCTGGGTTATGCCCGCATCTGGCTCATGATTTTGCCTTATTCGCATACTTGTTGGCCAGATCCTGGGTTTTTTCCGTGTTTGAATCACGTAGTAATGTGGTAATTCACTGAAGCAGTCAATTAAACCTGGTTTCGATCAATATTTTAGAGGATAACACCGGTTAGGTCTGGGTTAGGTTTGGGTTATGCCCGCATCTGGCTCATGATTTTGCCTTCTTCGCATACTTGTTGGCCAGATCCTGGGTTTTTTTCGTGTTTGAATCACGTAGTAATGTGGTAACACACTGAAGCAGTCAATTAAACCTGGTTTCGATCAATATTTTAGAGGATAACACCGGTTAGGTCTGGGTTAGGTCTGAGTTATGCCCGCATCTGGCTCATGATTTTGCCTTATTCGCATACTTGTTGGCCAGATCCTGGGTTTTTTTCGTGTTTGAATCATGAGGTAATGTGGTACGACACAGAGACAATCCATTAAACCTGGATTCGGACAGTATTTTAGAGGATAACACCGGTTAGGTCTGGGTTAGGTCTGGGATATGCGCGCATCTGGCTTACACTTTCGCCATTTTCGCAAACTTGTTGGCCAGATCCTGGGTTTTTTTCGTGTTTGAATCACGTAGTAATGTTATACCACACTGAGGCAGTCAATTAAACCTGGTTTCGATCAATATTTCAGAAGATAACACCGGTTAGGTCTGGGTTAGGTCCGGGAAATGCACGCATCTGGCTCATGATTTCGCCTTTTTCGCAAACTTGTTGGTCAGATCCTGGGTTTTTTTCGTGTTTGAATCACGTAGTAATGTTGTACCACACTGAGGCAGTCAATTAAACCTGGTTTCGATCAATATTTCAGAGGATAACAGCGGTTAGGTCTGGGTTAGGTCCGGGAAATGCACGCATCTGGCTCATGATTTTGCCTTCTTCGCATACTTGTTGGCCGGATCCTGGGTTTTTTTCGTGTTTGAATCACGTAGTAATGTGGTAACACACTGAAGCAGTCAATTAAACCTGGTTTCGATCAATATTTTAGAGGATAACACCGGTTAGGTCTGGGTTAGGTCTGAGTTATGCCCGCATCTGGCTCATGATTTTGCCTTATTCGCATACTTGTTGGCCAGATCCTGGGTTTTTTTCGTGTTTGAATCACGTAGTAATGTGGTAATTCACTGAAGCAGTCAATTAAACCTGGTTTCGATCAATATTTTAGAGGATAACACCGGTTAGGTCTGGGTTAGGTCTGGGATATGCGCGCATCAGGCTTATACTTTCGTCTTTTTCGCAAACTTGTTGGCAAGCTCCTGGGTTTTTTCCGTGTTTGAATCACGTAGTAATGTTGTACCACACTGAGGCAGTCAACTAAACCTGGTTTCGATCAATATTTCAGAGAATAACACCGGTTAGGTCTGGGTTAGGTCCGGGAAATGCACGCATCTGGCTCATGATTTCGCCTTCTTCGCATACTTGTTGGCCAGATCCTGGGTTTTTTTCGTGTTTGAATCACGTAGTAATGTGGTAACACACTGAAGCAGTCAATTACACCTGGATTCGATCAATATTTTAGAGGATAACACCGGTTAGGTCTGGGTTAGGTCTGCGTTATGCCCGCATCTGGCTCATGATTTAGCCTTCTTCGCATACTTGTTGGCCAGATCCTGTGTTTTTTTCGTGTTTGAATCACGTAGTAATGTGGTAACACACTGAAGTAGTCAATTGAACCTTGTTTCGATCAATATTTTAGAGGATAACACCGGTTAGGTCTGGGTTAGGTCTGGGTTATGCCCGCATCTGGCTCATGATTTTGCCTTCTTCGCATACTTGTTGGCCAGATCCTGGGTTTTTTTCGTGTTTGAATCACGTAGTAATGTGGTAACACACTGAAGCAGTCAATTAAACCTGGTTTCGATCAATATTTTAGAGGATAACACCGGTTAGGTCTGGGTTAGGTCTCGGATATACGCGCATCTGGCTTACACTTTCGCCATTTTCGCAAACTTGTTGCCCAGATCCTGGGTTTTTCCGTGTTTGAATCACGTAGTAATGTTGTACCACACTGAGGCAGTCAATTAAACCTGGTTTCGATCAATATTTTAGAGGATAACACCGGTTAGGTCTGGGTTAGGTCTGAGATATGCGCGCATCTGGCTTATACTTTCGCCTTTTTCGCAAACTTGTTGGCCAGATCCTTGGTTTTTTCCGTGTTTGAAACACGTAGTAATGTGGTACCACACTGAGGCTGTCATTTAAACCTGCTTTCGATTAATATTTCACAGGATAACACCGGTTAGGTCCGGGTTAGGTCCGGGAAATGCGCGCATCTGGCTCATGATTTCGCCTTTTTCGCAAACTTGTTGGCCAGATCCTGGGTTTTTTCCGTGTTTGAATCACGTAGTAATGTGGTAATTCACTGAAGCAGTCAATTAAACCTGGTTTCGATCAATATTTTAGAGGATAACACCGGTTAGGTCTGGGTTAGGTCTGGGTTATGCCCGCATCTGCCTCATGATTTTGCCTTCTTCGCATACTTGTTGGCCAGATCCTGGGTTTTTTTCGTGTTTGAATCACGTAGTAATGTGGTAACACACTGAAGCAGTCAATTAAACCAGGTTTCGATCAATATTTTACAGGATAACACCGGTTAGGTCTGGGTTAGGTCTGGGATATGCGCGCATCTGGCTTATACTTTCGCCTTTTTCGCAAACTTGTTGGCAAGCTCCTGGGTTTTTTCCGTGTTTGAATCACGTAGTAATGTTGTACCACACTGAGGCAGTCAATTAAACCTGGTTTCGATCAATATTTTAGAGGATAACACCGGTTAGGTCTGGGTTAGGTCTGGGTTATGCACGCATCTGCCTCATGATTTTGCCTTCTTCGCATATTTGTTGGCCAGATCCTGGGTTTTTTTCGTGTTTGAATCACGTAGTAATGTGGTAATTCACTGAAGCAGTCAATTAAACCTGGTTTCGATCAATATTTCAGAAGATAACACCGGTTAGGTCTGGGTTTGGTCCGGGAAATGCACGCATCTGGCTCATGATTTCGCCTTTTTCGCAAACTTGTTGGCCAGATCCTGGGTTTTTTCCGTGTTTGAATCACGTAGTAATGTGGTAATTCACTGAAGCAGTCAATTAAACCTGGTTTCGATCAATATTTTAGAGGATAACACCGGTTAGGTCTGGGTTAGGTCCGGGAAATGCACGCATCTGGCTTATGATTTCGCCTTTTTCGCAAACTTGTTGACCAGATCCTGGGTTTTTTCCGTGTTTGAATCACGTAGTAATGTAGTACCACACTGAGGCAGTCAATTAAACCTGGTTTCGATCAATATATTAGAGGATAACACATAGGTCTGGGTTAGGTCTGGGATATGCGCGCATCTGGCTTACACTTTTGCCATTTTCGCATGCTTGTTGGCAAGATCCTGGGTTTTTTTCGTGTTTGAATCACGTAGTAATGTGGTAATACACTGAAGCAGTCAATAAAACCTGGTTTCGATCAATATTTTACAGGATAACACCGGTTAGGTCTGGGTTAGGTCTGAGATTTGCGCGCATCTGGCTTATACTTTCGCCTTTTTCGCAAACTTGTTGGCCAGATCCTGGGTTTTTTCCGGGTTTGAATCACGTAGTAATGTGGTAACAAACTGAAGCAGTCAATAAAACCTGGTTTCGATCAATATTTTAGAGGATAACACCGGTTAGGTCTGGGTTAGGTCTGGGTTATGCCCGAATCTGGCTCATGATTTTGCCTTCTTCGCATACTTGTTGGCCAGATCCTGGGCTTTTTTCGTGTTTGAATCACGTAGTAATGTGGTAATACACTGAAGCAGTCAATAAAACCTGGTTTCGATCAATATTTTAGAGGATAACACCGGTTAGGTCTGGGTTAGGTCTGGGTTATGCCCGCATCTGGCTCATGACTTTGCCTTCTTCGCATACTTGTTGGCCAGATCCTGGGGTTTTTTCGTGTTTGAATCACGTAGTAATGTGGTAACAAACTGAAGCAGTCAATAAAACCTGGTTTCGATCAATATTTTAGAGGATAACACCGGTTAGGTCTGGGTTAGGTCTGAGATTTGCGCGCATCTGGCTTATACTTTCGCCTTTTTGGCAAACTTGTTGGCCAGATCCTGGGTTTCTTCCGTGTTTGAATCACGTAGTAATGTGGTACCACACTAAAGCAGTCAACTAAACCTGGTTTCGATCAATATTTTAGAGGATAACACCGGTTAGGTCTGGGTTAGGTCTGGGAAATGCCCGCATCTGGCTCATGATTTTGCCTTCTTCGCATACTTGTTGGCCAGATCCTGGGTTTTTTCCGTGTTTGAATCACGTAGTAATGTGGTAATTCACTGAAGCAGTCAATTAAACCTGGTTTCGATCAATATTTTAGAGGATAACACCGGTTAGGTCTGGGTTAGGTCTGGGATATGCGCGGATCTGGCTTATACTTTCGCCTTTTTCGCAAACTTGTTGGCAAGCTCCTGGGTTTTTTCCGTGTTTGAATCACGTAGTAATGTTGTACCACACTGAGGCAGTCAATTAAACCTGGTTTCGATCAATATTTCAGAGAATAACACCGGTTAGATCTGGGTTAGGTCCGGGAAATGCACGCATCTGGCTCATGATTTCGCCTTCTTCGCATACTTGTTGGCCAGATCCTGGGTTTTTTTCGTGTTTGAATCACGTAGTAATGTGGTAACACACTGAAGCAGTCAATTACACCTGGTTTCGATCAATATTTTAGAGGATAACACCGGTTAGGTCTGGGTTAGGTCTGCGTTATGCCCGCATCTGGCTCATGATTTTGCCTTCTTCGCATACTTGTTGGCCAGATCCTGGGTTTTTTTCGTGTTTGAATCACGTAGTAATGTGGTAACACACTGAAGCAGTCCATTAAACCTGGATTGGGACAGTATTTTAGAGGATAACACCGGTTAGGTCTGGGATATGCGCGCATCTGGCTTATACTTTCGCCTTTTTCGCAAACTTGTTGGCCAGATCCTGGGTTTTTTCCGTGTTTGAATCACGTAGTAATGTGGTAATACACTGTAGCAGTCAATTAAACCTGGTTTCGATCAATATTTTACAGGATAACACCGGTTAGGTCTGGGTTAGGTCTGGGATATGCGCGCATCTGGCATATACTTTCGCCTTTATCGCAACTTGTTGGCCAGATCCTGGGTTTTTTCCGTGTTTGAATCACGTAGTAATGTGGTACCACACTGAGGCAGTCAATTAAACCTGGTTTCGAACAATATTTCAGAGGATAACACCGGCTAGGTCTGGGTTAGGTCCGGGATATGCCCGCATCTGCCTCATGATTTTGCCTTCTTCGCATACTTGTTGGCCAGATCCTGGGTTTTTTTCGTGGTTGAATCACGTAGTAATGTGGTAACACACTGAAGCAGTCAATTAAACCAGGTTTCGATCAATATTTTACAGGATAACACCGGTTAGGTCTGGGTTAGGTCTGGGATATGCGCGCATCTGGCTTATACTTTCGCCTTTTTCGCAAAATTGTTGGCCAGATCCTGGGTTTTTTCCGTGTTTGAAACACGTAGTAATGTGGTACCACACCGAGGTAGTCAATTAAACCTGGTTTCGATCAATATTTCACAGGATAACACCGGTTAGGTCTGGGTTAGGTCTGGGATATGCGCGCGTCTGGCTTACAATTTCGCCATTTTCGCAAACTTGTTAGCCAGATCCTGGGTTTTTTCCGTGTTTGAATCACGTAGTAATGTTGTACCAAACTGAGGCAGTCAATCAAACCTGGTTTCGATCCATATTTTGGAGGATAACACCGGTTAGGTCTGGGTTAGGTCTGGGATATGCGCGCATCTGGCATATACTTTCGCCTTTATCGCAACTTGTTGGCCAGATCCTGGGTTTTTTCCGTGTTTGAATCACGTAGTAATGTGGTACCACACTGAGGCAGTCAATTAAACCTGGTTTCGAACAATATTTCAGAGGATAACACCGGCTAGGTCTGGGTTAGGTCCGGGATATGCCCGCATCTGCCTCATGATTTTGCCTTCTTCGCATACTTGTTGGCCAGATCCTGGGTTTTTTTCGTGGTTGAATCACGTAGTAATGTGGTAACACACTGAAGCAGTCAATTAAACCAGGTTTCGATCAATATTTTACAGGATAACACCGGTTAGGTCTGGGTTAGGTCTGGGATATGCGCGCATCTGGCTTATACTTTCGCCTTTTTCGCAAAATTGTTGGCCAGATCCTGGGTTTTTTCCGTGTTTGAAACACGTAGTAATGTGGTACCACACCGAGGTAGTCAATTAAACCTGGTTTCGATCAATATTTCACAGGATAACACCGGTTAGGTCTGGGTTAGGTCTGGGATATGCGCGCGTCTGGCTTACAATTTCGCCATTTTCGCAAACTTGTTAGCCAGATCCTGGGTTTTTTCCGTGTTTGAATCACGTAGTAATGTTGTACCAAACTGAGGCAGTCAATCAAACCTGGTTTCGATCAATATTTTAGAGGATAGCACCGGTTAGGTCTGGGTTAGGTCTGGGTTATGCCCGCATCTGGCTTATACTTTCGCCTTTTTCGCAAACTTGTTGGCTAGATCCTGGGTTTTTTTCGGGTTTGAATCACGTGGTAATGTGGTACGACACAGAAACAGTCCATTAAACCTGGATTGGGACAGTATTTTAGAGGATAACACCGGTTAGGTCTGGGATATGCGCGCATCTGGCTTATACTTTCGCCTTTTTCGCAAACTTGTTGGCCAGATCCTGGGTTTTTTCCGTGTTTGAATCACGTAGTAATGTGGTAATACACTGTAGCAGTCAATTAAACCTGGTTTCGATCAATATTTTAGAGGATAACACCGGTTAGGTCTGGGTTAGGTCTGGGATATGCGCGCGTCTGGCTTACAATTTCGCCATTTTCGCAAACTTGTTAGCCAGATCCTGGGTTTTTTCCGTGTTTGAATCACGTAGTAATGTTGTACCAAACTGAGGCAGTCAATCAAACCTGGTTTCGATCAATATTTTAGAGGATAGCACCGGTTAGGTCTGGGTTAGGTCTGGGTTATGCCCGCATCTGGCTTATACTTTCGCCTTTTTCGCAAACTTGTTGGCTAGATCCTGGGTTTTTTTCGGGTTTGAATCACGTGGTAATGTAGTACGACACAGAAACAGTCCATTAAACCTGGATTGGGACAGTATTTTAGAGGATAACACCGGTTAGGTCTGGGATATGCGCGCATCTGGCTTATACTTTCGCCTTTTTCGCAAACTTGTTGGCCAGATCCTGGGTTTTTTCCGTGTTTGAATCACGTAGTAATGTGGTAATACACTGTAGCAGTCAATTAAACCTGGTTTCGATCAATATTTTAGAGGATAACACCGGTTAGGTCTGGGTTAGGTCTGGGTTATGCCCGCATCTGCCTCATGATTTTGCCTTCTTCGCATACTTGTTGGCCAGATCCTGGGTTTTTTTCGCGTTTGAATCACGTAGTAATGTGGTAACACACTGAAGCAGTCAATTAAACCTGGTTTCGATCAATATTTTACAGGATAACACCGGATAGGTCTGGGTTAGGTCTGGGATATGCGCGCATCTGGCTTATACCTTCGCCTTTTTCGCAAACTTGTTGGCCAGATCCTGGGTTTCTTCCGTGTTTGAATCACGTAGTAATGTTGTACCACACTGAGGCAGTCAATTAAACCTGGTTTCGATCAATATTTCAGAGGAAAACACCGGTTAGGTCTGGGTTAGGTCCGGGAAATGCACGCATCTGGCTCATGATTTCGCCTTTTTCGCATACTTGTTGGCCAGATCCTGGGTTTTTTTCGTGTTTGAATCACGTAGTAATGTGGTAACACAATGAAGCAGTCAATTAACCCTGGTTTCGATCAATATTTTAGGGGATAACACCGGTTAGGTCTGGGTTAGGCCTGGGTTATGCCCGCATCTGCCTCATGATTTTGCCTTCTTCGCATACTTGTTGGCCAGATCCTGGGTTTTTTTCGTGATTGAATCACGTTGTAATGTGGTAACACGCGGAAGCAGTCAATTAAACATGGTTTCGATCAATATTTTAGAGGATAACACCGGTTAGGTCTGGGTTAGGACTGGGATATGCGCGCATCTGGCTTATACTTTCGCCTTTTTCGCAAACTTGTTGGCAAGCTCCTGGGTTTTTTCCGTGTTTGTAACACGTAGTAATGTGGTAATACACTGAAGCAGTCAATTAAACCTGGTTTCGATCAATATTTTAGAGGATAACACCGGTTAGGTCTGGGTTAGGTCCGGGAAATGCACGCATCTGGCTTATGATTTCGCCTTTTTCGCAAACTTGTTGACCAGATCCTGGGTTTTTTCTGTGTTTAAATCACGTAGTAATGTGGTACCACACTGAGGCAGTCAATTAAACCTGTTTCGATCAATATTTTAGAGGATAACACCGGTTAGGTCTGGGTTAGGTCTGGGATATGCGCGCATCTGGCTTATGATTTCGCCTTTTTCGCAAACTTGTTGGCCAGATCCTGGGTTTTTTTCGTGTTTGAATCACGCAGTAATGTTGTACCACACTGAGGCAGTCAATTAAACCTGGTTTCGATCAATATTTCAGAGGATAACAGCGGTTAGGTCTGGGTTAGGTCCGGGAAATGCACGCATCTGGCTCATGATTTCGCATTTTTCGCAAACATGTTGGCCAGATCCTGGATTTTCCGTGTTTGAATCACGTAGTAATGTGGTAATTCACTGAAGCAGTCAATTAAACCTGGTTTCGATCAATATTTTAGAGGATAACACCGGTTAGGTCTGGGTTAGGTTTGGGTTATGCCCGCATCTGGCTCATGATTTTGCCTTCTTCGCATACTTGTTGGCCAGATCCTGGGTTTTTTTCGTGTTTGAATCACGTAGTAATGTGGTAACACACTGAAGCAGTCAATTAAACCTGGTGTCGATCAATATTTTAGAGGATAACACCGGTTAGGTCTGGGTTAGGTCTGGGTTATGCCCGCATCTGGCTCATGATTTTGCCTTCTTCGCATACTTGTTGGCCAGATCCTGGGTTTTTTTCGTGTTTGAATCACGTAGTAATGTGGTAACACAATGAAGCAGTCAATTAACCCTGGTTTCGATCCATATTTTGGAGGATAACACCGGTTAGGTCTGGGTTAGGTCTGGGATATGCGCGCATCTGGCATATACTTTCGCCTTTATCGCAACTTGTTGGCCAGATCCGGGGTTTTTTCCGTGTTTGAATCACGTAGTAATGTGGTACCACACTGAGGCAGTCAATTAAACCTGGTTTCGAACAATATTTCAGAGGATAACACCGGTTAGGTCTGGGTTAGGTCCGGGATACGCCCGCATCTGGCTCATGATTTTGCCTTCTTCGCATACTTGTTGGCCAGATCCTAGGTTTTTTTCGAGTTTGAATCACGTAGTAATGTGGTACCACACCGAGGTAGTCAATTAAACCGGGTTTCGATCAATATTTTAGAGGATAACACCGGTTAGGTCTGGGTTAGGTCTGGGATATGCGCGCGTCTGGCTTACAATTTCGCCATTTTCGCAAACTTGTTAGCCAGATCCTGGGTTTTTTCCGTGTTTGAATCACGTAGTAATGTTGTACCACACTGAGGCAGTCAATCAAACCTGGTTTCGATCAATATTTTAGAGGATAGCACCGGTTAGGTCTGGGTTAGGTCTGGGTTATGCCCGCATCTGCCTCATGATTTTGCCTTCTTCGCAAACTTGTTGACCAGATCCTGTGTTTTTTCCGTGTTTGAATCACGTAGTAATGTGGTAATACACTGAAGCAGTCGATTAAACCTGGTTTCGATCAATATTTTAGAGGATAACACCGGTTAGGTCTGGGTTAGGTCTGGGATATGCGCGCATCTGGCTTATACTTTCGCCTTTTTCGCAAACTTGTTGGCAAGCTCCTGGGTTTTTTCCGTGTTTGAAACACGTAGTAATGTGGTAATACACTGAAGCAGTCAATTAAACCTGGTTCGATCAATATTTTAGAGGATAACACCGGTTAGGTCTGGGTTAGGTCCGGGAAATGCACGCATCTGGCTTATGATTTCGCCTTTTTCGCAAACTTGTTGACCAGATCCTCGGTTTTTTCTGTGTTTAAATCACGTAGTAATGTGGTACCACACTGAGGCAGTCAATTAAACCTGGTTTCGATCAATATTTTAGAGGATAACACCGGTTAGGTCTGGGTTAGGTCTGGGATATGCGCGCATCTGGCTTACACTTTCGCCATTTTCGCAAACTTGTTGGCCAGATCCTGGGTTTTTTTCGTGTTTGAATCACGTAGTAATGTCGTAACACACTGAAGCAGTCAATTGAACCTGGTTTCGATCAATATTTTAGAGGATAACACCGGTTAGGTCTGGGTTAGGTCTGGGTTATGCCCGCATCTGGCTCATGATTTTGCCTTCTTCGCATACTTGTTGGCCAGATCCTGGGTTTTTTTCGTGTTTGAATCCCGTAGTAATGTGGTAACACACTGAAGCAGTCAATTAAACCTGGTTTCGATCAATATTTTAGAGGATAACACCGGTTAGGTCTGGGTTAGGTCTGGGATATGCGCGCATCTGGCTTACACTTTCGCCATTTTCGCAAACTTGTTGCCCAGATCCTGGGTTTTTTCCGTGTTTGAATCACGTAGTAATGTGGTACCACACTGAGGCAGTCAATTAAACCTGGTTTCGAACAATATTTCAGAGGATAACACCGGTTGGGTATGGGTTAGGTCCGGGATATGCCCGCATCTGCCTCATGATTTTGCCTTCTTCGCATACTTGTTGGCCAGATCCTGGGTTTTTTTCGTGTTTGAATCACGTAGTAATGTGGTAACACACTGAAGCAGTCAATCAAACCTGGTTTCGATCAATATTTTAGAGGATAACACCGGTTAGGTCTGGGTTAGGTCTGGGTTATGCCCGGATCTGGCTCATGATTTTGCCTTCTTCGCATACCTGTTGGCCAGATCCTGGGTTTTTTTCGTGTTTGAATCACGTAGTAATGTGGTAACACACTGATGCAGTCAATTAAACCTGGTTTCGATCAATATTTTAGAGGATAACACCGGTTAGGTCTGGGTTAGGTCTGGGATATGCGCGCATCTGGCATATACTTTCGCCTTTTACGCAAACTTGTTGGCTAGATCCAGGGTTTTTTTCGTGATTGAATCACGTAGTAATGTGGTAACACACTGAAGCAGTCAATCAAACCTGGTTTCGATCAATATTTTAGAGGATAACACCGGTTAGGTCTGGGTTAGGTCTGGGATATGCGCGCATCTGGCTTATACTTTCGCCTTTTTCGCAAACTTGTTGGCAAGCTCCTGGGTTTTTTCCGTGTTTGAATCACGTAGTAATGTGGTAACACAATGAAGCAGTCAATTAACCCTGGTTTCGATCCATATTTTGGAGGATAACACCGGTTAGGTCTGGGTTAGGTCTGGGTTATGCCCGGATCTGGCTCGTGATTTTGCCTTCTTCGCATACCTGTTGGCCAGATCCTGGTTTTTTTTCGTGTTTGAATCACGTAGTAATGTGGTAACACACTGAAGCAGTCAATTAAACCTGGTTTCGATCAATATTTTAGAGGATAACACCGGTTAGGTCTGGGTTAGGTCTGAGTTATGCCCGCATCTGGCTCATGATTTTGCCTTATTCGCATACTTGTTGGCCAGATCCTGGGTTTTTTTCGTGTTTGAATCATGAGGTAATGTGGTACGACACAGAGACAATCCATTAAACCTGGATTCGGACAGTATTTTAGAGGATAACACCGGTTAGGTCTGGGTTAGGTCTGGGATATGCGCGCATCTGGCTTACACTTTCGCCATTTTCGCAAACTTGTTGGCCAGATCCTGGGTTTTTTTCGTGTTTGAATCACGTAGTAATGTTGTACCACACTGAGGCAGTCAATTAAACCTGGTTTCGATCAATATTTCAGAAGATAACACCGGTTAGGTCTGGGTTAGGTCCGGGAAATGCACGCATCTGGCTCATGATTTCGCCTTTTTCGCAAGCTTGTTGGTCAGATCCTGGGTTTTTTTCGTGTTTGAATCACGTAGTAATGTTGTACCACACTGAGGCAGTCAATTAAACCTGGTTTCGATCAATATTTCAGAGGATAACAGCGGTTAGGTCTGGGTTAGGTCCGGGAAATGCACGCATCTGGCTCATGATTTTGTCTTCTTCGCATACTTGTTGGCCGGATCCTGGGTTTTTTTCGTGTTTGAATCACGTAGTAATGTGGTAACACACTGAAGCAGTCAATTAAACCTGGTTTCGATCAATATTTTAGAGGATAACACCGGTTAGGTCTGGGTTAGGTCTGAGTTATGCCCGCATCTGGCTCATGATTTTGCCTTATTCGCATACTTGTTGGCCAGATCCTGGGTTTTTTTCGTGTTTGAATCACGTAGTAATGTGGTAATTCACTGAAGCAGTCAATTAAACCTGGTTTCGATCAATATTTTAGAGGATAACACCGGTTAGGTCTGGGTTAGGTCTGGGATATGCGCGCATCAGGCTTATACTTTCGCCTTTTTCGCAAACTTGTTGGCAAGCTCCTGGGTTTTTTCCGTGTTTGAATCACGTAGTAATGTTGTACCACACTGAGGCAGTCAACTAAACCTGGTTTCGATCAATATTTCAGAGAATAACACCGGTTAGGTCTGGGTTAGGTCCGGGAAATGCACGCATCTGGCTCATGATTTCGCCTTCTTCGCATACTTGTTGGCCAGATCCTGGGTTTTTTTCGTGTTTGAATCACGTAGTAATGTGGTAACACACTGAAGCAGTCAATTACACCTGGATTCGATCAATATTTTAGAGGATAACACCGGTTAGGTCTGGGTTAGGTCTGCGTTATGCCCGCATCTGGCTCATGATTTAGCCTTCTTCGCATACTTGTTGGCCAGATCCTGTGTTTTTTTCGTGTTTGTATCACGTAGTAATGTGGTAACACACTGAAGTAGTCAATTGAACCTTGTTTCGATCAATATTTTAGAGGATAACACCGGTTAGGTCTGGGTTAGGTCTGGGTTATGCCCGCATCTGGCTCATGATTTTGCCTTCTTCGCATACTTGTTGGCCAGATCCTGGGTTTTTTTCGTGTTTGAATCACGTAGTAATGTGGTAACACACTGAAGCAGTCAATTAAACCTGGTTTCGATCAATATTTTAGAGGATAACACCGGTTAGGTCTGGGTTAGGTCTCGGATATACGCGCATCTGGCTTACACTTTCGCCATTTTCGCAAACTTGTTGCCCAGATCCTGGGTTTTTCCGTGTTTGAATCACGTAGTAATGTTGTACCACACTGAGGCAGTCAATTAAACCTGGTTTCGATCAATATTTTAGAGGATAACACCGGTTAGGTCTGGGTTAGGTCTGAGATATGCGCGCATCTGGCTTATACTTTCGCCTTTTTCGCAAACTTGTTGGCCAGATCCTTGGTTTTTTCCGTGTTTGAAACACGTAGTAATGTGGTACCACACTGAGGCTGTCATTTAAACCTGCTTTCGATCAATATTTCACAGGATAACACCGGTTAGGTCCGGGTTAGGTCCGGGAAATGCGCGCATCTGGCTCATGATTTCGCCTTTTTCGCAAACTTGTTGGCCAGATCCTGGGTTTTTTCCGTGTTTGAATCACGTAGTAATGTGGTAATTCACTGAAGCAGTCAATTAAACCTGGTTTCGATCAATATTTTAGAGGATAACACCGGTTAGGTCTGGGTTAGGTCTGGGTTATGCCCGCATCTGCCTCATGATTTTGCCTTCTTCGCATACTTGTTGGCCAGATCCTGGGTTTTTTTCGTGTTTGAATCACGTAGTAATGTGGTAACACACTGAAGCAGTCAATTAAACCTGGTTTCGATCAATGTTTTAGAGGATAACACCGGTTAGGTCTGGGTTAGGTCTGGGATATGCGCGCATCTGGCTAACACTTTCGCCATTTTCGCAAACTTGTTGGCCAGATCCTTGGTTTTTTCCGTGTTTGAAACACGTAGTAATGTTGTACGACACTGAGGCAGTCAATTAAACCTGGTTTCGATCAATATTTCAGAAGATAACACCGGTTAGGTCTGGGTTTGGTCCGGGAAATGCACGCATCTGGCTCATGATTTCGCCTTTTTCGCAAACTTGTTGGCCAGATCCTGGGTTTTTTCCGTGTTTGAATCACGTAGTAATGTGGTAATTCACTGAAGCAGTCAATTAAACCTGGTTTCGATCAATATTTTAGAGGATAACACCGGTTAGGTCTGGGTTAGGTCCGGGAAATGCACGCATCTGGCTTATGATTTCGCCTTTTTCGCAAACTTGTTGGCCAGATCCTGGGTTTTTTCCGTGTTTGAATCACGTAGTAATGTAGTACCACACTGAGGCAGTCAATTAAACCTGGTTTCGATCAATATATTAGAGGATAACACATAGGTCTGGGTTAGGTCTGGGATATGCGCGCATCTGGCTTACACTTTTGCCATTTTCGCATGCTTGTTGGCAAGATCCTGGGTTTTTTTCGTGTTTGAATCACGTAGTAATGTGGTAATACACTGAAGCAGTCAATAAAACCTGGTTTCGATCAATATTTTACAGGATAACACCGGTTAGGTCTGGGTTAGGTCTGAGATTTGCGCGCATCTGGCTTATACTTTCGCCTTTTTCGCAAACTTGTTGGCCAGATCCTGGGTTTTTTCCGGGTTTGAATCACGTAGTAATGTGGTAACAAACTGAAGCAGTCAATAAAACCTGGTTTCGATCAATATTTTAGAGGATAACACCGGTTAGGTCTGGGTTAGGTCTGGGTTATGCCCGAATCTGGCTCATGATTTTGCCTTCTTCGCATACTTGTTGGCCAGATCCTGGGCTTTTTTCGTGTTTGAATCACGTAGTAATGTGGTAATACACTGAAGCAGTCAATAAAACCTGGTTTCGATCAATATTTTAGAGGATAACACCGGTTAGGTCTGGGTTAGGTCTGGGTTATGCCCGCATCTGGCTCATGACTTTGCCTTCTTCGCATACTTGTTGGCCAGATCCTGGGGTTTTTTCGTGTTTGAATCACGTAGTAATGTGGTAACAAACTGAAGCAGTCAATAAAACCTGGTTTCGATCAATATTTTAGAGGATAACACCGGTTAGGTCTGGGTTAGGTCTGGGTTATGCCCGAATCTGGCTCATGATTTTGCCTTCTTCGCATACTTGTTGGCCAGATCCTGGGCTTTTTTCGTGTTTGAATCACGTAGTAATGTGGTAATACACTGAAGCAGTCAATAAAACCTGGTTTCGATCAATATTTTAGAGGATAACACCGGTTAGGTCTGGGTTAGGTCTGGGTTATGCCCGCATCTGGCTCATGACTTTGCCTTCTTCGCATACTTGTTGGCCAGATCCTGGGTTTTTTCCGTGTTTGAATCACGTAGTAATGTGGTAATTCACTGAAGCAGTCAATTAAACCTGGTTTCGATCAATATTTTAGAGGATAACACCGGTTAGGTCTGGGTTAGGTCTGGGATATGCGCGGATCTGGCTTATACTTTCGCCTTTTTCGCAAACTTGTTGGCAAGCTCCTGGGTTTTTTCCGTGTTTGAATCACGTAGTAATGTTGTACCACACTGAGGCAGTCAATTAAACCTGGTTTCGATCAATATTTCAGAGAATAACACCGGTTAGATCTGGGTTAGGTCCGGGAAATGCACGCATCTGGCTCATGATTTCGCCTTCTTCGCATACTTGTTGGCCAGATCCTGGGTTTTTTTCGTGTTTGAATCACGTAGTAATGTGGTAACACACTGAAGCAGTCAATTACACCTGGTTTCGATCAATATTTTAGAGGATAACACCGGTTAGGTCTGGGTTAGGTCTGCGTTATGCCCGCATCTGGCTCATGATTTTGCCTTCTTCGCATACTTGTTGGCCAGATCCTGGGTTTTTTTCGTGTTTGAATCACGTAGTAATGTGGTAACACACTGAAGCAGTCAATTGAACCTTGTTTCGATCAATATTTTAGAGGATAACACCGGTTAGGTCTGGGTTAGGTCTGGGTTATGCCCGCATCTGGCTCATGATTTTGCCTTCTTCGCATACTTGTTGGCCAGATCCTGGGTTTTTTTCGTGTTTGAATCACGTAGTAATGTGGTAACACACTGAAGCAGTCAATTAAACCTGGTTTCGATCAATGTTTTAGAGGATAACACCGGTTAGGTCTGGGTTAGGTCTGGGATATGCGCGCATCTGGCTAACACTTTCGCCATTTTCGCAAACTTGTTGACCAGATCCTGGGTTTTTTCCGTGTTTGAATCACGTAGTAATGTAGTACCACACTGAGGCAGTCAATTAAACCTGGTTTCGATCAATATATTAGAGGATAACACATAGGTCTGGGTTAGGTCTGGGATATGCGCGCATCTGGCTTACACTTTTGCCATTTTCGCATGCTTGTTGGCAAGATCCTGGGTTTTTTTCGTGTTTGAATCACGTAGTAATGTGGTAATACACTGAAGCAGTCAATAAAACCTGGTTTCGATCAATATTTTACAGGATAACACCGGTTAGGTCTGGGTTAGGTCTGAGATTTGCGCGCATCTGGCTTATACTTTCGCCCTTTTCGCAAACTTGTTGGCCAGATCCTGGGTTTTTTCCGGGTTTGAATCACGTAGTAATGTGGTAACAAACTGAAGCAGTCAATAAAACCTGGTTTCGATCAATATTTTAGAGGATAACACCGGTTAGGTCTGGGTTAGGTCTGGGTTATGCCCGAATCTGGCTCATGATTTTGCCTTCTTCGCATACTTGTTGGCCAGATCCTGGGCTTTTTTCGTGTTTGAATCACGTAGTAATGTGGTAATACACTGAAGCAGTCAATAAAACCTGGTTTCGATCAATATTTTAGAGGATAACACCGGTTAGGTCTGGGTTAGGTCTGGGTTATGCCCGCATCTGGCTCATGACTTTGCCTTCTTCGCATACTTGTTGGCCAGATCCTGGGGTTTTTTCGTGTTTGAATCACGTAGTAATGTGGTAACAAACTGAAGCAGTCAATAAAACCTGGTTTCGATCAATATTTTAGAGGATAACACCGGTTAGGTCTGGGTTAGGTCTGAGATTTGCGCGCATCTGGCTTATACTTTCGCCTTTTTGGCAAACTTGTTGGCCAGATCCTGGGTTTCTTCCGTGTTTGAATCACGTAGTAATGTGGTACCACACTAAAGCAGTCAACTAAACCTGGTTTCGATCAATATTTTAGAGGATAACGCCGGTTAGGTCTGGGTTAGGTCTGGGAAATGCCCGCATCTGGCTCATGATTTTGCCTTCTTCGCATACTTGTTGGCCAGATCCTGGGTTTTTTCCGTGTTTGAATCACGTAGTAATGTGGTAATTCACTGAAGCAGTCAATTAAACCTGGTTTCGATCAATATTTTAGAGGATAACACCGGTTAGGTCTGGGTTAGGTCTGGGATATGGGCGCATCTGGCTTATACTTTCGCCTTTTTCGCAAACTTGTTGGCAAGCTCCAGGGTTTTTTCCGTGTTTGAATCACGTAGTAATGTTGTACCACACTGAGGCAGTCAATTAAACCTGGTTTCGATCAATATTTCAGAGAATAACACCGGTTAGATCTGGGTTAGGTCCGGGAAATGCACGCATCTGGCTCATGATTTCGCCTTCTTCGCATACTTGTTGGCCAGATCCTGGGTTTTTTTCGTGTTTGAATCACGTAGTAATGTGGTAACACACTGAAGCAGTCAATTACACCTGGTTTCGATCAATATTTTAGAGGATAACACCGGTTAGGTCTGGGTTAGGTCTGCGTTATGCCCGCATCTGGCTCATGATTTTGCCTTCTTCGCATACTTGTTGGCCAGATCCTGGGTTTTTTCGTGTTTGAATCACGTAGTAATGTGGTAACACACTGAAGCAGTCAATTGAACCTTGTTTCGATCAATATTTTAGAGGATAACACCGGTTAGGTCTGGGTTAGGTCTGGGTTATGCCCGCATCTGGCTCATGATTTTGCCTTCTTCGCATACTTGTTGGCCAGATCCTGGGTTTTTTTCGTGTTTGAATCACGTAGTAATGTGGTAACACACTGAAGCAGTCAATTAAACCTGGTTTCGATCAATGTTTTAGAGGATAACACCGGTTAGGTCTGGGTTAGGTCTGGGATATGCGCGCATCTGGCTAACACTTTCGCCATTTTCGCAAACTTGTTGGCCAGATCCTGGGTTTTTTTCGTGTTTGAATCACGTAGTAATGTTGTACGACACTGAGGCAGTCAATTAAACCTGGTTTCGATCAATATTTCAGAAGATAACACCGGTTAGGTCTGGGTTTGGTCCGGGAAATGCACGCATCTGGCTCATGATTTCGCCTTTTTCGCAAACTTGTTGGCCAGATCCTGGGTTTTTTCCGTGTTTGAATCACGTAGTAATGTGGTAATTCACTGAAGCAGTCAATTAAACCTGGTTTCGATCAATATTTTAGAGGATAACACCGGTTAGGTCTGGGTTAGGTCCGGGAAATGCACGCATCTGGCTTATGATTTCGCCTTTTTCGCAAACTTGTTGACCAGATCCTGGATTTTTTCCGTGTTTGAATCACGTAGTAATGTAGTACCACACTGAGGCAGTCAATTAAACCTGGTTTCGATCAATATATTAGAGGATAACACCGGTTAGGTCTGGGTTAGGTCTGGGATATGCGCGCATCTGGCTTACACTTTTGCCATTTTCGCAAACTTGTTGTTCAGATCCTGGGTTTTTTTCGTGTTTGAATCACGTAGTAAAGTTGTACCACACTGAGGCAGTCAATTAAACCTGGTTTCGATCAATATTTCAGAGGATAACAGCGGTTAGGTCTGGGTTAGGTCCGGGAAATGCACGCAACTGGCTCATGATTTCGCCTTTTTCGCAAACTTTTTGGCCAGATCCTGGGTTTTTTCCGTGTTTGAATCACGTAATAATGTGGTAATTCACTGAAGCAGTCAATTAAACCTGGTTTCGATCAATATTTTAGAGGATAACACCGGTTAGGTCTGGGTTAGGTTTGGGTTATGCCCGCATCTGGCTCATGATTTTGCCTTCTTCGCATACTTGTTGGCCAGATCCTGGGTTTTTTTCGTGTTTGAATCACGTAGTAATGTGGTAACACACTGAAGCAGTCAATTAAACCTGGTTTCGATCAATATTTTAGAGGATAACACCGGTTAGGTCTGGGTTAGGTCTGAGTTATGCCCGCATCTGGCTCATGATTTTGCCTTATTCGCATACTTGTTGGCCAGATCCTGGGTTTTTTTCGTGTTTGAATCACGTAGTAATGTGGTAACACACTGAAGCAGTCAATTAAACCTGGTTTCGATCAATATTTTAGAGGATAACACCGGTTAGGTCTGGGTTAGGTCTGGGATATGCGCGCATCTGGCTTACACTGTCGCCATTTTCGCAAACTTGTTGGCCAGATCCTGGGTTTTTTTCGTGTTTGAATCACGTAGTAATGTTGTACCACACTGAGGCAGTCAATTACACCTGGATTCGATCAATATTTCAGAAGATAACACCGGTTAGGTCTGGGTTAGGTCCGGGAAATGCACGCATCTGGCTCATGATTTCGCCTTTTTCGCAAACTTGTTGGCCAGACCCTGGATTTTTTCCGTGTTTGAATCACGTAGTAATGTGGTAATTCACTGAAGCAGTCAATTAAACCTGGTTTCGATCAATATTTTAGAGGATAACACCGGTTAGGTCTGGGTTAGGTCTGGGATATGCGCGCATCTGGCTTATACTTTCGCCTTTTTCGCAAACTTGTTGGCAAGCTCCTGGGTTTTTTCCGTGTTTGAATCACGTAGTAATGTGGTAACACACTGAAGCAGTCAATTAAACCTGGTTTCGATCAATATTTTGGAGGATAACACCGGTTAGGTCTGGGTTAGGTCAGGGTTATGCCCGCATCTGGCTCATGATTTTGCCTTCTTCGCATACTTGTTGGCCAGATCCTGGGTTTTTTTCGTGTTTGAATCACGTAGTAATGTGGTAACACACTGAAGCAGTCAATTGAACCTTGTTTCGATCAATATTTTAGAGGATAACACCGGTTAGGTCTGGGTTAGGTCTGGGTTATGCCCGCATCTGGCTCATGATTTTGCCTTCTTCGCATACTTGTTGGCCAGATCCTGGGTTTTTTTCGAGTTTGAATCACGTAGTAATGTGGTAACACACTGAAGCAGTCAACTAAACCTGGTTTCGATCAATATTCTAGAGGATAACACCGGTTAGGTCTTGGTTAGGTCTCGGATATGCGCGCATCTGGCTTACACTTTCGCCATTTTCGCAAAGTTGTTGCCCAGATCCTGGGTTTTTTCCGTGTTTGAAACACGTAGTAATGTGGTACCACACTGAGGCAGTCATTTAAACCTGCTTTCGATCAATATTTCACAGGATAACACCGGTTAGGTCTGGGTTAGGTCCGGGAAATGCACGCATCTGGCTCATGATTTCGTCTTTTTCGCAAACTTGTTGGCCATATCCTGGGTTTTTTCCGTGTTTGAATCACGTAGTAATGTGGTAATTCACTGAAGCAGTCAATTAAACCTGGTTTCGATCAATATTTTAGAGGATAACACCGGTTAGGTCTGGGTTAGGTCTGGGTTATGCCCGCATCTGCCTCATGATTTTGCCTTCTTCGCATACTTGTTGGCCAGATCCTGGGTTTTTTTCGTGTTTGAATCACGTAGTAATGTGGTAACACACTGAAGCAGTCAATTAAACCAGGTTATGATCAATATTTTACAGGATAACACCGGTTAGGTCTGGGTTAGGTCTGGGATATGCGCGCATCTGGCTTATACTTTCGCCTTTTTCGCAAACTTGTTGGCAAGCTCCTGGCTTTTTTCCGTGTTTGAATCACGTAGTAATGTTGTACCACACTGAGGCAGTCAATTAAACCTGGTTTCGATCAATATTTCAGAGAATAACACCGGTTAGGTCTGGGATAGGTCCGGGAAATGCACGCATCTGGCTCATGATTTCGCCTTATTCGCAAACTTGTTGGCCAGATCCTGGGATTTTTCCGTGTTTGAATCACGTAGTAATGTGGTAATTCAGTGAAGCAGTCAATTAAACCTGGTTTCGATCAATATTTTAGAGGATAACACCGGTTAGGTCTGGGTTAGGTCTCGGATATGCGCGCATCTGTCTTACACTTTCGCCATTTTCCCAAACGTGTTGCCCAGATCCTGGGTTTTTTCCGTGTTTGAAACACGTAGTAATGTGGTACCACACTGAGGCAGTCATTTAAACCTGCTTTCGATCAATATCTCACAGGATAATACCGGTTAGGTCTGGGTCTGGTCCGGGATATGCCCGCATCTGGCTCATGATTTTGCCTTCTTCGCATACTTGTTGGCCAGATCCTAGGTTTTTTTCGAGTTTGAATCACGTAGTAATGTGGTACCACACTGAAGCAGTCAATTGAACCTGGTTTCGATCAATATTTTAGAGGATAACACCGGTTAGGTCTGGGCTAGGTCTGGGTTATGCCCGCATCTGGCTCATGATTTCGCCTTCTTCGCATACTTGTTGGCCAGATCCTGGGTTTTTTTCGTGTTTGAATCACGTAGTAATGTGGTAACACACTGAAGCAGTCAATTAAACCTGGTTTCGATCAATATTTTGGAGGATAACACCGGTTAGGTATGGGTTAGGTCAGGGTTATGCCCGCATCTGGCTCATGATTTTGCCTTCTTCGCATACTTGTTGGCCAGATCCTGGGTTTTTTTTCGTGTTTGAATCACGTAGTAATGTGGTAACACACTGAAGCAGTCAATTGAACCTGGTTTCGATCAATATTTTAGAGGCTAACACCGGTTAGGTCTGGGTTAGGTCCGGAAAATGCACGCATCTGGCTTATGATTTCGCCTTTTTCGCAAACTTGTTGACCAGATCCTGGGTTTTTTCCGTGTTTGAATCACGTAGTAATGTAGTACCACACTGAGGCAGTCAATTAAACCTGGTTTCGATCAATATTTTAGAGGATAACACCGGTTAGGTCTGGGTTAGGTCTGAGATATGCGCGCATCTGGCTTACACTTTCGCCATTTTCGCAAACTTGTTGGTCAGATCCTGGGTTTTTTTCGTGTTTGAATCACGTAGTAATGTTGTGCCACACTGAGGCAGTCAATTAAACCTGGTTTCGATCAATATTTCAGAGGATAACACCGGTTAGGTCTGGGTTAGGTCCGGGAAATGCACGCATCTGGCTCATGATTTCGCCTTTTTCGCAAACTTGTTGGCCAGATCCTGGGTTTTTTCCGTGTTTGAATCACGTAGTAATGTGGTAATTCACTGAAGCAGTCAATTAAACCTGGTTTCGATCAATATTTTAGAGGATAACACCGGTTAGGTCTGGGTTAGGTATGGGTTATGCCCGCATCTGGCTCACGATTTTGCCTTCTTCGCATACTTGTTGGCCAGATCCTGGGTTTTTTTCGTGTTTGAATCACGTAGTAATGTGGTAACACACTGAAGCAGTCAATTAAACCTGGTTTCGATCAATATTTTAGAGGATAACACCGGTTAGGTCTGGGTTAGGTCTGGGATATGCGCGCATCTGGCTTACACTTTCGCCATTTTCACAAACTTGTTGGCCAGATCCTGGGTTTTTTTCGTGTTTGAATCACGTAGTAATGTGGTAACACACTGAAGCAGTCAATTAAACCTGGTTTCGATCAATATTTCAGAGGATAACACCGGTTAGGTCTGGGTTAGGTCCGGGAAATGCACGCATCTGGCTCATGATTTCGCCTTCTTCGCATACTTGTTGGCCAGATCCTGGGTTTTTTTCGTGTTTGAATCACGTAGTAATGTGGTAACACACTGAAGCAGTCAATTAAACCAGGTTTCGATCAATATTTTACAGGATAACACCGGTTAGGTCTGGGTTAGGTCTGAGATATGCGCGCATCTGGCTTATACTTTCGCCTTTTTCGCAAACTTGTTGGCCAGATCCTGGGTTTTTTCCGTGTTTGAAACACGTAGTAATGTGGTACCACACTGAGGCAGTCATTTAAACCTGCTTTCGATCAATATTTCACAGGATAACACCGGTTAGGTCTGGGTTAGGTCCGGGAAATGCACGCATCTGGCCCATGATTTCGCCTTTTTCGCAAACTTGTTGGCCAGATCCTGGGATTTTTCCGTGTTTGAATCACGTAGTAATGTGGTAATTCACTGAAGCAGTCAATTAAACCTGGTTTCGATCAATATTTTAGAGGATAACACCGGTTAGGTCTGGGTTAGGTCTGGGATATGCGCGCATCTGGCTTATACTTTCGCCTTTTTCGCAAACTTGTTGGCAAGCTCCTGGGTTTTTTCCGTGTTTGAATCACGTAGTAATGTTGTGCCACACTGAGGCAGTCAATTAAACCTGGTTTCGATCAATATTTCAGAGGATAACACCGGTTAGGTCTGGGTTAGGTCCGGGAAATGCACGCATCTGGCTCATGATTTCGCCTTTTTCGCATACTTGTTGGCCAGATCCTGGGTTTTTTTCGTGTTTGAATCACGTAGTAATGTGGTAACACACTGAAGCAGTCAATTAAACCTGGTTTCGATCAATATTTTAGAGGATATCACCGATTAGGTCTGGGTTAGGTCTGAGTTATGCCCGCATCTGGCTCATGATTTTGCCTTCTTCGCATACTTGTTGGCCAGATCCTGGGTTTTTTCCGTGTTTGAATCACGTAGTAATGTGGTAATTCACTGAAGCAGTCAATTAAACCTGGTCTCGATCAATATTTTTGAGGATAACACCGGTTAGGTCTGGGTTAGTTCTGGGTTATGCCCGCATCTGGCTCATGATTTTGCCATCTTCGCATACTTGTTGGCCAGATCCTGGGTTTTTTTCGTGCTTAAATCACGTAGTAATGTGGTAACACACTAAAGCAGTCAATTAAACCAGGTTTCGATCAATATTTTACAGGATAACACCGGTTAGGTCTGGGTTAGGTCTGGGATACGCGCGCATCTGGCTTATACTTTCGCCTTTTTCGCAAACTTGTTGGCCAGATCCTGGGGGTTTTCCGTGTTTGAATCACGTAGTAATGTGGTAACACAATGAAGCAGTCAATTAACCCTGGTTTCCATCAATATTTTGGAGGATAACACCGGTTAGGTCTGGGTTAGGTCTGGGTTATGCCCGCATCTGGCTCATGATTTTGCCTTTTTCGCAAACTTGTTGGCCAGATCCTGGGTTTTTTCCGTGTTTGAATCACGTAGTAATGTTGTAGCACACTGAAGCAGTCAATTAAACCTGGTTTCGATCAATATTTTAGAGGATAACACCGGTTAGGTCTGGGCTAGGTATGGGATATACGCGCATCTGGCTCATGATTTCGCCTTCTTCGCATACTTGTTGGCCAGATCCTGGGTTTTTCTCGTGTTTGAATCAGGTAGTAATGTGGTAACACACTGAAGCAGTCAATTAAACCTGGTTTCGATCAATATTTTAGAGGATAACACCGGTTAGGTCTGGGTTAGGTCTGGGTTATGCCCGCATCTGGCTCATGATTTTGCCTTCTTCGCATACTTGTTGGCCAGATCCTGGGTTTTTTTCGTGTTTGAATCACGTAGTAATGTGGTAACACACTGAAGCAGTCAATTAAACCTGGTTTCCATCAATATTTTACAGGATAACACCGGTTAGGTCTGGGTTAGGTCTGAGATATGCGCGCATCTGGCTTATACTTTCGCCTTTTTCGCAAACTTGTTGGCCAGATCCTGGGTTTTTTCCGTGTTTGAAACACGTAGTAATGTGGTACCACACTGAGGCAGTCATTTAAACCTGCTTTCGATCAATATTTCACAGGCTAACACCGGTTAGGTCTGGGTCAGGTCCGGGATATGCCCGCATCTGGCTCATGATTTTGCCTTCTTCGCATACTTGTTGGCCAGATCCTAGGTTAATTCGAGTTTGAATGACGTAGTAATGTGGTACCACACTGAGGTAGACAATTAAACCTGGTTTCGATCAATATTTCAGAGGATAACACCGGTTAGGTCTGGGATAGGTCCGGGAAATGCACGCATCTGACTTATACTTTTGCCTTTTTCGCAAACTTGTTGGCAAGCTCCTGGGTTTTTTCCGTGTTTGAATCACGTAGTAATGTGGTAACACACTGAAGTAGTCAATTAAACCTGGTTTCGATCAATATTTTAGAGGATAACACCGGTTAGGTCTGGGTTAGGTCTGGGTTATGCCCGCATCTGGCTCATGATTTTGCCTTCTTCGCATACTTGTTGGCCAGATCCTGGGTTTTTTTCGTGTTTGAATCACGTAGTAATGTGGTAACACACTGAAGCAGTCAACTGAACCTGGTTTCGATCAATATTTTAGAGGATAACACCGGTTAGGTCTGGGTTAGGTCCGGGAAATGCACGCATCTGGCTTATGATTTCGATATTTTCGCAAACTTGTTGACCAGATCCTGGGTTTTTTCCGTGTTTGAATCACGTAGTAATGTAGTACCACACTGAGGCAGTCAATTAAACCTGCTTTCGATCAATATTTTAGAGGATAACACCGGTTTGGTCTGGGTTAGGTCTGGGTTATGCCCGCATCTGCCTCATGATGTTGCCTTCTTCGCATACTTGTTGGCCAGATCCTGGGTTTTTTTCGTGTTTGAATCACGTAGTAATGTGGTGACACACTGAAGCAGTCAATTAAACCAGGTTTCGATCAATATTTTACAGGATAACACCGGTTAGGTCTGGGTTAGGTCTGAGATATGCGCGCATCTGGCTTATACTTTCGCCTTTTTCGCAAACTTGTTGGCCAGATCCTAGGTTTTTTTCGAGTTTGAATCACGTAGTAATGTGGTACCACCCTGAGGTAGACAATTAAACCTGGTTTCGATCAATATTTCAGAGGATAACAGCGGTTAGGTCTGGGTTAGGTCCGGGAAATGCACGGGTCTGGCTCATGATTTCGCCTTTTTCGCAAACTTGTTGGCCAGATCCTGGGTTTTCTCCGTGTTTGAATCACGTAGCAATGTGGTAATTCACTGAAGCAGTCAATTAAACCTGGTTTCGATCAATATTTTAGAGGATAACACCGGTTAGGTCTGGGTTAGGTCTGGGTTATGCCCGCATCTGCCTCATGATTTTGCCTTCTTCGCATACTTGTTGGCCAGATCCTGGGTTTTTTTCGTGTTTGAATCACGTAGTAATGTGGTAACACACTGAAGCAGTCAATTAAACCTGGTTTCGATCAATATTCTAGAGGATAACACCGGTTAGGTCTGGGTTAGGTCTCGGATATGCGCGCATCTGGCTTACACTTTCGCCATTTTCGCAAAGTTGTTGCCCAGATCCTGGGTTTTTTCCGTGTTTGAATCACGTAGTAATGTTGTACCACACTGAGGCAGTCAATTAAACCTGGTTTCGATCAATATTTTAGAGGATAACACCGGTTAGGTCTGGGTTAGGTTTGGGTTATGCCCGCATCTGCCTCATGATTTTGCCTTCTTCGCATACTTGTTGGCCAGATCCTGGGTTTTTTTCGTGTTTGAATCACGTAGTAATGTGGTAACACACTGAAGCAGTCAATTAAACCAGGTTTCGATCAATATTTTACAGGATAACACCGGTTAGGTCTGGGTTAGGTCTGAGATATGCGCGCATCTGGCTTATACTTTCGCCTTTTTCGCAAACTTGTTGGCCAGATCCTGGGTTTTTTCCGTGTTTGAAACACGTAGTAATGTGGTACCACACTGAGGCAGTCATTTAAACCTGCTTTCGATCAATATTTTAGAGGATAACACCGGTTAGGTCTGGGTTAGGTCTGGGATATGCGCGCATCTGGCTTATACTTTCGCCTTTTTCGCAAACTTGTTGGCAAGCTCCTGGGTTTTTTCCGTGTTTGAATCACGTAGTAATGTTGTACCACACTGAGGCAGTCAATTAAACCTGGTTTCGATCAATATTTCAGAGAATAACACCGGTTAGGTCTGGGTTAGGTCCGGGAAATGCACGCATCTGGCTCATGATTTCGCCTTCTTCGCATACTTGTTGGCCAGATCCTGGGTTTTTTTCGTGTTTGAATCACGTAGTAATGTGGTAACACACTGAAGCAGTCAATTACACCTGGTTTCGATCAATATTTTAGAGGATAACACCGGTTAGGTCTGGGTTAGGTCTGGGTTATGCCCGCATCTGGCTCATGATTTTGCCTTCTTCGCATACTTGTTGGCCAGATCCTGGGTTTTTTTCGTGTTTGAATCACGTAGTAATGTGGTAACACACTGAAGCAGTCAATTGAACCTGGTTTCGATCAATATTTTAGAGGATAACACCGGTTAGGTCTGGGTTAGGTCTGGGTTATGCCCGCATCTGGCTCATGATTTTGCCTTCTTCGCATACTTGTTGGCCAGATCCTTTTTTTTTTTTTTTTTTTTTTTTTTTTTGTCGTGGGGAAAATCTTCGAAAGACTCCCTCCCACCTGCTTGGGGAGAGGTGGGAGGGGTGTGTGGGATTCCCCGCGCCCGTACAACGACAGGCGCGGGACCTACCCACTAAAAACCCCACGGTGACCCTTCGGCACGCTTTGGGAGGATACCGGGAATCGCTCGAAGCATTCTTCCGGTATCCTCCCCGTGCCCGCGCTTTCGCGCCCATCCCCCGGGGGGACCGGTCCCCCCAGTAGACACACTGCCTCATAGCGGCGGGACGGGGCCACTCCATCCCGCCGCTATCCGTCCCGGGGTCGCGTTTAGTGGCGGCTGCGAGCCCCAACTCGCAACCGCCCGCGACCCCGTTTCCACCCCTCGGCGGCCGGGCGTTCATGGCCGCACCAGACCGCCGAGGGTGCCTCCCCTTGCGTCGGACCGGTAGGGGGAGGCACTCCTACCCCCAACCGGTCCGACCCGGCGGCGCCTGGCGAGGAGGGTCCCCTCAGGACCCCCCTCCCAGCCTAGGTCATCCGCCACGCCGAGGCGGCCGCCCGCGACGCCTCGCGACCGGGCGACGACCTCGGGCCACCGCACGAGCGCGCGCTTCAGCACTCCCTCCCCGCGGCCTCCTTCTGCAACATTACGTTCTCGCAGAAGGAGGCCACGGCCCTCCACTTCTCCTCGCTGCCGAGCATGGCGCGCACCACGCCCGGCAGCGAGACATCCCGCCCGACGACGCCGACCAGGACACGGCGCTCCCCCTCCCACGCGGGGCATACCTCCAGGGTATGATCCGCCGTGTCCTGCTCAGCGTCGCAGTGGCAGCAACGCGCCGTCGGCTCCTTCCCTATCCGGCACAGGTATCTTCCGAAGCTGCCATGCCCGGAAAATACCTGTGCCAGCCGGTAGGTGAGGCTGCCATGGCCTCTGTCCAGCCACTCCTTCAGGAGTGGCCGAACAGCCCCGACAGTCCGGTGCCCCGCGGTTGGCAGAGCCAGCCGCTCCTGCCACGCGAGCAACACGGACTGCCGGGCCTGGCGCTTCAAATCGCCCCAAGCAGGTTCCTGCCCGCCCGGGACCGCCCCCACCCCCGCGCGACGGTCGACGCGGTGCCGGTACATCACCGCGTGCGACCGCGCGAGCAGGTCCATGGGCGGCATCCCCGCTAGAACCGTCGCCGCCTCATGTGACATGGTCCGATACCCGCGGACGACCCTGAGCGCCATGCGCCTCTGCACCCGACGCAGCATAGTCATGCTGCGCCGGGAGGCAGCCAGGTCGTCCGCCCAGACGGGGGCCCCGTATAGGGCCACCGACTGGACCATTGCCACATAGAGGCGACGAACTCGGCCCGCCGGGCCCCCCAGGTTGGGCAGGATCCGGCCCAGAGCCGCAACCATCCTTTCCAACCGGGGGACCAGGCAGCGGAAATGCTTCTCGAAACGCCAGTGGCTATCGAGGATCAGCCCGAGATACCTGATCTGGGGCTTCACCTCGATGTCAGCCCCACCCACCCGAATCAGAGGGGGTGGCGGATCCTGCCGAGGTGAATGAAACGCAATCACCTCGGTCTTATGGACCGCCACCGTCATCCCCATCCCCCTGATCCGGTCGACGACGCGTTGCGACCCCTCCTCCGCGCGACGCATGGCCCTCCCCCAGTGCGCCCCGACGGCCAGCACCAGTGTGTCATCCGCATAACACACCGTGCTGACGCCGTCGGGGAGGCCGGCCCGCAACACCGAGTCGTACGCGATGTTCCACAGGAGTGGCCCGAGGACCGACCCCTGCGGAACACCGCAGTACACCTCCCTCCGCATATCACCATCCCGGCCCGGATACTCGATCCACCTGCCGCGGAGATAATCCCCGACGACCGCCCTGAGACAAGGGGGGACTCGATGATATTCGAGTCCCCTCCTTATCTCTTCCCAGGGGAGGGTGTTAAAAGCATTGGCAATATCCAAGGATATTGCCAATGCCACCCCTCCCCGGGAGACGGCCGCCTCCGAGAGGGCCCTCACACGACCTATCGCGTCGATAGTCGATCGGCCCCCCCGGAAACCGAACTGGCAGTCGGCCAGACCGGGATCACCCCGCGACAGGTGCTCGACGAGGCGGGCAGCAATCACACGCTCGAAGAGCTTGCCCACCTCGTCGAGGAGACAAATGGGCCGGTATGCGGAGGGAGACTCCGCGGGCCGACCCTCCTTCCGGAGGAGGACCATCCTGGCCACCTTCCAACTGGGGGGGAATCGCCCGTCCCTCAGGCAGCGGTCGAACAACCGCCTGAGGTCGGCCCCAAGGACGCCCTGGGTCAAGACCCAAACCCGGCCGGGCACACCATCCGGACCCGGGGCCGTGTTACGAACCCCGAGCCGTCTGATGGCCGCTGCCAGCTCCTCCTGCGTGACCCCCAGCTCGGCCGTCCACTCCACTGGGACAGCCGCCGCCGCCGGAGGACGCGGTCCCCTCTCCCCAATTGGGAAGAGTGTATTGACCACGTCCTCCAGCAGCCGGGGGTCAAGACACTCGGTGACGGGGGGCGCCCACGGGCGGAGCTTATTCAGCACCACCTTATATGGGCGCCCCCATGGATCGTCATCAAGGGTCTGGAGGAGCTCCTTCCATGCCTGGGTCTTGGCCCGTTTGATGGCGACCTGCAGAGCAACCCGCGCCACGCGGTATGCTCCATACAGGTCATCAGCTGCCCTCGCTCGCGCCACGCCGTCGCCTGTACGTTGACGACGGCGCGCGCGGGTGTACTGGCGTCGGGCGCGGACAGTCGCGACTCGCAACTCCGCGATCGCGTCCGACCACCAGTACACCGCCCGGCGAGGAGAAGCCCGCCCGACCCGAGGCATCGCCGCGTCGCAAATACCCGCGACCAATGCTCCGAGCCGGGCGACCTCCTCCTCTATGCTCGGCAACTCGGCCGCTCCCTGCGGCCAAGTTGCAGCGAGGGCAGCTGCCATCAGGGCGTCCTTGTCCAGGCGCCGAAGCGCCCAGCGGCGTGGTGGGGTGCCACGCAGGCGGCCGTGTCGGGATGCACTCGCGGCGGCAGAGACCTCCATCCGGATGTACCGGTGATCGGAGAGTGTCTCTGCCCCCGCGACCACGTGCCAACCCGACACCATGCGCACGGCGTTGGGGGTCGCGAATCCAACATCCACGATGGACCCCCCATATCGCCGCACGCATGTGTGCTCCGACCCCCGGTTCAATACCCGGAGGTCGAGCCCCGCCGCCCAATCGCCCAGGATCCCGCCGCGAACGGAGGTCCTGGGGGATCCCCAAGCCACCGACTTGGCATTAAAATCCCCCAGGACCAGCATCGGCCGGGCCGCGTAGCGCTGCACGCATGCCGCGACCTCGGCCAAGTACAGCTCGAACGCAGCGTGACCGCTACGGGGCGAAATGTAGCACCCCACCACAGCGACTCCCCCCCAGTCCACAGCGACGAATCCCCGACCGCGCTCCAACAAGGAGAACGGTGGGGACCCGTCGCCCCCTCCCCATACCGTCGCCACCAAGCCGTCCGCGTCGCCCACCCAATGAGGGTGATCAGGGACGCGGTACGGCTCGGCGGCGACCGCCAGGCCAACCCCCCACTCCGCGAGGACTTGGGACATCAAGTCCTGTGCCGCGCGGCAGTGGTTGAGGTTGGCCTGGAGGAGGAGGCGGGGCGGCATTAATTAATGGCCGCGCCAGCCTCCTCCCGGCCGTCCGTCCCCGTAGCACCGTCCACCTCCACGGAGGACGATGCCACCGCCCTCGGCACCGGAGCCGGTGCAGCCCGCCTCTTCCTCTCCTTCCGGGAGGGGGGGGAGCACTTCTTACTCCCCACCCTGTGATCGGCTGGCCTCCCCATGTCCGCACACAGCGGGCAGTGGGGGGCCGCCGAGCACTGGCTCGCACGGTGCTCTTTGGCACCGCAGCGGTAACACTGACCGCTGCGGTCCACCGGCGAGGTGCACCACTGCCTCACGTGCCCCAATTCGAGGCAGCGGTGACACTGGAGCGGGCGCGGCGCGAGGATTTCCACTCGCGCCGAAACCCACCCCACCAACACCCTCCCGGATTCCGCCACCTTACGGGCGGCGGAGAGGGGGCACCGAGCCCACACCGACCCGAGGCCGGAGGGCGACCTGCGGATCTCTCCGATCCGCAGGTCCTCCACAGGACAGTCCCCCGCCCTCGCAAGGGCACGGGCCACATCCTGTGCGCTGACCGAGTCGTCCAGCCCACAAACGCGCATCTCCGTGCGCTTCGTGGGCCGGGCGACCCGGACACCTCGCTCGCCCAGCTGCTCCCGGAGCCTCTGGGCGAGACGATCCGCCTTCGCGCCGCCTTCTGCACCGGGGATCTCCAGCAAGAGACCCCCGGTCACGGCCCTCTTCGCCCTCACGGAGGCGATGCCCAGCTCTTCCAGGGAGATAGTCTCCCTGGCGAGCCGCATCGCCTCCGCGAGGGTCAGGTCGCCCCCCTGCGCAACGGTCAGCGTCACCGCTGCCGTTTTTGGGGGACGACCTGGTCGTGCCTTCCCGACCTTCGCGGCCTTTACCTTGGCCGCCGGCGGCGGAGGCGGAGGCTGCGGTTGCGAGGCCTTCCTCGCCGCCCGCTTCGCCTTCCGCCCCACCACCTCACTCCACGCCACCCCCCCTTGGGAGGGTGCTGTGGAGGACGCGACCACCGCGACCACGGGTACACCACTCCCCTTGGGGGTCGCGACCCGGGGCCCTGGTGCCGCAACGCTGGGCGGAGCCTTCACTCCGCCCTTCTTTGCCTTCCCCGACTGTACCGGAACAGGTCGGGGAGGCACCGCCTTCCTGCTGACCGCTCTTCCGGCGAGGAGCTCCTCCCGGAAGGCGGCCAGCTTGCCATCAATCATGTCCCCAATCCTCCTCAGAAGATCGTCTTCTGAGGAGGACGGGGACTTCTTCACGGGCGGAGTGCGGGTGGAGGGGCCCGCGGTGCCCCGCACCACTGCCGCCGCACTCCGCTTATTTACTTCCGCCGAGGGACGCGGCGGTGGAGGAGGAGGGAGGATGGGAGGGAGGGCCGCGCTGTTCCACAGCGCCTCTGCCCTCCTCCTCCCCTGTCGCTCCTCCTCCAACAGGAGCTGCAGACGGGCGTTCCGCCCTCTGAGCTCCCGCGCCGCCTCCCTCATTTCCTCCGCCGCGGCCTTCAGGGCCTCCGCGCCACCGCTTTTCTGCCCCTTAAAGGCGCAGGCAGCGGCGACTTTCTCCACCCGCCTCAGGGACGAGGAGATCCTCTCCGATATCTCCTCGGTCACCTCGTCCCTGAGGCAACTCAGCCTCACCGACGGGCTCATCGCCCCGCCCACCTCGACGACGGCCTGCCCCGTCCTCTTCCTCTTAGAGCCTATGTGGCTCGTGCTGGAGGAGAAGGACGAGACCGACGCCGTCTCGTCGTCCTCCTCCACCCTCCACGAAGCCGGACCTGGCGCTGAGTGGGGCGCGAGCGCCGCCACCCTAACCCCAACCCCGTCTCCGTCCTCCCCAACCGACAAAACCCGCCCCATCCCCATTTTATTTTCAGTGTCCATAAAAATCCCACGAGATGGTCGGAAATAAAGGTCCACCCGGGCAGAGCCGCCTTACCCGGGTAAGCCTAATACTCCGGGGGTTCGGCAGGTTCCCCGGAGGTGGTCGCTTGGGATTGGGCCTTCTCCCCCAACCATGCATCCCATCGCCGCGCACCATAGCTTAGGATTGGAGGGCGATTTTATAGAGTCGCCATACTCGTGGCCCAGGCGGTTAAGCCAAGACCCCCGTTCCTCCTGCCGTCACGTACCATTCACAAAACCAATAGGGAATTGTGAATGGGTCGTTGTGACGACCAACAGGAGGCTTACGGTGTGTGTATGACTCGGGTACCCCGGGTTCGTTAAGCCCGTACTGCAGCTGAAAGGCTGGCAGCCCCTGAGGGTTGGCCAGATCCTGCGTTTTTTCCGTGTTTGAATCACGTAGTAATGTGGTAATTCACTGAAGCAGTCAATTAAACCTGGTTTCGATCAATATTTTAGAGGATAACACCGGTTAGGTCTGGGTTAGGTCTCGGATATGCGCGCATCTGTCTTACACTTTCGCCATTTTCGCAAACTTGTGGCCCAGATCCTGGGTTTTTTCCGTGTTTGAAACACGTAGTAATGTGGTACCACACTGAGGCAGTCATTTAAACCTGCTTTCGATCAATATTTCACAGGATAACACCGGTTAGGTCTGGGTCAGGTCCGGGATATGCCCGCATCTGGCTCATGATTTTGCCTTCTTCGCATACTTGTTGGCCAGATCCTAGGTTTTTTTCGAGTTTGAATCACGTAGTAATGTGGTACCACACTGAAGCAGTCAATTGAACCTGGTTTCGATCAATATTTTAGAGGATAACACCGGTTAGGTCTGGGTTAGGCCTGGGTTATGCCCGCATCTGGCTCATGATTTTGCCTTCTTCGCATACTTGTTGGCCAGATCCTGGGTTTTTTCCGTGTTTGAATCACGTAGTAATGTGGTAATACACTGAAGCAGTCAATTAAACCTGGTTTCGATCAATATTTTAGAGGATAACAGCGGTTAGGTCTGGGTTAGGTCTGGGATATGCGCGCATCTGGCTTATACTTTTGCCTTTTTCGCAAACTTGTTGGCAAGCTCCTGGGTTTTTTCCGTGTTTGAATCACGTAGTAATGTTGTACCACACTGAGGCAGTCAATTAAACCTGGTTTCGATCAATATTTCAGGGAATAACACCGGTTAGGTCTGGGTTAGGTCCGGGAAATGCACGCATCTGGCTCATGATTTCGCCTTCTTCGCATACTTGTTGGCCAGATCCTGGGTTTTTTTCGTGTTTGAATCATGTTGTAATGTGGTAACACACTGAAGCAGTCAATTAAACCTGGTTTCGACCAATATTTTAGAGGATAACACCGGTTAGGTCTGGGTTAGGTCAGGGAAATGCACGCATCTCTCTCATGATTTCGCCTTTTTCGCAAACTTGTTGGCCAGATCCTGGGTTTTTTGCGTGTTTGAATCACGTGGTAATGTGGTAATTCACTGAAGCAGTCAATTAAACCTGGTTTCGATCAATATTTTAGAGGATAACACCGGTTAGGTCTGGGTTAGGTCTGGGATATGCGCGCATCTGGCTTACACTTTCGCCATTTTCGCATACTTGTTGGCCAGATCCTGGGTTTTTTTCGTGTTTGAATCACGTAGTAATGTGGTAACACACTGAAGCAGTCAATTAAACCTGGTTTCGATCAATATTTTAGAGGATAACACCGATTAGGTCTGGGTTAGGTCTGAGTTATGCCCGCATCTGGCTCATGATTTTGCCTTCTTCGCATACTTGTTGGCCAGATCCTGGGTTTTTTCCGTGTTTGAATCACGTAGTAATGTGGTAATTCACTGAAGCAGTCAATTAAACCTGGTCTCGATCAATATTTTAGAGGATAACACCGGTTAGGTCTGGGTTAGTTCTGGGTTATGCCCGCATCTGGCTCATGATTTTGCCATCTTCGCATACTTGTTGGCCAGATCCTGGGGGTTTTCCGTGTTTGAATCACGTAGTAATGTGGTAACACAATGAAGCAGTCAATTAACAATGGTTTCCATCAATATTTTGGAGGATAACACCGGTTAGGTCTGGGTTAGGTCTGGGTTATGCCCGCATCTGGCTCATGATTTTGCCTTTTTCGCAAACTTGTTGGCCAGATCCTGGGGTTTTTCCGTGTTTGAATCACGTAGTAATGTTGTAGCACACTGAAGCAGTCAATTAAACCTGGTTTCGATCAATATTTTAGAGGATAACACCGGTTAGGTCTGGGCTAGGTCTGGGATATACGCGCATCTGGCTCATGATTTCGCATTCTTCGCATACTTGTTGGCCAGATCCTGGGTTTTTCTCGTGTTTGAATCAGGTAGTAATGTGGTAACACACTGAAGCAGTCAATTAAACCTGGTTTCGATCAATATTTTAGAGGATAACACCGGTTAGGTCTGGGTTAGGTCTGGGTTATGCCCGCATCTGGCTCATGATTTTGCCTTCTTCGCATACTTGTTGGCCAGATCCTGGGTTTTTTTCGTGTTTGAATCACGTAGTAATGTGGTAACACACTGAAGCAGTCAATTGAACCTGGTTTCGATCAATATTTTAGAGGATAACACCGGTTAGGTCTGGGTTAGGTCTGGGTTATGCCCGCATCTGGCTCATGATTTTGCCTTCTTCGCATACTTGTTGGCCAGATCCTGGGTTTTTTTCGTGTTTGAATCACGTAGTAATGTGGTAACACACTGAAGCAGTCAATTAAACCTGGTTTCCATCAATATTTTAGAGGATAACACCGGTTAGGTCTGGGTTAGGTCTCGGATATGCGCGCACCTGGCTTACACTTTCGCCATTTTCGCAAACTTGTTGCCCAGATCCTGGGTTTTTTCCGTGTTTGAATCACGTAGTAATGTTGTACCACACTGTGGCAGTCAATTAAACCTGGTTTCGATCAATATTTTAGAGGATAACACCGGTTAGGTCTGGGTTAGGTCAGGGTTATGCCCGCATCTGCCACATGATTTTGCCTTCTTCGCATACTTGTTGGCCAGATCCTGGGTTTTTTTCGTGTTTGAATCACGTAGTAATGTGGTAACACACTGAAGCAGTCAATTAAACCAGGTTTCGATCAATATTTTACAGGATAACACCGGTTAGGTCTGGGTTAGGTCTGAGATATGCGCGCATCTGGCTTATACTTTCGCCTTTTTCGCAAACTTGTTGGCCAGATCCTGGGTTTTTTCCGTGTTTGAAACACGTAGTAATGTGGTACCACACTGAGGCAGTCAATTAAACCTGGTTTCGATCAATATTTCAGAGAATAACACCGGTTAGGTCCGGGATAGGTCCGGGAAATGCACGCATCTGGCTCATGATTTCGCCTTATTCGCAAACTTGTTGGCCAGATCCTGGGATTTTTCCGTGTTTGAATCACGTAGTAATGTGGTAACACACTGAAGCAGTCAATTGAACCTGGTTTCGATCAATATTTTAGAGGCTAACACCGGTTAGGTCTGGGTTAGGTCTGAGATATGCGCGCATCTGGCTTATACTTTCGCCTTTTTCGCAAACTTGTTGGCCAGATCCTGGGTTTTTTCCGTGTTTGAAACACGTAGTAATGTGGTACCACACTGAGGCAGTCATTTAAACCTGCTTTCGATCAATATTTCACAGGATAACACCGGTTAGGTCTGGGTCAGGTCCGGGATATGCCCACATCTGGCTCATGATTTTGCCTTCTTCGCATACTTGTTGGCCAGATCCTAGGTTAATTCGAGTTTGAATCACGTAGTAATGTGGTACCACACTGAGGTAGACAATTAAACCTGGTTTCGATCAATATTTCAGAGGATAACACCGGTTAGGTCTGGGATAGGTCCGGGAAATGCACGCATCTGGCTTATACTTTTGCCTTTTTCGCAAACTTGTTGGCAAGCTCCTGGGTTTTTTCCGTGTTTGAATCACGTAGTAATGTGGTAACACACTGAAGCAGTCAATTAAACCTGGTTTCGATCAATATTTTAGAGGATAACACCGGTTAGGCCTGGGTTAGGTCTGGGTTATGCCCGCATCTGGCTCATGATTTTGCCTTCTTCGCATACTTGTTGGCCAGATCCTGGGTTTTTTTCGTGTTTGAATCACGTAGTAATGTGGTAACACACTGAAGCAGTCAATTAAACCTGGTTTCCATCAATATTTTAGAGGATAACACCGGTTAGGTCTGGGTAAGGTCTCGGATATGCGCGCACCTGGCTTACACTTTCGCCATTTTCGCAAACTTGTTGCCCAGATCCTGGGTTTTTTCCGTGTTTGAATCACGTAGTAATGTTGTACCACACTGTGGCAGTCAATTAAACCTGGTTTCGATCAATATTTTAGAGGATAACACCGGTTAGGTCTGGGTTAGGTCCGGGAAATGCACGCATCTGGCTTATGATTTCGCTATTTTCGCAAACTTGTTGACCAGATCCTGGGTTTTTTCCGTGTTTGAATCACGTAGTAATGTGGTAACACACTGAAGCAGTCAATTAAACCAGGTTTCGATCAATATTTTACAGGATAACACCGGTTAGGTCTGGGTTAGGTCTGAGATATGCGCGCATCTGGCTTATACTTTCGCCTTTTTCGCAAACTTGTTGGCCAGATCCTGGGTTTTTTCCGTGTTTGAAACACGTAGTAATGTGGTACCACACTGAGGCAGTCATTTAAACCTGGTTTCGATCAATATTTTAGAGGATAACACCGGTTAGGTCTGGGTTAGGTCTGGGTTATGCCCGCATCTGGCTCATGATTTTGCCTTCTTCGCATACTTGTTGGCCAGATCCTGGGTTTTTTTCGTGTTTGAATCACGTAGTAATGTGGTAACACACTGAAGCAGTCAATTGAACCTGGTTTCGATCAATATTTTAGAGGATAACACCGGTTAGGTCTGGGTTAGGTCCGGGAAATGCACGCATCTGGCTTATGATTTCGCTATTTTCGCAAACTTGTTGACCAGATCCTGGGTTTTTTCCGTGTTTGAATCACGTAGTAATGTAGTACCACACTGAGGCAGTCAATTAAACCTGGTTTCGGTCAATATTTTAGAGGATAACACCGGTTAGGTCTGGGTTACGTCTGGGTTATGCCCGCATCTGCCTCATGATTTTGCCTTCTTCGCATACTTGTTGGCCAGATCCTGGGTTTTTTTCGTGTTTGAATCACGTAGTAATGTGGTAACACACTGAAGCAGTCAATTGAACCTGGTTTCGATCAATATTTTAGAGGATAACACCGGTTAGGTCTGGGTTAGGTATGGGTTATGCCCGCATCTGGCTCACGATTTTGCCTTCTTCGCATACTTGTTGGCCAGATCGTGGGTTTTTACCGTGTTTGAATCACGTAGTAATGTGGTAATTCACTGAAGCAGTCAATTAAACCTGGTTTCGATCAATATTTTAGAGGATAACACCGGTTTGGTCTGGGTTAGGTATGGGTTATGCCCGCATCTGGCTCACGATTTTGCCTTCTTCGCATACTTGTTGGCCAGATCGTGGGTTTTTTTCGTGTTTGAATCACGTAGTAATGTGGTAACACACTGAAGCAGTCAATTAAACCTGGTTTCGATCAATATTTTAGAGGATAACACCGGTTAGGTCTGGGTTAGGTCTGGGATATGCGCGCATCTGGCTTACACTTTCGCCATTTTCGCAAACTTGTGGGCCAGATCCTGGGTTTTTTTCGTGTTTGAATCACGTAGTAATGTTGTGCCACACTGAGGCAGTCAATTAAACCTGGTTTCGATCAGTATTTCAGAGGATAACACCGGTTAGGTCTGGGTTAGGTCCGGGAAATGCACGCATCTGGCTCATGATTTCGCCTTTTTCGCAAACTTGTTGGCCAGATCCTGGGTTTTTTTCGTGTTTGAATCACGTAGTAATGTGGTAACACACTGAAGCAGTCAATTAAACCTGGTTTCGATCAATATTTTAGAGGATAACACCGGTTAGGTCTGGGTTAGGTCTGGGATATGCGCGCATCTGGCTTACACTTTCGCCATTTTCGCAAACTTGTTGGCCAGATCCTGGGTTTTTTTCGTGTTTGAATCACGTAGTAATGTTGTGCCACACTGAGGCAGTCAATTAAACCTGGTTTCGATCAATATTTCAGAGGATAACACCGGTTAGGTCTGGGTTAGGTCCGGGAAAAGCACGCATCTGGCTCATGATTTCGCCTTCTTCGCATACTTGTTGGCCAGATCCTGGGTTTTTTCCGTGTTTGAATCACGTAGTAATGTGGTAATTCACTGAAGCAGTCAATTAAACCTGGTCTCGATCAATATTTTAGAGGATAACACCGGTTAGGTCTGGGTTAGGTCTCGGATATGCGCGCACCTGGCTTCCACTTTCGCCATTTTCGCAAACTTGTTGCCCAGATCCTGGGTTTTTTCCGTGTTTGAATCACGTAGTAATGTTGTACCACACTGAGGCAGTCAATTAAACCTGGTTTCGATCAATATTTCAGAGGATAACAGCGGTTAGGTCTGGGTTAGGTCCGGGAAATGCACGCATCTGGCTCATGATTTCGCCTTCTTCGCATACTTGTTGGCCAGATCCTGGGTTTTTTTCGTGTTTGAATCACGTAGTAATGTTGTGCCACACTGAGGCAGTCAATTAAACCTGGTTTCGATCAATATTTCAGAGGATAACACCGGTTAGGTCTGGGTTAGGTCTGAGATATGCGCGCATCTGGCTTATACTTTCGCCTTTTTCGCAAACTTGTTGGCCAGATCCTGGGTTTTTTCCGTGTTTGAATCACGTAGTAATGTTGTACCACACTGTGGCAGTCAATTAAACCTGGTTTCGATCAATATTTTAGAGGATAACACCGGTTAGGTCTGGGTTAGGTCAGGGTTATGCCCGCATCTGCCTCATGATTTTGCCTTCTTCGCATACTTGTTGGCCAGATCCTGGGTTTTTTTCGTGTTTGAATCACGTAGTAATGTGGTAACACACTGAAGCAGTCAATTAAACCAGGTTTCGATCAATATTTTACAGGATAACACCGGTTAGGTCTGGGTTAGGTCTGAGATATGCGCGCATCTGGCTTATACTTTCGCCTTTTTCGCAAACTTGTTGGCCAGATCCTGGGTTTTTTCCGTGTTTGAAACACGTAGTAATGTGGTAATTCACTGAAGCAGTCAATTAAACCTGGTTTCGATCAATATTTTAGAGGATAACACCGGTTAGGTCTGGGTTAGGTATGGGTTATGCCCGCATCTGGCTCACGATTTTGCCTTCTTCGCATACTTGTTGGCCAGATCCTGGGGTTTTTTCGTGTTTGAATCACGTAGTAATGTGGTAACACACTGAAGCAGTCAATTAAACCTGGTTTCCATCAATATTTTAGAGGATAACACCGGTTAGGTCTGGGTTAGGTATGGGTTATGCCCGCATCTGGCTCACGATTTTGCCTTCTTCGCATACTTGTTGGCCAGATCCTGGGTTTTTTTCGTGTTTGAATCACGTAGTAATGTGGTAACACACTGAAGCAGTCATTTAAACCTGCTTTCGATCAATATTTCACAGGATAACACCGGTTAGGTCTGGGTCAGGTCCGGGATATGCCCGCATCTGGCTCATGATTTTGCCTTCTTCGCATACTTGTTGGCCAGATCCTAGGTTAATTCGAGTTTGAATCACGTAGTAATGTGGTACCACACTGAGGTAGACAATTAAACCTGGTTTCGATCAATATTTCAGAGGATAACACCGGTTAGGTCTGGGATAGGTCCGGGAAATGCACGCATCTGGCTTATACTTTTGCCTTTTTCGCAAACTTGTTGGCAAGCTCCTGGGTTTTTTCCGTGTTTGAATCACGTAGTAATGTGGTAACACACTGAAGCAGTCAATTAAACCTGGTTTCGATCCATATTTTAGAGGATAACACCGGTTAGGTCTGGGTTAGGTCTGGGTTATGCCCGCATCTGGCTCATGATTTTGCCTTCTTCGCATACTTGTTGGCCAGATCCTGGGTTTTTTTCGTGTTTGAATCACGTAGTAATGTGGTAACACACTGAAGCAGTCAATTGAACCTGGTTTCGATCAATATTTTAGAGGATAACACCGGTTAGGTCTGGGTTAGGTCCGGGAAATGCACGCATCTGGCTTATGATTTCGCTATTTTCGCAAACTTGTTGACCAGATCCTGGGTTTTTTCCGTGTTTGAATCACGTAGTAATGTAGTACCTCACTGAGGCAGTCAATTAAACCTGGTTTCGATCAATATTTTAGAGGATAACACCGGTTAGGTCTGGGTTAGGTCTGGGTTATGCCCGCATCTGCCTCATGATTTTGCCTTCTTCGCATACTTGTTGGCCAGATCCTGGGTTTTTTTCGTGTTTGAATCACGTAGTAATGTGGTAACACACTGAAGCAGTCAATTAAACCAGGTTTCGATCAATATTTTACAGGATAACACCGGTTAGGTCTGGGTTAGGTCTGAGATATGCGCGCATCTGGCTTATACTTTCGCCTTTTTCGCAAACTTGTTGGCCGGATCCTAGGTTTTTTTCGAGTTTGAATCACGTAGTAATGTGGTACCACACTGAGGTAGACAATTAAACCTGGTTTCGATCAATATTTCAGAGGATAACAGCGGTTAGGTCTGGGTTAGGTCCGGGAAATGCACGCATCTGGCTCATGATTTCGCCTTTTTCGCAAACTTGTTGGCCAGATCCTGGGTTTTTTCCGTGTTTGAATCACGTAGTAATGTGGTAATTCACTGAAGCAGTCAATTAAACCTGGTTTCGATCAATATTTTAGAGGATAACACCGGTTAGGTCTGGGTTAGGTATGGGTTATGCCCGCATCTGGCTCACGATTTTGCCTTCTTCGCATACTTGTTGGCCAGATCGTCGGTTTTTTTCGTGTTTGAATCACGTAGTAATGTGGTAACACACTGAAGCAGTCAATTAAACCTGGTTTCGATCAATATTTTAGAGGATAACACCGGTTAGGTCTCGGTTAGGTCTGGGTTATGCCCGCATCTGGCTCACGATTTTGCCTTCTTCGCATACTTGTTGGCCAGATCCTGGGTTTTTTTCGTGTTTGAATCACGTAGTAATGTGGTAACACACTGAAGCAGTCAATTAAACCAGGTTTCGATCAATATTTTACAGGATAACACCGGTTAGGTCTGGGTTAGGTCTGAGATATGCGCGCATCTGGCTTATACTTTCGCCTTTTTCGCAAACTTGTGGGCCAGATCCTGGGTTTTTTTCGTGTTTGAATCACGTAGTAATGTTGTGCCACACTGAGGCAGTCAATTAAACCTGGTTTCGATCAATATTTCAGAGGATAACACCGGTTAGGTCTGGGTTAGGTCCGGGAAATGCACGCATCTGGCTCATGATTTCGCCTTTTTCGCATACTTGTTGGCCAGATCCTGGGTTTTTTTCGTGTTTGAATCACGTAGTAATGTGGTAACACACTGAAGCAGTCAATTAAACCTGGTTTCGATCAATATTTTAGAGGATAACACCGGTTAGGTCTGGGTTAGGTCTGGGTTATGCCCGCATCTGGCTCACGATTTTGCCTTCTTCGCATACTTGTTGGCCAGATCCTGGGTTTTTTTCGTGTTTGAATCACGTAGTAATGTTGTGCCACACTGAGGCAGTCAATTAAACCTGGTTTCGATCAATATTTCAGAGGATAACACCGGTTAGGTCTGGGTTAGGTCCGGGAAATGCACGCATCTGGCTCATGATTTCGCCTTTTTCGCATACTTGTTGGCCAGATCCTGGGTTTTTTTCGTGTTTGAATCACGTAGTAATGTGGTAACACACTGAAGCAGTCAATTAAACCTGGTTTCGATCAATATTTTAGAGGATAACACCGATTAGGTCTGGGTTAGGTCTGAGTTATGCCCGCATCTGGCTCATGATTTTGCCTTCTTCGCATACTTGTTGGCCAGATCCTGGGTTTTTTCCGTGTTTGAATCACGTAGTAATGTGGTGATTCACTGAAGCAGTCAATTAAACCTGGTCTCGATCAATATTTTAGAGGATAACACCGGTTAGGTCTGGGTTAGTTCTGGGTTATGCCCGCATCTGGCTCATGATTTTGCCATCTTCGCATACTTGTTGGCCAGATCCTGGGTTTTTTTCGTGTTTAAATCACGTAGTAATGTGGTAACACACTGAAGCAGTCAATTAAACCAGGTTTCGAACAATATTTTACAGGATCACACCGGTTAGGTCTGGGTTAGGTCTGGGATACGCGCGCATCTGGCTTATACTTTCGCCTTTTTCGCAAACTTGTTGGCCAGATCCTGGGGGTTTTCCGTGTTTGAATCACGTAGTAATGTGGTAACACAATGAAGCAGTCAATTAACCCTGGTTTCCATCAATATTTTGGAGGATAACACCGGTTAGGTCTGGGTTAGGTCTGGGTTATGCCCGCATCTGGCTCATGATTTTGCCTTTCTCGCAAACTTGTTGGCCAGATCCTGGGTTTTTTCCGTGTTTGAATCACGTAGTAATGTTGTAGCACACTGAAGCAGTCAATTAAACCTGGTTTCGATCAATATTTTAGAGGATAACACCGGTTAGGTCTGGGCTAGGTCTGGGATATACGCGCATCTGGCTCATGATTTCGCCTTCTTCGCATACTTGTTGGCCAGATCCTGGGTTTTTCTCGTGTTTGAATCAGGTAGTAATGTGGTAACACACTGAAGCAGTCAATTAAACCTGGTTTCGATCAATATTTTAGAGGATAACACCGGTTAGGTCTGGGTTAGGTCTGGGTTATGCCCGCATCTGGCTCATGATTTTGCCTTCTTCGCATACTTGTTGGCCAGATCCTGGGTTTTTTTCGTGTTTGAATCACGTAGTAATGTGGTAACACACTGAAGCAGTCAATTAAACCTGGTTTCCATCAATATTTTACAGGATAACACCGGTTAGGTCTGGGCTAGGTCTGGGTTATGCCCGCATCTGGCTCATGATTTCGCTATTTTCGCAAACTTGTTGGCCAGATCCTAGGTTTTTTTCGAGTCTGAATCACGTAGTAATGTGGAACCACCCTGAGGTAGACAATTAAACCTGGTTTCGATCAATATTTCAGAGGATAACAGCGGTTAGGTCTGGGTTAGGTCCGGGAAATGCACGCATCTGGCTCATGATTTCGCCTTTTTCGCAAACTTGTTGGCCAGATCCTGGGTTTTTTCCGTGTTTGAATCACGTAGCAATGTGGTAATTCACTGAAGCAGTCAATTAAACCTGGTTTCGATCAATATTTTAGAGGATAACACCGGTTAGGTCTGGGTTAGGTATGGGTTATGCCCGCATCTGGCTCACGATTTTGCCTTCTTCGCATACTTGTTGGCCAGATCCTGGGTTTTTTTCGAGTTTGAATCACGTAGTAATGTGGTAACACACTGAAGCAGTCAATTAAACCTGGTTTCGATCAATATTCTAGAGGATAACACCGGTTAGGTCTGGGTTAGGTCTCGGATATGCGCGCATCTGGCTTACACTTTCGCCATTTTCGCAAAGTTGTTGCCCAGATCCTGGGTTTTTTCCGTGTTTGAATCACGTAGTAATGTGGTAATTCACTGAAGCAGTCAATTAAACCTGGTCTCGATCAATATTTTAGAGGATAACACCGGTTAGGTCTGGGTTAGTTCTGGGTTATGCCCGCATCTGGCTCATGATTTTGCCATCTTCGCATACTTGTTGGCCAGATCCTGGGTTTTTTTCGTGTTTAAATCACGTAGTAATGTGGTAACACACTGAAGCAGTCAATTAAACCAGGTTTCGAACAATATCTTACAGTATAACACCGGTTAGGTCTGGGTTAGGTCTGGGATACGCGCGCATCTGGCTTATACTTTCGCCTTTTTCGCAAACTTGTTGGCCAGATCCTGGGGGTTTTCCGTGTTTGAATCACGTAGTAATGTGGTAACACAATGAAGCAGTCAATTAACCCTGGTTTCCATCAATATTTTGGAGGATAACACCGGTTAGGTCTGGGTTAGGTCTGGGTTATGCCCGCATCTGGCTCATGATTTTGCCTTTTTCGCAAACTTGTTGGCCAGATCCTGGGTTTTTTCCGTGTTTGAATCACGTAGTAATGTTGTAGCACACTGAAGCAGTCAATTAAACCTGGTTTCGATCAATATTTTAGAGGATAACACCGGTTAGGTCTGGGCTAGGTCAGGGATATACGCGCATCTGGCTCATGATTTCGCCTTCTTCGCATACTTGTTGGCCAGATCCTGGGTTTTTCTCGTGTTTGAATCAGGTAGTAATGTGGTAACACACTGAAGCAGTCAATTAAACCTGGTTTCGATCAATATTTTAGAGGATAACACCGGTTAGGTCTGGGTTAGGTCTGGGTTATGCCCGCATCTGGCTCATGATTTTGCCTTCTTCGCATACTTGTTGGCCAGATCCTGGGTTTTTTTCGTGTTTGAATCACGTAGTAATGTGGTAACACACTGAAGCAGTCAATTAAACCTGGTTTCCATCAATATTTTACAGGATAACACCGGTTAGGTCTGGGTTAGGTCTGAGATATGCGCGCATCTGGCTTATACTTTCGCCTTTTTCGCAAACTTGTTGGCCAGATCCTGGGTTTTTTCCGTGTTTGAAACACGTAGTAATGTGGTACCACACTGAGGCAGTCATTTAAACCTGCTTTCGATCAATATTTCACAGGCTAACACCGGTTAGGTCTGGGTCAGGTCCGGGATATGCCCGCATGTGGCTCATGATTTTGCCTTCTTCGCATACTTGTTGGCCAGATCCTAGGTTAATTCGAGTTTGAATCACGTAGTAATGTGGTACCACACTGAGGTAGACAATTAAACCTGGTTTCGATCAATCTTTCAGAGGATAACACCGGTTAGGTCTGGGATAGGTCCGGGAAATGCACGCATCTGGCTTATACTTTAGCCTTTTTCGCAAACTTGTTGGCAAGCTCCTGGGTTTTTTCCGTGTTTGAATCACGTAGTAATGTGGTAACACACTGAAGCAGTCAATTAAACCTGGTTTCGATCAATATTTTAGAGGATAACACCGGTTAGGTCTGGGTTAGGTCTGGGTTATGCCCGCATCTGGCTCATGATTTCGCTATTTTCGCAAACTTGTTGACCAGATCCTGGGTTTTTTCCGTGTTTGAATCACGTAGTAATGTAGTACCACACTGAGGCAGTCAATTAAACCTGGTTTCGATCAATATTTTAGAGGATAACACCGGTTAGGTCTGGGTTAGGTCTGGGTTATGCCCGCATCTGCCTCATGATTTTGCCTTCTTCGCATACTTGTTGGCCAGATCCTGGGTTTTTTTCGTGTTTGAATCACGTAGTAATGTGGTAACACACTGAAGCAGTCAATTAAACCAGGTTTCGATCAATATTTTACAGGATAACACCGGTTAGGTCTGGGTTAGGTCTGAGATATGCGCGCATCTGGCTTATACTTTCGCCTTTTTCGCAAACATGTTGGCCAGATCCTAGGTTTTTTTCGAGTCTGAATCACGTAGTAATGTGGAACCACCCTGAGGTAGACAATTAAACCTGGTTTCGATCAATATTTCAGAGGATAACAGCGGTTAGGTCTGGGTTAGGTCCGGGAAATGCACGCATCTGGCTCATGATTTCGCCTTTTTCGCAAACTTGTTGGCCAGATCCTGGGTTTTTTCCGTGTTTGAATCACGTAGCAATGTGGTAATTCACTGAAGCAGTCAATTAAACCTGGTTTCGATCAATATTTTAGAGGATAACACCGGTTAGGTCTGGGTTAGGTATGGGTTATGCCCGCATCTGGCTCACGATTTTGCCTTCTTCGCATACTTGTTGGCCAGATCCTGGGTTTTTTTCGAGTTTGAATCACGTAGTAATGTGGTAACACACTGAAGCAGTCAATTAAACCTGGTTTCGATCAATATTCTAGAGGATAACACCGGTTAGGTCTGGGTTAGGTCTCGGATATGCGCGCATCTGGCTTACACTTTCGCCATTTTCGCAAAGTTGTTGCCCAGATCCTGGGTTTTTTCCGTGTTTGAATCACGTAGTAATGTTGTACCACACTGAGGCAGTCAATTAAACCTGGTTTCGATCAATATTTTAGAGGATAACACCGGTTAGGTCTGGGTTAGGTTTGGGTTATGCCCGCATCTGCCTCGTGATTTTGCCTTCTTCGCATACTTGTTGGCCAGATCCTGGGTTTTTTTCGTGTTTGAATCACGTAGTAATGTGGTAACACACTGAAGCAGTCAATTAAACCAGGTTTCGATCAATATTTTAGAGGATAACACCGGTTAGGTCTGGGTTAGGTCTGGGTTATGCCCGCATCTGGCTCATGATTTTGCCTTCTTCGCATACTTGTTGGCCAGATCCTGGGTTTTTTTCGTGTTTGAATCACGTAGTAATGTTGTGCCACACTGAGGCAGTCAATTAAACCTGGTTTCGATCAATATTTCAGAGGATAACACCGGTTAGGTCTGGGATAGGTCCGGGAAATGCACGCATCTGGCTTATACTTTTGCCTTTTTCGCAAACTTGTTGGCAAGCTCCTGGGTTTTTTCCGTGTTTGAATCACGTAGTAATGTAGTACCACACTGAGGCAGTCAATTAAACCTGGTTTCGATCAATATTTTAGAGGATAACACCGGTTAGGTCTGGGTTAGGTCTGGGATATGCGCGCATCTGGCTCATGATTTTGCCTTCATCGCAAACTTGTTGGCCAGATCCTGGGGGTTTTCCGTGTTTGAATCACCTAGTAATGTGGTAATACACTGAAGCAGTCAATTAAACCTGGTTTCGATCAATATTTTAGAGGATAACACCGGTTAGGTCTGGGTTAGGTCTGGGTTATGCCCGCATCTGGCTCATGATTTTGCCTTCTTCGCATACTTGTTGGCCAGATCCAGGGTTTTTTTCGTGTTTGAATCACGTAGTAATGTGGTAACACACTGAAGCAGTCAATTAAACCTGGTTTCGATCAATATTTTAGAGGATAACACCGGTTAGGTCTGGGTTAGGTCCGGGAAATGCACGCATCTGGCTCATGATTTCGCCTTTTTCGCAAACTTGTTGGCCAGATCCTGGGTTTTTTCCGTGTTTGAATCACGTAGTAATGTGGTAATACACTGAAGCAGTCAATTAAACCTGGTTTCGATCAATATTTTAGAGGATAACACCGGTTAGGTCTGGGTTAGGTCTGGGATATGCGCGCATCTGGCTTATACTTTCGCCTTTTTCGCAAACTTGTTGGCAAGCTCCTGGGGTTTTTCCGTGTTTGAATCACGTAGTAATGTTGTACCACACTGAGGCAGTCAATTAAACCTGGTTTCGATCAATATTTCAGAGAATAACACCGGTTAGGTCTGGGTTAGGTCTGGGATATGCGCGCATCTGGCTTATACTTTCGCCTTTTTCGCATACTTGTTGGCCAGATCCTGGGTTTTTTTCGTGTTTGAATCACGTAGTAATGTGGTAACACACTGAAGCAGTCAATTAAACCTGGTTTCGATCAATATTTTAGAGGATAACACCGGTTAGGTCTGGGTTAGGTCTGGGTTATGCCCCCCTCAGGGGCTGTGTCCGGCCGGGTGTCCGGCGCAGTACGGGGCGTAGCGACCCCGAGGTACCTGATGCTAATCACACCGTAAGCCTCCTGTTGGTCGTCGCAACGACCCATTCACAACTCCAGTTTTGGTTTTGTGGATGATACGTGGCGGCAGGAGGACCGGGGGCCTTGGCTTAACCGCCTGGGCCGCGAGGATGGTAACTCTATAAATTACCCTCTAATCCTAAGTTATGGTGCGCGGCGATGGGATGCATGGTTGGGAGAGAAGGCCCAATCCCTAGCGACCACCTCCGGGGGCACCTGCCGAACCCCCGGAGTATTAGGCTTCCCCAGGCATGGCGGCTCTGCCTGGGGTGACCTCCATTCCGACCACACTCGTGGGAACAGTAATGGACATTAATGACTCTCAAATTAGCAACCGGACTGGAAATTTGGAAAACGGAATGGCACGTGTATCGGCAGACGAGATTGGTTTATTGAGCAATAATATGGATGGACCACTTCCTGGTGAGGTTAAACCCACGGTCAGGAGTGTGCAGGTGGTGAATCCCCCGTTGGGGGTCCACCTGGAGGGTGATGTTGACCTGGTCAGGGTCGGTCCCGCTCCTGTTGTCAGCCTAGAGCGGCTAAATGTCACGGAGTGGCGTAAGGCGGGGAGGGAGTCACCTCCCCGCAAGAGGCATGATGCCGTGGGATCGCTGCCTTCGATGGGCGGCGCAGCCCAGAGGAAAGATGAGGGGACGGTATGCGTTGGGAAGACCATCTCCCACACCCTCGACGACGACGACTCGCAGGATGGCGACGAGTGGGCGCCGAATCCTTGCACCGGTGACGAAGCTGAGAGTGGCGACTCCAGCGAAGGTTATGGTCCCGGTAAGAGAAAGAGGAAGGGCCCCGGGGCTGGAAGACCCAGGGGTATCTTCGTGGACCCCAAAAAGTTGGATCCCGGGATGAAGGCCTTGCCGAAGCAGGCAGACCTCCGCAACATTGCGGAGGTCATGAAATCGGACGAGCTCCTGGGTCGGCTCAAGGAGCAACTAGAGTCCGTCGTCAAGGTGGCAGACACCGCAAGCCACCTTAAGACGACGGACATCCGTGGGCTCCGCTTGGCAGCGAGGGTGGCTATGGTCAGCGCCGAAGAACTTCACGGCAGAGCTGACCGTGCCGAAAATCCCAATAGGCCGGCCCGGGAGGTAGTCATTCGCCAGGGCGAGTGGGAGAGGTGGGCCAAGGCCCTCGAGAAGAGGTTGGAGGTGGCGGACAAGACCGCCACAACCCTGTCCGAGACCGTGAGAGTTAAGGACAGGGAGCTGGAGCACCTCAGGCGGGAAGTGGGCCGCCTGAGGTATAAGCAGGAGCAGCGGAGGCTGCTTCGGGAGGGGGAGGAGTTGGCCAGCGAGACGCCACCGGACCATGAATTGCCGTGTGTCCCTCGACCCCGGCGGAAGGATCTCCTTCCGTCAACATTTGCCGGGGAGGACACCGGCATGGAGGTCGAGACGTCGGTCGCAGGACCGTCGTCTGCAGCACGGCCTGCCCCGATTGAGGAGGAGAGTCCCGCGTCCGGAAACCCTTTGATGGTCATGATGACCGAAGTCGTCAAAAGGGTTTCCGAGATGGCGGGACACATATCGGCTGTCGAGAGCCGTTTCGACGCCCGTTTTGAGGCGGTGTGGCGGGCAGTGTCTCGCCCGCCGCTCGGGAATGTTCCGCTGCCCCCTTCCGCATCCGTGAGAGCGGCTCCGCCGGCTATGGCGAAAGTGCTGGAGGCGCCAAAAGGGAAGGCGAAGGGAACTGCGGTGACGAAATCGGGCAGCACCCCCAAGAAGAGAGATGCCGCCAAGGCCCAAGGAGGTACAGCAGCGGCCGGTGGGGCGGGCGTGGCGAATTCACCCGCCCCGAAATCTACGATGCCGCCGAAGGCAACGCATCGTCCCCCTCCACCACCTCCCAAGGCGGATAGCGGCAGGTCCGCACCGCCAGCCAACTCCAAGGCAAAGTCCACCCCTGCTCCTGCCAACGATGGGCAGGGCTCCTGGGCTGAGGTGGTGAGGAGGGGGAAGATGAGGGGTAGTGAAAAGGGTGCGGCACCTTCCGCGGCTTCCCCTAAGGGCGGCAAGATACCCGCTGCCAGTCGGCTAGCCGCCACTACGGCTGCGGGCAGTAAAAAGAAGGGTGGTGTCCAGGTTCCGGCGGCCAAACTGCCGAGGCTGCCGAAGAATGCGGCAGTCTCGGTGACCGCCGCCTCCGGACGAGAAGGAGATTTGGGCCCCCTCCTCAATAGGGTGATGCCCGAGATTTGCAAAGATCTCGGGCTCACCGGGATGCGCCCCACCAGGGCAGCTATTGCTAGCGATCCCCGGTGAGAAGGGGAAAGAAAAGGCGACCGCCCTGAGGGCGCGTCTTGAGGGGGCCCTCCAGGTCGAGGGTGTTCGGGTGGCTTGCCCCCAAAAACAGGCCGAGTTAAGGGTGTCCGGCCTGTCGGAGGCAGCCACCCAGCAGGCTGTCAGGGAGGCCCTTGCCACAGCCGGGAGTTGCGGCGCTGCGGAGGTAAACGTTGGTGACCGCCGGGACAGCTCGGGCATGTTTACTGCCTGGGCCCGCTGTCCCCTTCGCGCCGCAACCAAGCTCGCGAAGTCCGGCCGATTAATGGTCGGCTTCTTCGAGGCCCGGCTGGCAGTACTCGCAGCGAGGCCGCTGCAGTGCCACCGCTGCCTGGAGTTCGGACATGTCCGGCAGCGGTGCACCAGCACTGTCGATCGCAGCGGCCTCTGTTACCGCTGCGGAGGGGCCTCCCACACCGCACGGGAGTGCACGGCCGCCCCTAAATGCCCGCTTTGTGTGGGCTTGGGGCGGCCAGCGGATCACCGCATGGGTGGGGCGGCGTGCTGTCCCCCCAAACGCAAGGGGAAGAAGGCGAAAGGGTCGAGTGTGACCCCACCCACGGTGCCGGCTGGTGTTGAGCCGGCGCCGGTGCCCGTCGCGATGGAGGTCCAAGGGGCGGCTTGTACCCAGCCGTCCCCAGCTGTGGTGTCGGGTGCTATACCCGCCCCAGCCTCTGTTGTGACGGGAGGGGTGGTGGTGGCGGGAGTGACCGCCCCGCAGACAGTGACGGAGATGATGGAGGTGGATGTGGCGCCTTGCGACTCGGCGCCCACCACCTCCACGAAGTCGGAATGCATTTTGTCCGGGCGTGGCCCTGCAGAGTCCCCACTCCAATCGACATCCCAGCCGCCGTGCGGGTCAGAGCCCCTTAGTCGGGGGGTGATGGCCTCGTACGGCGGCAAAGATCCGGGGCGCACAGAGGCGTCCATAAGCACTGGAAGGGGAGGCCTGGAGGAGGCCGCGGGTGAGACCCGATAATGTCTCAACGCCTCCTCCTGGTAAATTTGAACCACTGCCGGGGGGCTCAGGATCTCATGCTCCAAACCCTCCGGCAGTGGAACATCGGGATGGCCGTGATCGCCGAGCCCTACCGTGTCCCCAAACACCCCGCTTGGGTGGGGGACCTTAACGGGGTCTCGGCGATCACCAGGCAGTACGGGCGCGGCACGTTGCCGTGCCCCGTAGTGGGGAGGGGCCACGGTTTTGTGGCGGTGAAGTGGGGGGAACTCGTGGTTGCCGGGTGTTACGCGTCGCCTGCTATGGGCCTCAGCGAATTTGAGGCGTACCTCGACGAGGTGGGGAGATGCATCTCCCCACATCTCGCCAGTGGGGTACTCGTCCTGGGCGATTTTAATGCCCACGCTGCAGCCTGGGGCTGCCCCAGGACGACCGTGAAGGGCGACGCGATGCTCGAATGGGCGGCGGGTCACGGCCTCGTAGTTTTGAATCAAGGGGCCGTGAGCACGTGCGTGCACGCGCGGGGCGAGTCGATCGTCGACATATCGTTGGGGAGCCCCGCCATAGCACGCCGTGTGTCCGACTGGAGGGTCGCGGAAGAGGTGGCCACGTTAAGCGACCACCTCTACATTACGTTTTCCGTATCCGCGACCCCCGGCTTAAATGGACCCCGCCAACCGGGCAGGGATGCACACCCGGCGCCACGCTGGTCCGCCAAGAGGCTGGACCCGGACGCCCTTGCGATGGCAGCCTCCGTTGTGGCATGGCAGGAGATGCCACGCCGGACCCTCGGCAATCCATCTGCCGGGGCGCGTTGGTTCCGGGAGACTATGACGTCGTTGTGTGACGCAGTCATGCCCCGGGCCACCGCCCCGAGCCGAGGGGGGTCCGTGTACTGGTGGTCGGGCGAGATCGAGGATTTACGCACTCGGTGCGTTGTCGCCCGACGCCGGTACACCCGCGCCAGGAGACGGCGCGGGGCGACGGAGGCAGAGGTGGTGGGGTTGCGCGGGGTATTTTCCCTGGCGCGAAGAACCCTCCGCCGGGCCATCGCGACCGCGAAAGCCCAGGCATGGACGGAGCTCCTCGGGTCTCTGGATGCAAATCCATGGGGGCGCCCTTATCATATGGTCGTAGGGAAGATGCGATCATGGGCGCCCCCGATCACAGAGAGCCTCGACCCCCAGCTGCTCGGAGAAACTATGCGCGTCCTCTTCCCCGCTGGGGGAGAGGCGTTCCTGCATCCCCCCGAGCCACAGCCGGATCACCCGCCTTGGTGGTCCGACGAACTGGGGGTCTCCGAGGAGGAGCTAGCTAGGGCCGTCCGGAGAATGGCTGCCAAGAAGACGGCGCCAGGACCGGACGGCATACCCGGCAAGGCCTGGGCAGTAGCGGTGGGCGTTTTGGGTGGCGGGTTGATACGCGTCTTCGACGCGTGCCTCCAGACCGGTCAGTTCCCCCCCATATGGAAGGTGGCGAGGTTGGTCCTCCTCCACAAGCCAGGGAAGCCCGCGGATTCTCCATCCGCGTTCCGACCCATTTGTCTGTTGGACGAGGCTGGGAAACTCCTCGAGCGGGTCATTGTATCCCGTCTCGAGGGGCATCTGTCCCGCGTCGGCCCTGATCTGGCCGACCGACAGTTCGGCTTTCGCCGGGGCCGCTCCACTGTCGACGCCATAGCGACCGTGCGGACCCTGGCGGAATCGGCAATCTCCCGGGGGGGTGTGGCGTTGGCAGTCTCGTTGGACATAGCCAACGCCTTTAACACCGTCTCCTGGGGGGCGATAGGTCGGGCACTCCAGTACCACCGGGTGCCCGCCTATCTGTGTCGACTGATCGGGGACTATCTGCGGGGCAGGGTAGTCCAATATCCGGGTCGGAACGGGATGGAGCAGAGAGCGGTGCACCGCGGCGTTCCACAGGGGTCGGTCCTCGGGCCGCTCCTGTGGAACTTGGCGTATGACGCGGTGCTGCGGGCTGACCTCCCCGTCGGCGTGTCGTTGGTTTGTTATGCCGACGACACCCTGGTGATAGCCGGCGGGGATACGTGGTGGAGGGCCGTGGCCCTCGCGGAGGAAGGGACGGCACGAGTCGTCGCCGAGGTAGAGCGTCTGGGGTTGCGCGTGGCACCCCAAAAGACCGAGGCCATCTGGCTGTGTAACGTCAGTGGTCGTGGGGTGCCGCGCCAGGCGTCTCTACGGGTGGGTGGAGCCCAAGTCGGGGTGGGGCGCCGGATGAAGTACCTGGGCCTCACCCTCGACAGCTACTGGCGGTTCGGGCATCATTTGGAAGGGTTGGGTCCCCGTATTGAAAGGGCAGCGGCCGCGTTAGGTCGCATAATGCCCAATCTCGGGGGACCCAACATGGCGGCACGGCGGCTGTATTTGGGAGTCGTCCGGTCCATGGCGCTTTATGGCGCGCCTATATGGGCCGGCGGTCTGATGGCCAATCGGCGGGGTGCATTTGTACTCCGTCGGTTACAGAGGTTGGTCGCCATCAGAGTTGTGCGGGGTTATCGCACGATCTCCTACACAGCCGCCACCTTGCTGGCGGGTTCCGCACCGTTTCACCTGCTGGCGAAAATGGACGCAGAGGTCTATCAAAACCTCTGCGACCTTCGCCAGCGGGGTGTGGCCAGGCACGGCGACGCGTCTATAGTCGGTGGCTGGTCTGGTTATCCAAGCCAGACCAGCGGGATGATCGCGTCGCCGCGGCGGTCCGCCCAGAGTTTTATGCCTGGGTGGGCCGTAGCTGGGGTACGCCCACCTACCGCCTGACACAGGTACTGACCGGACACGGTTGCTTCGGTCGGTACCTGCATCGGATAGGGCGGGAGGCGACGGCTGCGTGCCATCATTGCAGGGGAAGGGAGGACACCGCGCAGCACACGCTGCAGTTTTGCCCGGCGTGGGCAGCGCAGCGCGGTGTCCTTATTAGAGCGATTGGAGCGGACCTCTCGCTGCCGGCCGTCATTCGTGCGATGGTCGGCAGTAAGGAGGCGTGGGCGGCCATGGCCTTGTTTTGTGAAGAGGTCATGGCCGCGAAGGAGGACGCCGAAAGGGCGCGAGAGGAGGTGGGGGGCAGGCGGCGACGCCGACCGTAAGACCCTCCACCGCTCCCCGTGGCAGGGGGAGCGCGAAGGGGTCGGTGATGGTGTTTGTGGTGCGAGGTGAGGGACTTTATCCCCTCATTCCCCCTCGCACCCAGCCTATCACCGGACCGGGGGCCCGTGGTAGGGGCCCCGTCTAGCGGGGGCGGCAGTGTTAGCCGGCCCCGCAGCCGTGGTCGCGATCGGGTGGGGGCCCGGTCGCGGCTAGTAGCAACGGCGCGAGTGGGGGCGACGTCGCGTGTGACCGCGCGGCGTCGCCGGGGGGCAATCAGTTTAGTTTGCCCCCCATTGGGGGAGGAGGATCGCTTCTCCTCCCCCGGGAAGGGCCCGTAGTAGGGTGTTGCGCCAACGGGGAGAGTCACGGTAGTATCGCTAGTTTGGTTCCCGTGACTCTCCCCAGATAAAGGGCGCAGGCGGTCACCGTGGTGTTTTAGCCGGTAAGAGTCCGGCACTACCCCGGCCTCCCCCCCAGGGAGCCGGGGTGTCCATGAGGATTTCACCACGTTAAAAAAAAAAAAAAAAAAAAAAAAAAAAAAGGTCTGGGTTATGCCCGCATATGGCTCATGATTTTGCCTTCTTCGCATACTTGTTGGCCAGATCCTGGGTTTTTTTCGTGTTTGAATCACGTAGTAATGTGGTAACACACTGGAGCAGTCAATTAAACCAGGTTTCGATCATTATTTTACAGGATAACACCGGTTAGGTCTGGGTTAGGTCTGGGATACGCCCCCTCAGGGGCTGTGTCCGGCCAGGTGTCCGGCGCAGTACGGGGCGTAGCGACCCCGAGGTACCTGATGCTAATCACACCGTAAGCCTCCTGTTGGTCGTCGCAACGACCCATTCACAACTCCATTTTTGGTTTTGTGAATGGTACGTGACGGCAGGAGGAACGGGGGCCTTGGCTTAACCGCCTGGGCCGTGAGGATGGTAACTCTATAAATTACCCTCTAATCCTAAGTTATGGTGCGCGGCGATGGGATGCATGGTTGGGAGAGAAGGCCCAATCCCTAGCGACCACCTCCGGGGGCACCTGCCGAACCCCCGGAGTATTAGGCTTCCCGAGGCAAGGCGGCTCTGCCTGGGGTGACCTATTTTCCGACCACTCTCGTGGGATAAATTATGGAACTTAATCAATTTAACAATGAAAGGACTGGCAACATTGATAACGGACTGGCACACGAATCGGCAATCGGCAATGGAACAAATGGACCACATCCTGGTGGGGTGAAACCCGCGGTCAGGAGTGTGGAGGTAGTAAATCCTCCGCCGGGGATCCGCCTGGAGGGTGAGGTTGGCCTTCTGAGAGCCAGCCCCGCCCCTAGAGTCAGCCTGGAGCGGCTAAATGTCGCAGAGTGGCGTAAGGCTGGGAGGGAATCTCCTCCCTGCAAAAGGCATGATGCCGAGGGGACGACGCCGAGCATCGGGGAGACTTTCACCCTTCTCGACGGCGAGTCCGAGGACGGCGACGAGTGGGCGCCTCGTCATTCGAGCGCCGACTCAAGCGAAGAGGGTTTTGAACCCGGTAAGCGGAAGCGGAAGGGCCCTGGGCCGAGAAGACCTAGGGGTATATTCGTGGACCCAAAAAAGTTGGGTCCGGGGATGAAACATCTCCCCAAGCAGGCGGACCTCCGCAATATAGCGGAGGTCATGAAGCTGGACGAGCTGCTGGGCCGGCTGAAGGAGCAGCTGGAGTCCGTCGTCAGGGTGGCAGACACCGCGAGTCACCTGAAGACGACGGACATCCGCGGCCTACGTTTGGCTGCGCGGGTGGCGTTGGTCAGCGCCGAAGAGCTGCACGGCAGAGCTGACCGCGCCGAAAACCCGAATAGGCCAGCCCGGGAGGTTGTCATTCGCCAAGGCGAATGGGAGAAGAGGGCGAAGGCTCTCGAGAAGAGGCTGGAGGTGGCCGATTCCACCGCCACCACCCTGTCCGAAACTGTCAGGGTTAAGGACAGGGAGCTGGAGCACCTCAGGCGGGAAGTGGGCCGCCTGAGGTACAAAGAGGAGCAGCGGAGGCTGCTGAAAGCGGGAGAGGAGGTGGCCGGCGAGACACCGCCGGACCACCAATTGCCCTGTGTCCCCCGGCCACGGCGGAAAGATCTTCTTCCGTCCACCTTTGCCGGGGGGGACACGGATATGGAAGTCGAGCCGGCGGCACCCGGACCGTCCCCTGCAGTTCGGCCCGACCCACCTGAGCAGGAGAGCTCCGCGTCCGGAAACCCTTTAGTGGTCATGATGACCGAGGTTGTCAAAAGGGTTTCCGCGATGGCGGGGCAGATAGCGGCCGTAGAGGACCGGGTCGAAGCTCGGTTGGAAGCGGTTTGGCGAGCAGTGTCCTGCCCGCCACTGGGGAAAAGCCCGGTTCCTCCATGTCCATCCGTGGGGGCAACCGCCGCCCCGCCGACCACGTCGAAACGTTCTAAGCCGGCAGGGACGGATACGACCAGCAGGAGGACGAAAGCGGCCGCGGTGGCGAATTTTGGAGGCGCGTCTGCCCCCGTGAAAGTGCTTGCGGCAACCAAGCAACCAACTCTGGGGAAGAAGGCTGCTGGCAAGGTGCATTGTCGCACACCGGCGGCTGATAGTGCTGCAGTGGCGAAGCCGAAGGCGCCAGCTAAGGCTGCTCAAAGTGCCCCTCCTCCACCTTCCAAGTCAGATAGTGGCAAGACCGCTCGGCCCGACAAGGACAACGACGCGAAGTCCATCCCTGCCCCAGACACCACCAAAGATGGGCAGGGATCCTGGGCTGCGGTAGTCAAGAGGGGCAAGAAGAAGGACGGCGAGAAGGGTGCGGCTGCTGCCACATCCTCCCCTAAGGGCGGGAAAACACCCGCAGCCAGACGGCCAGCCACCAATACAGCGGCTGGCTGTAAGAGTAAGCATGGCGCCCAGCATGCGGCGGTCAAGTTACCGAGGCTGCCGAAAAATGCGGCAGTCTCGGTGACCGCCGCCACGGGACGGGAGGGAGAATTGGGCCCCCTCCTCAATCGGGTGATGCCCGAGATCTGCAGTGATCTCGGGATCACCGGGATGCGGCCCACCAGGGCGGTCACCGGGGCGCTTTTATTAGCGATCCCCGGTGAAAAGGGAAAAGAGAAGGCGATCGCCCTAAGGGCGCGTCTCGAGGGGGCCCTCCAGGTGGAGGGTGTTAGGGTGGCTTGCCCCCAAAAACAGGCCGAGATACGTATTTCCGGCCTGTCGGAGGCAGCCACCCAGCAGACTGTCAGGGAGGCCCTTGCCACAGCCGGGGGTTGCGGCGCTGCGGAGGTCAACGTTGGTGACCTCCGCCGGGACAGCTCGGGCATGTTCACCGCCTGGGCCCGCTGTCCCCTTCGCGCCGCAACTAAGCTCGCGAAGTCAGGCCGCTTGATGGTCGGCTTCTTCGAGGCCCGGCTGGCGGTGCTCGCAGCGAGGCCGCTGCAGTGCCACCGCTGCTTGGAGTTCGGTCATGTCCGGCAGCGGTGCACCAGCACCGTAGATCGCAGCGGCCTCTGCTACCGCTGCGGAGGGGCCTCCCACACAGCCAGGGAGTGTACGGCCGCCCCAAAATGTCCCCTTTGTGTGGGCTTGGGGCGGCCAGCTGATCACCGAATGGGTGGGGCGTCGTGGCGTCCCCCCAAACGGAAGGGGAAGAATGGGAAGGGGGTGGGTGTGCCCCCATCCACGGTGCCGGCTGGTGTTGAGCCGGCACCGCTGTCCGTCGCGATGGGCGTTCCTGCATCCCCCCGAGCCACAGCCGGATCATCCGCCTTGGTGGTCCGACGAACTGGGGGTCTCCGAGGAGGAGCTAGCTAGGGCCGTCCGGAGAATGGCTGCCAAGAAGACGGCGCCAGGACCGGACGGCATACCTGGCAGGGCCTGGGCTATAGCGGTGGGCACTCTGGGGGCCGGGCTGATAAGCGTCTTTGACGCGTGCCTGCGGACCGGTCAGTTCCCCCCCATATGGAAGGTGGCGAGGTTGGTCCTCCTCCACAAGCCGGGGAAGCCCGCGGATTCTCCATCTGCGTTCCGACCCATTTGTCTGTTGGACGAGGCTGGAAAGCTCCTCGAGCGGGTCATTGTATCCCGGCTTGAGGGGCACCTGTCCCGCGTCGGCCCTGATCTGGCCGACCGACAGTTCGGCTTCCGCCGGGGCCGCTCCACAGTCGACGCCATAGCGACAGTGCGGACCCTGGCGGAATCGGCAATCTCCCGGGGGGGTGTGGCGTTGGCAGTATCTCTCGACATTGCCAACGCCTTTAACACCGTCTCCTGGGGGGCGATAGGTCGGGCACTTCAGTACCACCGGGTGCCCGCCTATCTATGCCGATTGATCGGGGATTATCTGCGGGGCAGGGTAGTCCAATATCCGGGTCGGAACGGGATGGAGCAGAGAGCGGTGCACCGCGGGGTTCCACAGGGGTCGGTGCTCGGGCCACTTCTGTGGAACTTGGCCTATGATGCGGTGCTGCGGGCTGATCTCCCCGTCGGCGTGTCGTTGGTATGTTACGCCGACGACACTCTGGTGATAGCCGGCGGGGATACGTGGAGGAGGGCCGTGGCCCTCGCGGAGGATGGGACGGCACGTGTCGTCGCCGAAGTAGAGCGTCTGGGGTTGCGCGTGGCACCCCAGAAGACCGAGGCCATCTGGATGTGTAATGTCAGTGGTCGGGGGGTGCCGCGCCAGGCGTCTCTACGGGTGGGCGGAGCCCAAGTCGGGGTGGGGCGCCGGATGAAGTATCTGGGTCTCACCCTCGACAGCTACTGGCGCTTCGGGCATCATTTGGAAGGGTTGGGTCCCCGCATCGAGAGGGCAGCGGCCGCGTTAGGTCGCATAATGCCTAATCTCGGTGGGCCCAACATGGCGGCACGGCGGCTGTATTTGGGAGTCGTCCGGTCCATGGCGCTTTATGGCGCGCCAATATGGGCCGGCGGTCTGATGGCCAATCGGCGGGGTGCATTTGTACTCCGTCGATTACAGAGGTTGGTCGCCATCAGAGTCGTGCGGGGATATCGCACGATCTCCTACACTGCCGCCACCTTGCTGGCGGGTTCCGCACCGTTTCACCTGCTGGCGAAAATGGACGCAGAGGTCTATCAATACCTCTGCGACCTTCGCCAGCGGGGCGTGGACCCGCACGGCGAGGAGGCCGCCAGGGCCCGAAGCCAGGCGCGGCGACGCGTCTATAGTCGGTGGCTGGTGTGGCTATCCAAGCCAGACCAGCGGGATGATCGCGTCGCCGCGGCGGTCCGCCCAGTGTTTTATGCCTGGGTGGGCCGTAGCTGGGGTACGCCCACCTACCGCCTGACACAGGTACTGACCGGACACGGTTGCTTCGGTCGGTACCTGCATCGGATAGGGCGGGAGGCGACGGCTGCGTGCCATCATTGTAGGGGAAGGGAGGACACCGCGCAGCACACGCTGGAGTATTGCCCGGCGTGGGCAGCGCAGCGCGGTGTCCTTATTAGAGCGATTGGAGCGGACCTCTCGTTGCCGGCCGTCATTCGTGCGATGGTCGGCAGTGGGGAGGCGTGGGCGGCCATGGCCTTGTTTTGCGAAGAGGTCATGGCCGCCAAGGAGGACGCCGAAAGGGCGCGAGAGGAGGTGGGGGGCAGGCGGCGACGCCGACCGTAAGACCCTCCACCGCTCCCCATGGCAGGAGGAGCGAGAAGGGGTCGGTGATGGTGTTTGTGGTGCGAGGTGAGGGACTTTATTCCCTCATTCCACCTCGCACCCAGCCCATCATCGGACCGGGGGCCCGTGGCAGGGGCTCCGTCCAGCGGGGGCGGCAGTGTTAGCCGGCCCCGCAGCCGTGGTCGCGATCGGGTGGGGGCCCGGTCGCGGCTGGTAGTAACGGCACGAGTGGAGGCGTCGTCGCGTGTGACCGCGCGGCGTCGCCGGGGGGCAATCAAATATGTTTGCCCCCCATTGGGGGAGGAGATAATATTCCTCCCCCGGGAAGGGCCCGTAGTAGGGCGTTGCGCCAACGGGGAGAGTCACGGTAGTATCGCTAGTTTGGTTCCCGTGACTCTCCCCAGAAAAAGGGCGTAGGCGGTCACCGTGGTGTTTTAGCCGGTAAGAGTCCGGCACTACCCCGGCCTCCCCCCCAGGGAGCCGGGGTGTCCATGAGGATTTCACCACGTTAAAAAAAAAAAAAAAAAAAAGGTCTGGGATACGCGCTCATCTGGCTTATACTTTCGCCTTTTTCGCAAACTTGTTGGCCAGATCCCGGGTTTTTTTCGTGTTGGAATCACGCAGTAATGTGGTAACACACTGAAGCAGTCAATTAAACCTGGTTTCGATCAATATTTTAGAGAATAACACCGGTTAGGTCTGGGTTAGGTCCGGGAAATGCACGCATCTGGCCCATGATTTCGCCTTTTTCACAAACTTGTTGGCCAGATCCTGGGTTTTTTCCGTGTTTGAATCACGTAGTAATGTGGTAATACACTGAAACAGTCAATTAAACCTGGTTTCGATCAATATTTTAGAGGATAACACCGGTTAGGTCTGGGTTAGGTCTGGGATATGCGCGCATCTGGCTTATACTTTCGCCTTTTTCGCAAACTTGTTGGCAAGCTCCTGGGTTTTTTCCGTGTTTGAATCACGTAGTAATGTTGTACCACACTGAGGCAGTCAATTAAACCTGGTTTCGATCAATATTTTAGAGGATAACACCGGTTAGGTCTGGGTTAGGTCTGGGTTATGCCCGCATCTGGCTCATGATTTTGCCTTCCTCGCATACTTGCTGGCCAGATCCTGGGTTTTTTTCGTGTTTGAATCACGTAGTAATGTGGTAACACACTGAAGCAGTCAATTGAACCTGGTTTCGATCAATATTTTAGAGGATAACACCGGTTAGGTCAGGGTTAGGTCCGGGAAATGCACGCATCTGGCTTATGATTTCGCCTTTTTCGCAAACTTGTTGACCAGATCCTGGGGTTTTTCCGTGTTTGAATCACGTAGTAATGTGGTAGTACACTGAAGCAGTCAATTAAACCTGGTTTCGGTCAATATTTTAGAGGATAACACCGGTTAGGTCTGGGTTAGGTCTGGGTTATGCCCGCACCTGGCTCATGATTTCGCCTTTTTCTCAAACTTGTTGGCCAGATCCTGGGTTTTTTCCGTGTTTGAATCACGTATTAATGTGGTAACACAATGAAGCAGTC